>NC_086447.1:355965477-356566477 GCF_028390025.1 Pseudophryne corroboree | reverse complement strand
TTGCAGTGCAGCGATCAGATAGTCACCACCTATGGGGGAATGTATTTTTGCTTTTCAAGTGTGCAAACGCTTTTGCAGCCGAGCGGTACAAAAAAGTTTTTGGCAGTTTCTGAGTAGCTCTGGACTTACTCAGCCGCTGCGATCACGTCAGTCTTTTTGGTCCCAGATTTGACGTCATACACCCGTCCTGCAAATGCTTGGACACACCTGCGTTTTTCCAAACTCTCCCAGAAAACGGTCAGTTGACACCCATTAACGCCCTCTTTCTGTCAATCACCTTGTGATCGGCTGTGCGAATGGATTCTTCGTTAAATCCATCGGCCAGCACAATCCTCTTTGTAGCCGTACGACGCGCCTGCGCATTGCGGTGCATATGTATGTGCAGTTGTGCTGAGTTTTGACCTGATCATAGCGCTGCAAAATATAGCTAGCGTGCGATCAGGTCGGAATGACCCCCTAAGAGTAAAATGTCTAAGTTTGACATTTCTGGTTCTAACACTGCATTCATAGTGAAGCCTCCTTTCACAATTTCTGAACCCTCTGCAAATGTGAGGATGAGTAGTACTAACATTAAGTATGGTAATGGTTTAGAGCCAGACATGGAAATTGAGGATTCTACTATAGAAAACAACAGGATGAGGGGGATATTTGTGTATCTGATGCTAATTAGGATGTTGATAATAAATGTGTTGGCCAAGAAGAAGTTGATCAAATCCAAGAGGAGGATGTTGTTTGTGTCAAAGTAATACAGCCTCCAGTGGCAGCAGTTCTTGCCAGTTATGAAAAGAAGATGAAGGACATTGTCATGCCTAGGCATGAGATCAAAACATTGACTTATTTCATGTGGAATAATTTTTACCCAAATTCTGACAACATTTCTCAAGACATCTATATCATATGTGAGGACAAAGTAAGTAGATATAGGAACATTAATTATCTAGGTACCTTTTACCTGTTACATTATTTGCTGTGAGTTCATGCAAATTATTTATCAAAATCAGAAAAATCCTGTATAATATTAACAAACAGTCCAGTATCAGCTACCAGCAGTTTGGACCAGCACATGCAATATCCATTGCCAATACCCTCATCATCAACCTCCTCATGAATGATGTCAAAGTCGAAAAATATCATGATGCATATGCCTTGTACTAACCCCTCATGCACACGCGCGCTGCTCGTGCACCCACTCCCCCGTACGTGCACATACCCGCAAGTTGCGTAGGGGACGCTACAGCGTCTCGTGCGCATGAGATGTGTATTTACGGCGGAGTTTGTGAGCATGTAGTGTGCGACTCGATCGTAGCATATTTAACCCATATAGTGTGTTTTATAGTTAATATTCCCCTAGACAATGTCAGCGAGTATGTTTAGCTTAAACGGTTCCTGGACAGAGAGATTCCTCTTTGCATGATAGGACGGGTCAGATAAAGGTTGAAAGGTGGTGTCTAGTATCCAGCTGTAGGATATTTTAAGGGTAACATTTCGGTGTTGGTTAGGAAAGGATCGCTCGCTCCTGCGTATAGTTATGTGCAAAAGTAGTTTATGAACATATATTGCATTTGCTGTAAATTTCACATGCGGCGGGAATCTTGAGGATACCTCCCACCTGAGCAGTTGGGGAAAGACACAGCTCACCTGTTCAAATCCACCTATGACCTTTGCTATAATGTGGAGACACATTCCTGTGTCCAATGAACAATGAGATTATAGGGACGATTGTATTGTGAATGTATGTTGTGTATATAAAGACCACCATTTCCTGGCCAGACACTCACTCTCTCTGAAGGCTTTCTCTCTGAAGGCTGAGGGCTGGATCCAGGACGCGCTTGCGAATTATCCCCACGTATGTATATTTCTCTGTAGCCATTTTGTTATCCATTCTGTTCACCATTCGTTTCAATTTGTTCACTCTTGTTTGTTATTGTTCATATTATTCTATGTTATTTTGTTAGATTTTGATGTTAGTTTGTAGTGTATAACTTGTATTGTGTTTCCCCCCCTTTCTCTAAACCATCCACGGTGGTGTTAGAACCGCTGTGGTTTTTAAATCAAAACCAGGTCTTGTGTTTTCACTCCTTACTAAGGGTTTTCTTAGCGTCACAATCGCTCAAACAGCATACACATTGTTAAGGGTTTTCAGCGTTACATCATTGTAGTATTAGATTACTAAGGTTTAGAGTATAAGCATATTCTTACTGTGTGTTATTAATAAGGTTTACTGCGTATCATTCTGTGAGCGTCTGCGCCGCTCGTGTCTCACTCTCATGGCGCAGCATCCGCTACGCCAATAGCGTAGCAGTACGGTACTCGGTACGCCTATAGCGTGCTTGGTATGAAGCGTGAAACCGTGAGCGTACGCATCGCTCGTGCGTCGCGCCCACGGCTTAGCATCTGTTACGCTAAGTGCGTACCCCTACGGTACTCAGTACGCAAATAGCGTACTTAGTCCGTAATAGTAAATAGCTTATTTTTAAAAGTAATATTTGACATTATCAATTGAGAGCTCGTCCGGTCCTCCTCATATCCACAGCCTAGCAGGACAAGGCAGACTTCTATCTATCAGCAAAGGGCGGGAAGGTAGTATCCCCTGTTAGTCATTTGGTGGTCGGGGATACAGTAGTGCTGATTAGATAAGCGTCTGCTCCGCTTGGTTTGTAGGGATGCTGGTGGGATCCGGATCCGAAAGGTAAGAACGCAAAGCTATTGTTTTTTTATTGGTTTTTAAATCTGTTTAAATTTCTGTTTGGTTTCAACTGCGCACATAACACACTCAACACACGCACGCATTTGTATTTTATCTGTGTATTTTCGCATATCTACCTTTCTGGTTGCCATTAGCATTGATCACGTGCTGAGAAATTTGTTGCTATTTCGTTAAAAGTAAAAAGTAATATTTAAGGGAGTAATTGTAAAGCACACATGCAGCCTGACCCAGTTATAAAGGTTTATACAGGAGATACTGTGTGGTGCTTGGTAAGCGATTATAGTTAAATATCGTTTACATTTTATAGAAGCATGTTATTTGTGTTACTGCGGACGTATCCGGCCTGTGTACACATGTCTCTGACTGCGTGCGAGACTGCGTACGCAACGCAAAGGCCTACACACGTGGTGTATATTACGCAACGTGCATACGGATACGCCCACTAAATACAAATCACACGATAACATTGTTTTAGTTTAAGTGATACGGTAGCCACGAGATAATAGCACAAATTCGTTCAGTTTCCAAAATTTTAGTTTAAAAGATCCTCCTCTTGTTACATCACCTCTGGGATTAGCCTGCTTCACCTGAATGAAAGTCATTTTCTGTACAGAAAAATCAAAGTGCATATGAGTGAGCAGGAGTGAGCGTGAAAATAAAGTTTTTTGTGAACCCATAATTCGGGATCCCGTCGGAGACCACATCAGGTGAGTGGACACTTGGTGGCGTGGGAGTGGCTTTCTCACGTTAACATTGTATAAGGTATAAAGGAGCAATTAGTATTACAGCAGACCAGAAGGTCGGCGAAGTCAGAAATCCGTTAAAGGTACCTAATGAAGTTCTGAAAACCCTGACTTGAGAAAGGTCAGAGGTAGTGAGCGCAGCCCCGGGGTTTGCGTAGTACCCATATAGGCCCGTTTTGAGAATACGCTCCGGCTGAGGTTTCGCAGCCTAAACAACCGATTCCGCTGGTCGTAAGGCGGATAAGTAATAGTTACTTATACGCAGTGCGACTGTACCGCACGCTACTGTGTACATTAGTTAGTTCACCTTGATACCTACTAAATTTGCTGCGGGATCATAGACGCTAATTGTAAGGTAAACGTGATTTGTGTAGGTTTTTTTTATTTTAAGGGAGTTTCGCTGTTCACTCAGGAAATCTCCAACAACTGATATTTACTGGGAGGGGTAGCATACTCCCACACGCTCTCAGTAAATAGAGGTTACAAAAGAACCAGAGATTGGGTACTACCGGCACTGGACACAGGGCTTGGTGTATTGGCCAATAGGGGCGTGAGTGGGTGAAAGCGCTCGGAGAACTTTCACCGTCGCCTTACCACTGAGTAAGTTGGTTTTTGTAAGGGTTCGCTGAGAAGGCAATATCTGCAAAGAATGGGGGCCAGTTGCTCAAGTAGGGGGCGATCAACAATGGTTCACGTTGATATTTGTCGGCCCAAAGGGTCGGCGAAGTATATAATGTGTGAGAAATATGGATCACACGCAGAGGTTTTGTGCAATGAGTGGGAACGTATGACTGTGAACGATGGGGAACAGTTCCCTAGGGTAGGCAGTTTTAATCCTGAGGTTTTGCAAAATTTAAGGAGAAGGATATGTCTGATAAAATCCGGAAAGCAACGGATTAGACATTATGATTATTTACAGTTATGGCAACAGGAAGGTGAGATACAAAGGGGATTAGCTCAAGCAGCTGGTTCCAACCCTATCAGAAAACTGATAGCCACAGCACCACCACCACCATACATAACAGGAGAGAAAATGGCTACAGAGAATGGCATACTGGTATATGATAAAAGTGCACTTAATAAATGTATTAAGGATAAGAGTAAAGTAGATGCTAATGCTAACCCGTGCAAGTTATATCCCATCCTAAACTTCTCTCAGGACTGCGACCAGGAAGATGAGCCCACAACGATATCAGCACTCTCTTTAGCAGCCACCATACAAGAGACTACAGTGGGCACGGCCCAACCAGTAAGAGGAGTAGCGAAGGCCCCTAGTGGAGGGATAGGTGAGGTCGTGTCCACGGGTAAGTACGGAACTGTACATTATGCAGAAACAATTACACCTCACATTGTAGAAGAAACACAGAGTGATGTGATTGAACTTAATCCTGTCAGGGTGATCGCAGTCCCAAATGGAAAGACTGATGCTCAGGGAGTCACTCCCGTCAGGAACATTGCGATGCATTGCCCCTGGTCCCGGACAGAATTAAGGACAATTATGCCTGAATTTCCAGATCCAAGAAAAGATCTAGCCGCATGCCAAAGGTTCATTAAAGAACTAGGTAACGTCGCCGAACCCACTAACAAAGATTGGCGGACAGTACTGCGGCCATGTTTGCCCCCTACTATTGACCCTTTAAAATTCATTACTGATTGTAAATTAGATGAAGAGAAACCTCTCACTGATGCATACAATCAGGAAAATGTTAAACAGATCAATCTGCAGTTAGGAGTATATTTCCCAACTGTTGTCAGGTGGAACAAAAATTTCTCCATTAGACAAAAAGAAGGGGAAACTGCTTCTGACAATTTCCATCGTGCTTTAGATGAAATGGCTAGATACACTGGAGTTGTAGACATTGAGTAAAGTGTGCATCATAGGGAGGTGGTGGTTTCTGTATTAATGGATGGATTCAAGGAAGTGTTGAGAACTAGGGTACAAACCACTCAACCAAACTGGAGAGGCATGTCGGTGGCTGCTTTGAGAGAGACCGCTATTGGGCATGATTGGAACATAATTATACACAGGGAGTCACAGGGCAATAAGCTGATGGCAGTAAGTATACAGGCCCTTACAACAAGGCCACCTCAGCCTAAGCCCCAGAGCCCTGAGGGTAAGTCGTATGTGGTAAAATGTTATAACTGTCAGAAGGAAGGACATTTTGCATGAAACGCACCTATAGAAACCCACATAAGGTATATCAACCCCCTAGACAACAACATGACACACGTAATTGGGATCAGGGAACGCAGAGGAGGAGTTATGAGCCACATGCAGGGGAAACCAAAAGGTACCCACCAAGGAGAGACTGGCAGGTCTCTGAAAATTCTCTGTTACCCCCCTCACATATTGTAGCTGCCAACGCGCTGCGAGAGGGCCACAACTTACAACAGGGGTCAGGCCACACCTGTAGTCTGCAGCCAGTGAAATTAAGTGCGAGCCTTGGAAGTGAACCCGAGGTCACAATTGATGTAGCTGGTAGATCACTACCTTTCCTTGTAGATACAGGGGCGGCCAAGTCAGTGTTAAATTCAACGGTGGGTATGAAAACCACTGGTAAAACAATTCCAGACATGGGAGTAACAGGAGTAGTACAACACTACCCTTTGAGTAAACAAGCAGAGATTACGATAGGGCCTTTACAGACCAAGCACTCCTTTTTGCTAGCTGCATCGGCTCCGACTAATCTACTTGGGAGAGATTTACTGTGCAAGATGGGGTGCGTCATATATTGTACTCCTGGAGGTGTGTTCTTAGATATACCCGAGAATCACGCTCAGGAAGTGCAGGATATGCTAGACTCCCCTCAAAGGTTAATGTCACACTCTGCTGTTACAGACAGGTGTCCATCCAAGGTAGAGGAAATGATCTCCCAGATACCGGAGTCACTTTGGACCAAGGATGGACAAGACACTGAATTGATAGCAAATGTAGCTCCTGTAGTAGTTCAAGTAAAAGATGGTAGGATAGCTCCAAAAATCCCACAGTATCCTCTGAAGCCAGAGGTGGAGTTAGGAGTTTACCCAGTAATAGAGCGCTTGCTACAACAGGGCATTCTGGTTAGGACGTCCAGCAGTGCAGGATCTAAGGGGGATCAACAAAATAGTTGAGAGCCAATTCCCCGTAGTGCCAAATCCAGCTGTCATCCTTATGCAAATCCCTCCCACTACGAAATTTTTCACTGTGATTGACCTCTGCTCCGCTTTCTTTTCGGTCCCTCTGCACCCTGACAGCCAATACATGTTTGCATTTACATACAGAGGAGTAAAGTACACCTGGACTCGCTTACCACAAGGTTTCATTGACAGCCCAAGTATTTTCTCACAGGCTTTGCATGACTGTTTACAATCCTTTCAACCTGAGAGCGGATCAATATTAATACAGTATGTAGATGACTTACTGCTGTGTTCTGATTCACTCGAATCGTCCTTGAGAGACACGAAACAGCTTCTGTTTCATCTTTCTGATACGGGACACAAGGTTTCAAAGGATAAGTTACAGTTATGCCAGACCAAGGTAAAATATTTGGGACATTGCTTGACACAAGGACTGAGACACCTCACCGCTGATAGAATACAGGCGATTCACGACATGACTCTGCCACAAACCCAGCAACAGATTCGCACTTTCCTAGGAATGTGTGGGTACTGCCGCAACTGGATCCCAGGGTTTTCCATACTAGCCTTACCTTTACAAGAGATGGTCTCATCAAACAAACCAGATCGGATTTCGCACACAGATGAGTCCGAACTGGCATTTGAGAGACTCAAACAGTGCCTATCGCAGGCACCAGCATTAAGTATGCCAGATTATGGGAAACCCTTTGAACTGTACGGTACGGAAAGTGCTGGGTGTGCGGCAGGTGTTTTAACCCAGAAACATGGTGATGCCAGCAGGCCGGTAGCCTACTACAGCGCTCAGCTAGACACCGTAGCACGATCTCTCCCCACATGCTTGCGAAGTGTTGCAGCGATAGCATTGCTAGTGAGTAAAAGCGAAGATGTAGTGTTGGGACACAACCTTACATACACCTCATGCAGTGTCAGCCTTACTGACTTCTGCCCAAACCAGACACGTCTCATCTGCACGGTTTACAAGGTGGGAATTAGCACTAATGGCCACATTAAACATCACCATAAGGAGATGCAGCGCACTAAATCCTGCAACGTATCTCCCAGGTGTGCCTGGACAGGCACAAAGGGTGGGGGATGAGAGTGATGGTGAAGGAGGATTTAGTACAAACACTGACACAGTTGAGGAATCAAAACAGCAATCTAAAGCTAGTGATTCCTGATCTGCCAGACAGTAATTGTCATGACATTGAACCTGGGGATTATGTAATGATTCAAAACTTTCTACGCTCAGGTTGTCTGATTGACCGTTGGGAAGGACCGTACCAAGTCTTACTGACCAGCACGACAGCATTGAAGGTTGCCGAGAGAGAGACTTGGGTCCACTCGTCCCACTGTAAGAAGGTCGCTGACCCAGAGAAAGCCCGTGACAAAGAGCAGAGTGTGGAGGAAACCATATCACTGGAGTGTCTGTTCCGGGAAGGTTGAGAGGCAGGGCTGTTGTCACGGCACCTGAGCACAGAGAACTACAGGATCAGAGGCGGTTGTCGCGCCAAGTTTTCTTTCCCTCCTAATTATTTTCTCTCCCCATTACAACTCTTTCTTTCTCCTCCTGCAAGATGGACTTGCCCCAAGAGACTGCATTCCGTGTTTTCCTGTTGACCCTGTTGTTGACCAGAGCAGTCTATTTCGGTGAGAGTACCAGAGAGGTTGAGAAGGGATCTGGAATGGGTTCTGATGACCAGGATGGATTCGTAGAATTCCGAGAGCAACACAATCACCGAGCAAAGGCGAGTATCAGAAAACGATCTGGTAGCCATGACACTAAGAGACATTGTGAAGGATTGTTAGCTGAAGAGAATTGTATCTGTAGGAATTGTGAAAACATAGTTGAGGACGGGTGCATCCAGAGATGTCAGTCCAGCCTTAATATCAACATGGACCATCATCCATTTAGTGACTATCACTCATTAGTGGGTAAGGTTTTAAACCAAACGGAATGCTGGGTGTGCTCACAAGTACCTCAAGGTCATAGAAAGTCAGGACTAGTGCCATACGCTTTAACGATAGATGAGGTACTTGAATTAAGGGGTGGGAGACCGGTGGACAAGAAATTTAATATTTCTAAGCCTCCTAGTTTGAAGCTCCACCAATATCATGTGGATAGGTCCTTAATATGTTTTAACATTTCCAATCCCCGAAAGCCGGGAAATTGGGAAGTGACATGGAACAACCAAACCATGACATTCTCACAGAGAGCCGATAGAATGCCCATAGACTCAGAGCTTATACGCCAAATAGCCAACGGTGGGAGATATTTTCAGTATAGGTACACTCTAAGAAGTAGGACCACGCGAGTTGGAGAAGTATCACCAGGATACTGTGCGCATATCATACAGCCTGATACGTGTACTAGACAAATGAGAGAGTTAGGGATAGGATTTTTCACCTGGAAGATTTGTAATATGGTGATGTCATTTTCTGTCCCATATGTCCTCCCCGATGATGCATATTTCATATGTGGGAGCAAGGCGTATAAGTGGCTTGCCCCAAACTCAGAGGGATTGTGTTACATTGGAAGAGTGTTGCCAGAAGTAATGACCATTACCCATGAAAAGATGAAAGACGTTCACCGCAATGCTCAAGCTCCTTACACTCACACTCATTACGAACACATTGTTAAGAGACACCTTATAGATAGGACAGAGCATGCAGCCTCTGATTTGATCCACGAATCCACAGGAATTCAATTCCTACTCGCGCTAGATATCACCCGTACCGCCAGAGGAGTTATAAATTTTAGGTATATAACTGCGCTAGCGAACCTGATAGACAATATCACCGAGATGTATGATGACACCTTCAGGTATACTGGGAGAGAATTGCAAGCTTACAAAACGGAACTGATCCAGCACAGGATGGTTCTGAATTACATCACAGCGGTGACAGGCGGGTATTGTGTCACCCTAGCAACTCAGTATGGTGTAAAGTGCTGTACGTATATCACAAACAGCACTGATGACCCAACCGAGGTCATAGATCAAAAGATGGACGATATCTTGCAATTGAAGTGGGAGTTCCGAAGGAGGCACAACCTTACCCTTACTTCTGTGAGTAATGAACTGACCGGCTGGGTATCATGGTTGAACCCACGCAATTGGTTCTCAGGTTTAGGAGAATGGGCCCAAAATGTTATCGTTAATGTAGGGAAATTCCTCTTGTGTATCCTAGGAGTTGTCATAATGATTGGTTTGATATTTAGATGTGTTCGGATTTTAATGAATTGCAAGCGTAGTACCAAATTGATGAGTTTGAGGAGCGAGGGCATTGTAACAACAACTGGTTTAATTTATGACCCATCAATCGAGACAATGCTGTGATAAGACGTGATTCCATGGTCTGTTACTTTCACCCGTTTCTCCTTTGTTTTTCTCCAAGGTAAAAAGACATCCACTCGGAAGAAGATTTTGATGACCTTTTATACAGACCATTGATGAACTTTTTCACAGACATTTGATGAACTTTTAGAGACTTTAACTTTCTATGGACACTTGAAAAACTTTGCTTGCCACTTACAGCAAAGATACAGCAACCAGGACAAGACATCAACAAGACATCAACAAGACATCCAAGGACAATCACATACATTATCATATGAATGCATTTATAACGCATGTTTCTTATCTTCATCTCTACGATCTTCAGGTAGTGACACACATAGTCGACAGGTAATATAGGCACATATATTAGCACTCACATATTTTCCCCCATCATGTATCATCAGCTAATGTGCACCCCATTTGTTGGAACTAAAAGCCGAAAAGAGCTCGGTAGAGTTTGTTAGCCCACTTACAGACCCTTAATACGGGATAAGAAGGATTCAATGTATACTTCGCAATACCTCGAAGCTTATTTTAGAACATGTACGGCACGATGATACATGACCCCTCAGACATGAATTTCATACATACATGCTTTTACTATCTCACCAGGTCATACATTTCCCACCTTCTCCTCTCCTCCCTACACCCAATCATATATAGGTATTTCACGGTATTATATATTTTTCTGCTTAGTTGTTTAGATAAGTGGCAGTTATTGTTGACTGCCAAAGGGTGGACTGTCAAAGTCGAAAAATATCATGATGCATATGCCTTGTACTAACCCCTCATGCACACGCGCGCTGCTCGTGCACCCACTCCCCTGTACGTGCACATACCCGCAAGTTGCGTAGGGGACGGTACAGCGTCTCATGCGCATGAGATGTGTATTTACGGCGGAGTTTGTGAGCATGTAGCGTGCGACTCGATCGTAGCATATTTAACCCATATAGTGTGTTTTATAGTTAATATTCCCCTAGACAATGTCAGCGAGTATGTTTAGTTTAAACGGTTCCTGGACAGAGAGATTCCTCTTTGCATGATAGGAAGGGTCAGATAAAGGTTGAAAGGTGGTGTCTAGTATCCAGCTGTAGGCTATTTTAAGGGTAACATTTCGGTGTTGGTTAGGAAAGGATTGCTCGCTCCTGCGTATAGTTATGTGCAAAAGTAGTTTATGAACATATATTGTATTTGCTGTAAATTACACATGCGGCGGGAATCCTGAGGATACCTCCCACCTGAGCAGTTGGGGAAAGACACAGCCCACCTGTTCAAATCCACCTATGACCTTTGCTATAATGTGGAGACACATTCCTGTGTCCAATGAACAATGAGATTATAGGGACCATTGTATTGTGAATGTATGTTGTGTATATAAAGACCACCATTGCCTGGCCAGACACTCACTCTCTCTGAAGGCTTTCTCTCTGAATGCTGAGGGCTGGATCCAGGACGCGCTTGCGAATCATCCCCACGTATGAATATTTCTCTGTAGCCATTTTGTTATCCATTCTGTTCGCCATTCGTTTCAATTTGTTCACTCTTGTTTGTTATTGTTCATATTATTCTATGTTATTGTGTTAGATTTTGATGTTAGTTTGTAGTGTATAACTTGTATTGTGTTTTTCCCCTTTTCTCTAAACCATACACGGCGGTGTTAGAACCGCTGTGGTTTTTAAATCAAAACCAGGTCATGTGTTTTCACTCCTTACTAAGGGTTTTCTTAGCGTCACAATCGCTCAAACAGCATACACATTGTTAAGGGTTTTCAGCGTTACATCATTGTAGTATTAGGTTACTAAGGTTTAGAGTATAAGCATATTCTTACTGTGTGTTATTAATAAGGTTTACTGCGTATCATTCTGTGAGCGTCTGCGCCGCTCGTGTTTCACTCTCACGGCGCAGCGTCTGCTACGCCAATAGCTTAGCAGTACGGTACTCGGTACGCCTATAGCGTGCTTGGTACGAAGCGTGAAACCGTGAGCGTACGCATCGCTCGTGCGTCGCGCCCACGGCTTAGCGTCTGTTACGCTAAGTGCGTACCCCTACGGTACTCAGTACGCAAATAGCGTACTTAGTCCGTAATAGTAAATAGCTTAAGTTTAAAGGTAATATTTGACATTATCAATGATCAGAAGTAGTCCTGCTTTACCCTATTTGCAAAGGCTAACTGAATCCACCCCTATCCAGATTTTCCAGGAAGACTCCATTCATACTACAGCTGATAATGCTGTGGGAAATTACTCTTCATCCCAGAAGGTTTCCAAGAAGCAACTAAGTGCGTGCGGAAGGGGTAACGCACATAGACCTGCAGGGTAGGGGGCGCATTTGGTGGCACTTGTCAATTATCTGTTTTAATTACTTTCACTTTCAGCTTCCCCCTTCTTGAAGCCCAGCATCTCCTGACCACCCCATCTCCTATCCTAATCCCTGCTGTCACTAATACTTATACAACATTCATAAACTCAACTTGAGATTTATGCTTTATGTTCATTATTACATTTCAAGATTGTGACATAACCGGGATTCTTACCCATTGCCTGTGGCATTGCAGTCAGACAATCTTTTCATTGAGCCCTTGAATAGAAAGGTAGATAATTCTAAGCTAAAGAGATCTAACTATTTGAAGCTCATATTGCACTTTGTGAAAAAATGTTCAGCATTGCGGCTGAACCACACATAACTATGTACTGTGCTGCTGCAAGAGATTGAGTATGTGGCTGCACAGTCACACTACATAGGTCTGCTCAATTGCAATGCTAATTTTTTTTTTTTTTTTTACAAAGTACCAGTAGCTTCATATAGTTTTCATAGTTTTTATGCAGGATCAAATAGCTCAGGGAGTAGGGTGCTTGATTAGAATTCAACAGGTTTTAGGTTTGAATCCTGGGTAGGGCAGTATATTGAAATGTAAACAAACAAATTTGGATAAAATCCTATGCGGCGCTTGTACTTTTAGAGATCCTCTAATAGTTATCCGTATGGGTCAGAGTTCATCAAATTCACAGGGAGCAGTCCATATGGATATTCAGTCTCAATGGTCGATATTCAAGGAAATAAAATTTGTATGCAAATATTCAGTTTGAATCCCTGTAAATGCTTCAATCAATAACAAATTCCACCCGGGGTTCTTTTCTACATGTAGTCCGGGACGTGAAGATTTAATCCGTATAGGTTCACCCTGGTGTCAGTGGTGAAATATTGCTTACATGTGTGCTTACATTCATACTCACTGGTTCACACCCATAAAGGTTTCTTTTCCGTAAACTGCTTATCACAAAGTATCATATATCACTCGCCATGAATTTATATTAGAATTCCATCTAATTTGATTATCACATGAGCGTTTACTTCATATGGCGTAGTACTTTCATATAGCAGTTTCTTTTGGGATTTTCATGTGTTCTCAATAATGCCAGAGGTTCATTTATGCTCGGTATGAAGCACAAAAAACGATGGAATTGATGAGGATTTACACACAATTTATTAGTAAAATAAGTAAAAGTTTTAAAATGAATACATATATATTTGCATGTCACAACCATGCCAGTGGTGCAGATGTTATATTGCACAACAAAAGGGAGAAGATGGTAGCCTGGGATATCTCACCATTAAGTTAAGTCCACTGGTATTGGGTGATTTTCCAATTCTCACATGCTCCACCAACGCGTTTTGACTGTAGTATTAGTCTTTTTCAAGGTACATGTGAGAAGCTGGTTTTGCCCCATTTCATACCTTACAATATGGATATAGCCGATCCGTCCTGGGTGGAGTTGGGCTGATTAGATCATTCATTAAAAAACATGTAACCATGATAAATATACTCTATACAAAAAAGGAATATATAAAAGCGGATTTCAGAAAATACTATAATGATATAAAAAGTGTGCTGACACAAGTGTGGGGTCTGCGGATCGTCCTGCGTTCCAATTCCCTGGAACGCATCACACTTCCGCCGGACATCCGGTGGAGACCTGCTGCCGGGAGCCGTGAAGCGCTTCTGCCTCTTGCGTTCCATGTCAGTTGGAATGCTTGACGGAGAGCGCAGACTTCCGGTGCAGACAGGATCATTCCTTATATCTTAGTGCTAATCAGTGTCCTGTATGACAGTACAATCTCAACATGGGGATGCAGATTAAAAGTGGAGATCACATTATTTGTTTATGTCAATCCTTTACCAGCTCAAACTTCTTATTACCATCCTCTCTGATGTGTGCTTAACTGACAGTGTAAAATGAATAATAATAATAATAATTGCGTACTACTATGTTTTTTAGACACCATTATTGATATTGTCTTGACTTCTGAGGCCTGTGTTTTGCTGTATAGATCAGTTTGCAATTTCATTAGAATTTATAAATCAAATCTCACATTAGGATCCTTGTTTTTTTAATAATTTAGGTCCACATTTCTCTCTTTTTTTAATCAATCAATCAATCAATCAATCAATCAATCCTTTACCTGTCTTTCACTACATACTATGCCTTCACTTCCCTGTACTGCCTTTGGGCCTCTGATCTACTTTTTGATTAATAAAAACATTCTTTCTATGGGGCTGTATAGTTTATTAAACTGCCATCCTATCTGCCGTCGCAGTTTCATAGATAAACCGCTGTGTGTTTGTGCCGCTGCTCTGTCACTTAGGTTAGCCAGCCATCTCACTACAGCCTTTGGCCTATATTGGTGAACAATATGGTGAGCTGTAAGGTGGTCAAAATTTACTGGAAATGGCTGGAAATTAATGTTTTTGAAGTTAATAATAATAATAATAATAATAATAATAATAAGTCAGTACTACATGCTGCTTGAATTGCTCCTTACATATCCAGAACATAAGACATTTGCATACTTTAAATGCCTAACTAGAATTGTAGGATTTTTATGGTTATTTGTACCTGGATACGCTGCTTGGGACAGGATGGCAATGTTCTGACATAATTCTGATATAGTACATAATCCCTTTATTTGCATTCTTGAGATACAGAATGAGATGCATTTTTGTCCACGAAAACCATATTGTTTGGTGGACAGCAGCAGGTGCAAATAATGGAGGATGACGATTATGGCAACCATCATAACTGTACTGGTTCTTACTTGATGTTTATCTGTGTTAATCTCCAATGTTGGTTTATGCATTCTTCGTCATATATGGATCTTTTATGAAGTTGCAAACATGTTTTAGCAAACCTTCTTTTTCTTCACGTTTGAGACTGGGAGAAGGTTCTGCTGTTTTTGAGACATTTTTAACACATGCAGAAAAGATACATACTGTACTGTGTCATAGAAGCAAATGCTATGATAGAAAACCAGATGCAAATGCTATGATTTGTGACACAATGTAGTAGGTATCACGGAAGTTAACAATTTACACGTAAGTATTAGGAAGTCTAATCCTCTGGTTTAATGTGTTACTTTATTTCTTCTGGTATTTCACCAGCAACTCATAATACAGTTCAGGATAAACTAAACACAGACATTAATTATAGGAAAATTATGGAACTGGAACACTTCTATAAGCTTTTCGCAGCTGTAAGAATTTGAGATTATTGCATACAATGTAAATTTAGATTAACCTCAATATGTATGTATGTTATTCACATACCGTTTTCATGCAAAGAACAACAAAGTGCAAGAAATAGTATCAACGTTTCATAATCCTTAAAATACTGAACCTTTAAAATACACTTATAATTGGAGCCCAATAAAAACCTTTCATTTTGTAGCTAGCTACATTGAGTTTAGTGCACCTTTCTAGGAAAGTTATATCCTGAGATCAGTTAATAAAAGTCTGTGATGAATGTAGCAACAGATGGATTACAACAGATAAATTGTAGCTGGTTCTGTCCAACCAGGCGGTTTTGCAACTCTTTCCTGTTTGTAGGCAATTTCTTTGCAACATAACAATCTCCTCTATTATAGTGCTGTGTCAAGCAATATCTGTTTACAACTGTGCCACTTGATCCTGACTTGTACTTAAACACAGTACAGGCAGCTAAGGTGTCTCTGTCCCTGTCATGAGCAATCTACCTCTCTATCTCTGGAAGGGATGGGATTGCAATGAGTACTTAGTGAAACAGGGCTACCGACCTGTTCCCCAAAAAGGTTACTTTGCTCATTTGTTACATTTACTCTCTGTCTGACTGAGAGTAGTACAACATCAGCTGCAGGTCCTTGTGATATTGAGACCTGAATCCTTTAATCTTTCTATGTACAGTAGCTAAGACAGTATTGTTCCTTACTGCGCTACAAAGTTCAGACTGTGTAATGAGAAAACTGAAGCATGTGACCTAGCAGACTATCTGCTTCTACACAGAGGTGCTTACTGCTATCTGAGGGCTCTAATCAGCCTGAATGGTGCTGATAATATATAAGATGGCTAATTTAATTTATACAACGGTTTTCTATCATATACCAGGGTATTTCAGCAAGGAGCCTGTGATAGTCAACTGGAAGAGTCAACAATTACTGAGTCTCCTACTATTTGAAGCGTGAGAATGTATAGTCTGCAATGGAGCTCATTGATCTAACTAGAAATGGCTATATTGCCTCAGGGCTGACATCATCTTCTCACAGCTCCTTAGGGGCATACTGACGGAGAGATGTGTGCTGAGCGATCTTAACACAGACTGCTCAGCACACATCGCTCCCCCCGCTCAGCACAGCGCGATGTGCTGAGCAAGGGGGGTGGGGGGCGATGATGGGGGGCCGCTCACTTCACACAGCGGTGAAGTGAGCGACCCGCTAACACCGGTGATAGCGATTCACGGGGCCATGCATCGCTATCACTGGGGGCATCATACACACGTCAGATCCGTGCTTAAAATCTAAGCAATCTAGTCAGATTGCTTATATTTTAAACACGGATCTTTCTGTATGTATGCCCCTTTAGACTCTCCCTGTCAGCTGCTGGACTCTGATAAGGTGCCTATCTTCCTCCTCACTGCTCACCAGCTGCCTTGCTGAAGAAGGGGCCACTCTGGTCCCCGGGACACCACGAATCAGGTTAGGTACCCTGCAGCTTTTCAAGGTGCTGCTCCGCTCTCTCCATCCTCCTAAATTCGCTGCCGCCCAACTGCCAACTGTCCCAGAACACAGCTATAACTGTCAATGCAAGCTGTCTCTCTCTCCCTGGGATCCATATGCCTGACTGGCCACTATCCCCATGCCTTACACAGCACTCAGGGCACAGTTCACCCTATCGCTACTGCAAGTTTAATAGTGTACAGCCAGGGATGGATTCAGCAATGAAGGGGTATAAAAGTCACTCTACAGTTTGTGGCAACTCAAATGGGGTGCCACAGGTAAACAAATGGCAATCATGTTAATATAGTTGCAGTTTCACACATATATTTTGCATATTAAATTTTTCATTTGTGATATGGGATGCAATTGCGGACGACCCTGTATGAGGCCAAAAGTGTAAAATATCAAATAGTACATTTGTAGTAAATAAAAAAGATTGTAACCATTCTGAACTCTCAGATACCATTATAACCAAAGCTGCTATCAGAAATGAAGGGGCCCAGGACTGACAAATGAGGCAGGCAAACTCCCCCCACCCTTCCCACATCGCTACCCCATTCCTCCCCCTTGCATTCCTCAAAACTTATTTTTTGAGGGGGCCCGGGGGAAGCAGTGAGGATTGGGACAGGGTCAGCTGCCTGTGCACTGGCAGGCAGCCACAGCACGGAGGAACAAAGCCACAGTGCTATTATTACTACAGAGCCAGCCATGAGCCAATCGGAGCTCACGGACCAATAGCCAATCAAGAGCTGCCAAATGGCAGCTTCTGATTGGCTGCTGGTCCATGAGCTCTGATTGGCTCATGGCCAGCATTGTAGTGAGAATAGCGCAGTGGCTCTGTCCCTCTGAGGCAGCTGCCGGTGCGCACTGCAGGCAGCTGCAATGGCCCCCGATCCTAACGGCAACAACCCGGGTCCCACCTCAGTCCAGGCTCGGAACTGAAGTCCCCACCATCCCCCCTTGATGGTGTGCCTGATTATAACACATTATTTTTGATACCTGTTTTTCAGTATCATAACTAAGGGTGTGCAATCTGTGCTGTCATACAGGGCACAGTATCCTGGGAGTAGCTCAGCACTTCCCCACAGCACCTGCATGTGGTTTGCAGGGTGCCTGGAATGCAGTGGCGTGCGGTGGGGTGAGGCAGGTGTGGCAGAGCCTTTCCTGTCTTACTGACATCTGTGCCAGAGTTTTGACTGTATAAAGTATATGAAAAATACAAAGAATATTTTTGAAATATCTTCATTGCATTATTCTAAGAATTTCTATAGCCAAAACTCCGGAGTAAAAAGTCTATGGCAGGTGAGGCAGTGCTTCACCTCCATCTCTTATCTGTACATCTCTGATCAAAACTCACCAAATTTCCAGGAATTTATACTGATGCACCTGTGTATAATGGCCAGATGTACGCTTTGACTCATATGTTGCATGTAAATCTGGCTCTGGTGCTAGCCAGTGCCTCCTGAGCTATTTAGCTCCCCGCACGTCCCTGCTGGAATGGTGTCCTACAGATAGTAGTGCTACTGCAGAGCTGCCCAGAGTGTTCAAGGAACCCTCCAGACAAGCACCCTGCAGCCTGTGAAACTGCCCGCAGCATCCTTAGGACTTCCAGACCTGGAGGCACCACAGCCTAGATGTGGCATACACTTGGTACTGGGGTATAAAATACATCATTTTATGCATGCAACATTTAAAAGTGCATAAAATGTTATGGTTTCACTAGCTCAAGTGGGGCAGGGGAGGGTGGTTCTGAGTATCCAGAACCCCTGATGGACCTTTTGTATTTTTTTCTGGCGGGATCTAGCAGCCAGCAATTGGAGCCCGGCCCCCTCATGGCTATAGTCCATGATTTGCGTGTTGGTGAGAGGCGGAGCCAATATGACATGTTACTCAAAGAATGGTGTCATATTGACTCCACCACCTCCCTCATGACCTGCAAATCATGGCATAAAACTGTGACAGAGCAGAGGCTAATGATGAACGTTCCCTAGTTCCTAACCGACCCCCAGTACTGCCAGCTGTCAGTGATCTTCTCCTGAGGCAGCCCAGTGTGTGTTTGTGTGTATACTGTTTGTATGTGTGTATTTGTTCTATGTGTATAATATTCATATACCTATTGTGACACTGTAGGTGGTACCACATTGTAATATTCATACACATATTGTGACTATGTAGGTGGTACCCCAATATCATCCAAATATTGTGACTCTGTAGGTGGTACCGCAATGTAATATCCATACACATATTGTGACACTGTGGGTCATACCCCAGTGCTTTCACATAAGTGGTGTGACTCCGCAGTGTCATTTGTGAACAAAGTTTAAAAATATATATATTTTACAGTGGTAAAGAAAAAAACTGTGTCAACAAAATGAAACTCGTTAAGCCACAGGAACCAACTGTGTGCTCGGAAACATCACAAATCCCTGGGGCGAGTCTAAGTGTGTCCGTGTGTGCCATGTGTGAGTCTCACCTTTCCAATACTGTACTCAAAGAGGAGGCTCCTTCCATCATTTGTGAGCCCTCTGCAAATGTGGAGATGAGCAGCACAAGTCAACATGCTCACATAGAAATTGAGGCTGCTTCTGTGGACCAGGATGAGGAGTATATTTGTGTAGCTAGCATGAATAAGGATGTTGATGATGAGGATGTTGATGAGAATGTTGTTGTGTAAATCAGGCACCAGTGGAAACAGTTGTTGTCCATAATATGAAAACTCCCATTGTCATACCTGGGTAAAAGACAAAAAAATCCACCTCTTATGTGTGTAATTATTTTACCTAAATCTGTCAAGCCATCTGTACCCTTTGTAAAGCCATAGTACGTAGAGGTAGGGACCATAACCATCTAGGATAATCCTCCCTGTTACATCACTTGTAGCTCATTCATTAAATGTTTTTGACAAATTCTGAAATTTTGGCTATAAATGTAACAACCAGTCCAGCATCACCTAGCGCCTTTCTCTCTGTTAGATCCAAGCACCTGCAATCTCCACCAGCAACACCTTCATCGTCAATATCCTTAATTATGATTGGAAGTAGTCCTGCATCCAATTTCATAAGCTTGTCTGACTCCTCTCCTATGCAGTATTCCTCAGAAGCATCCTTGAGTGCTATGCTTTCTGCTGCTGCTGCTGTGAGAGGATCTTCATCCCAAAAGGGGACAAGGAAGTGTTATGTGGACTACCCAGTTAAGAGGGTTACCAGGTGGTATGTGGTGGTGCTCATGCAATTACCCTTGCCCAGCAGTCTTTTAGCCTCCTGCAATGCTAGGCTTCACCTTTAGCAGCCACCTTTCCTGGGTGAATTAGATCCACCCCATACTCAGATACCCCCAGGTCTTATGTAAGAACAAGGCGACTACTGGAGGCTGGGCAAGAGTAAGTGCCATACAGTGAGACATTCACTGGACACAACCTTAGTAACACTGCTAAATGCACAGACGGAGATAATAATAGAATGCACGTGAGTGCAACAATGCACAGGGTGAAATAATAGTAAACACTAAATGTATATGATATACAACAATGCACAGGGTGGTATAATACTCAAACACAGATGGCGTGTAAATGCAACAATGCACAGGATGATATAAGCAACTAAATATCAATGGATAATAAATGCAACAATGCACAGGATGATATAAATAATCAAATATGAGAGGTAACTCAAACTCTGAAAATAATCAATGCAAATCCCAGGACTTAGCTTAAACTTTTTGATGTGGATTCTGTAGAAGCCCAGATTTTGGAACTGGAACAGAACCCCTTGAAGGGAAGCAGAGATCCAGAGACACTGAGACTGAGACCAGCTTCAGAGCAGGATTATACTGTGTGCAGTGATACCAGTCTTGGCAACTGGAACAGACAGCATTAACTGCACAGATTCTAGATTCCACCAAGGAACAGGAACCAGGTACAAACAGGAACTTGAAGCTATAACCAGCCTCAGGTGAAGGAAAAGCTGGGTAACAAAGAGAGCTAGCCCCAATCAGGATGGCTGGAAAACCAGACACAAGGTAATGGTTTCATTATCTGACAGGTGAGACTGCACAGGCCACACATACAGGAGACAGGCTGCAGTTACACAGACTCACCAAAGGTGGCCCTCAACAGTGCCCCAAACAAGTACATAAGAAAACCTGGAATGCCAACAGAATTACAACAGACACACAGCATAAAAACATAAACAGAATGCAAGCTGCATTTGCAGCTTGTAACAGGATGACTACTTGTAGCAGTTTTAGTGCTGACCCAGACAGTAGAAGCCTATATACTCTATTTACTATCTTATCAGCCTGACACTTTCTCATCCTCCTTTCACTTATTCATCACATGGAAAGGCACTCTGCCATTTTACTACAGCACTCTCCAGATACACTAGGTTTTTTTTATTATAGAAAGCATTTTTAATTGAGACAGTCCAATATGTATGAGCAGCATATACTATCCTAAAACTATAATGTATGATTTCACTGCAGGAACAGTAATACTGTTGTATTATCTTAGGCAAAAGGTGGAAAATTGAGACCGTTAACTATGCCCTTTATTGCTATATGGTTATTTGTGGTCTGTTGTGCGTGCTCTGTGTTTATGCTATTTGACTTAATTAGTAACAATGTCAATGGACCCTATTTAGGTTGGATTGCAGATTCTGCTAAAAAGCAGACTCTGCAATCCTTTCTATCGCATGTTGTGGCCACCCAGCATGCTGACCATCCTGCCCAGTGGCTGCAACCGCAGTTTTATTGCGGTGGCCGCAACTGTGGATTACCACCTGCCTTCACATCCTTGCTGCGAAGGCAGGCACCCTTCAGATCGGCTGTGTGTGAGATTTTGCTGCTGCCCCTAAAGTGGCGCCAACCCACTCCCATTAGCAGCGCCCTGCCCCCACAATGCCATGTCACCACATCACGAATGCCTCTGCCTGTTAATAAGGTTGAGGCATTTACAGCTAATGCAATCCAATCGCACTGGCCAGGCATGCATGCGCAGTACGAGACCTGTGCAAGCGCATTGGTGCCTACTCAGACAAAATTGCAGTTACTTCACAATATTTTAATTACAATTCATTTCCCCACAAAGAGATTTATTTTTTGCTTTTTTCTGCTCCTCTGCAGAAACCCCCTACTCTGAACTGTTTCTAGTTAACCTGGGGAGCACCACCAACACATGACACCACTGCGGAATATATACCTCTTTCCTCACTGCCTATAAAATTGTTTGTTGCTTACATGCTCACATAGATATCATCTTTGTGGTGCATGATCCTTCCCTTTTCTTTGTTTCATGTTATAATAGCCCCCACCTCCACAGCCCAAACAATGAAAAAATAGAAATTGGTTGCACAATGATGCACCACCACTGCTGTAGCTCCACCCACATTACCCACAGCTCTGCCTACCTTTTGGGAGGGAGGGCTCTGCCTATTGTGTCATTCCTGGGAGGGAGGGCCCTATATAAGTAGATAGATAAATAGATAGATAGATGGATGGATATCTATCCATCTATATACTGTGTGTGTATGTATATATATATATATATACAGGCCTGGTAGGCACTTGCCTGGAGAGGCACTCTCCCTGCTCCGCATCCTTACTGCACCGCCCTGCCCCCACTGCCGACTGCTGTGCCTGTCACACTGTATGACAGGCAGCAGTGCCAGCCTGGTGACCACATCAGTGTTAGGCACTTAAAAGTAGGTGGAGCTACATGGACAGAGGGTCGGAGCTAAATGGACGGAGGGGGCAGAACTACACTGCACCAGCAGACTGCCACAGAGGAGGATGTGCTGCTCCATATCCTGCCAGCCAGATTGTGATAAGTAAGTGAAGGGAGAGTAAGTTAGAATGTGTGTGTATTTAATGTATGTATGTGTGTGTGTGTGTGTGTGTGTATGTACTGTATGTGTGTGAATGTATGTATGTATGTATGTATGTGTGCTGGGGGATGTGAATAAACTGGACTATTGCAGCATTATGTGTAAGCGGCGCTACTACTGGGGTGTTATGTGTAAGCTGCACTACTGGGAGCGTTATGTGTAAGCTGACCTACTACTGGGGTGTTATGTGTAAGCTGCGCTACTACTGTGGGCATTATGCATAAGCTGCACAACTACTGGGGATGTTATGTGTGAGCGGCACTACTACTGGGGCATTATGTGTTAGCTGTGCTACTACTGGGGCATTATATATAAGCAGCACTAATACTAAGGGCGTTATGTGTAAGCTGTGCTACTACTGAGGGCATAATGTGTAAGCAGCACTACTATTAAGGGCGTTATGTGTAAGCTGAGCTACTACTGGGGAGTTATGTGTAAGCTGCGCTACTACTGTGGGCATTATGCATAAGCTGCACAACTACTGGGGATGTTATGCGTGAGCGGCGCTACTACTGGGGCATTATGTGTAAGCTGAGCTACTACTGGGGCATTATGTGTAAGCAGCGCTACTACTGGGGGCATTATGTGTAAGCTATGCTACTAGAGGGAATAATGTGTAAGCAGCACTACTACGAAGGGCGTTATGTGTAAGCTGCGCTACTACTGGAGCGATATGTGCAAGCTGCGCTACTACTGGGGTGATATGTGTAAGCGACACTACTACTAGGGGTGCTATATGTAAGCTGCGCTACTACTGGGGTCATTATGTGTAAACTGCGCTACTACTGGGGTCGTTATGTGTAAGCTGCACTACTACTGGGGGTGTTATGTGTAAGCAGTGCTACTACTGGGGCGTTATGTGTAAGCTGCGCTACTACTGGGCTGTTTTGTATAAGCAGCACTACTTCTAGGGGCATTATGTGTAAGCTGCGCTACTACTGGGGGCATTATGTGCAAGCTGCGCTACTACTGGGGGTGTTATGTGTAAGCTGCTCTACTCTGTGTCAAAAAACCCTGGTGGCAGTCACCGCACTTACCACTCCACCGAAGCTGCTGGGGGGGGGGGGTCTGCTTTGGCTGGCGCCCGTCCGCCGAGGTCTCCCACTGGTGTCGGGGGTGGGCACCACCATTTTCCCGGAGTCTTGATGGACAGATGCAGCCAGTCAGGGTCCGCTTCAGTGCACGTGACCTGCTTGGACAACAGGAGCTGAGTGGGAAGTTCAAATGCAGACGCTGGGCAGAGCCTCGGCGCCTGCACAACATCGCTCTCTAGCTGCATCCCAGGTTGTCCCTGCAACCACAGGGTGTCTTAAGAAGTTTAGCTGCTACCAGCCCAGTCCAGACGTACCAGTAACAGCCGGTCTCGCTAACTCCGGTAACCAGCCTGGTCCAGAAATAACCAGTACCAGCCTGGTCTCGCTTAGTCCAATCCAGTAACCAGCCCGGTCCAGATATAACCGGTACCAGCCCAGTATTGCTATCTCTGGTAATCAGCTCAGTCCAGAAATAACCGGTACCAGCCCGGTCTCACTAAGTCCAATCCGGTAACCAGCCCAGTCCAGATATAACTGGTACCAGCCAGGTCTCGCTAACTCCGGTAACCAGCTTGTCCAGATATAAAAGGTACCCAGCCCGGTCTCGCTAACCCGGTAACCATCCCGGTCCAGATATAACCGGTACCCAGCCCGGTCTCGCTAACCCGGTAACCAGCCCAGTCCGGATATAACCGGTACCCAGGCCGGTCTCGCTATATCCAGTAACCAGTCCAGTACCACTAATTAGCAATCTTCTAAACTAAGACTAACGTTTGAGCCAGTTCCGAGATCTCTGTTTCTGCAGCACTAGGCATTACTCATATGAGGAGGTCTTATATCAAACCACCACAGTTTCTTCATCATCCTGGAAGCATCAATTCCCACACTCCGGAAGTTCCTTTGAGTTCGAGCTCCACCAGTCTCGTGACAGTTTTTGCAGGCCAAATGGACCCGGAGATTCAGGGTGCCGGAACAGGTGCTCTGCAAGATCTAGCTTCTCGGGTACAGAGTCAGGTGTTACGGTATATCGGAGAACTATCAGACAGCTTGGATAGGATACAGGTGGATCTTACCCCAGCCGCTCGTGTCAGCCCCATTGTCGCAGCTCCAGTCTCCAGTGTGCAACCCCCAGACAATGCAGTGCCAGTAGAAGGTATGTGACAATAGCAGGCTGATCGGCCTGCTATTGTCACATACCGTCTACTGGCACTTATTGGTCACTCCTTTGCAACAAGACGGGACTTTCCTCTGCAGTTTCTACACCTTCCTGGATCTGTCCGATATTCTAAGGACATACAATACAACTCTTCCAGTGCTATTAAAGGTGGACGGTATCTGCATCTGGAACACTGGTAACAACCTCATGATTGCTTAATATCGGATACATGCAAAACTACCGATTAATGATGGTCCTATCCAGTGACATTGGTCCTCTCTAAGTGCTCCCTAGCCAGTATTGTGAAAATTTCTAGACACGGGCTCTTCATGTGGTTAATTATATGCATTTTTAATTTATGGTCTTATATTATGCAGTATTAATAAATGTGTTTATTTTATACAAGCCTTCAGAATTTTTAATTCTAAATTTCCTTATAATACATGAGCAGCCAGCGCTGGTGAATTTTTTGTTTGTCTTTATCTACTCAGGGGAATTACCACCCCCTTACCAGTTGCTATTGTTAGCGCACCCATATTCTTCTTTCCCTCTTCTCAGACTTTGTCTGCACTTCTGGCGCTGCCGGGAACTTCATTTTCTCAACTATGGTTCAGAGAATGAAGTTGGAGCTGTAAACCTTGAACCAATTCATTTCCTAAACTGCAGTAAATGGAACTCTTATTTCTGATGGAAACTGGGAGGCTATCCTTACAAGTGGGAGCACTGCATCATGAGTTAATTGAGTTCTTAGTCATTCCTAGAATGTCCAATGACCTAGTCCTAGGCCTGCCATGGCTTCGGCTACATAACCCACAGTTCAATTGGTCTACATCTCAAATTCTGTCTTGGAGCCCGCAATGCCATACCAATTGCTTAACCCTCGTTCGACCTTTGCGATTAACTTCTAGTTCTGATAAGCACCTTCTTCCTAAGACTTACTTAGAATTTGAGGATGTTTTCTCTGAGCAGGCCACAAAAAAACTTCCACTGCTTGACCTTATTCCTGGGAAAATGCCACCCAAGGGACAAACTTACCCATTGTCTCTACCCAAAACTGAAGCCATGTCTGCCTATATCAAGGAAAATCTCCAAAAAGGTTTCATTCGACCCTTCACCTCTCCAGCAGGAGCCGGGTTCTTTTTTGTAAAGAAGAAGGATGGGGGGTTGCGGCCCTGCATAGACTATCGTGGTCTCAATGCCATCACTATTAAAAACAGGTATCCTCTGCCTCTCATTACCGAATTGTTCTATAGGGTCCGAGGTGCCACCATTTTTTCAATATTGGGCTTACGAGGAGCCTACAACCTCATTAGAATAAGGCACGTGGATGAATGGAAGACTGCCTTCAACACCAGGGATGGGCAATAAGAATATTTGGTAATGCCATTCAGCCTAAGTAATGCCCAGGCAGTCTTGGCACCTGTTCTACAGCAACCAGATTCTGAGAAACCTTTTGTTTTGGAAGTTGATGCATCTTAGGTAGGAGTAGGGGTGATTTTGTCACAGTATTCTTTGGATGGGAAACTACTGTACATCCATGTGGGTTCTTTTCCCAGAATATTTCGTCTTCAGAGAAAAATTACAGTATTGGAGATCAGGAGCTTCTGGCCATCAAGCTAGCACTGGAGGAGTGGCTATATCTTCTGAAAGGACCTGGTCATCCCATAGTTATCTACACGGATCATAAAAATCATCTCTATATTAAAACAGCACGATGTTTCAAACCCCTTCCCCCCCCAAGCCCATTGGGCCCTCTCTTTCTCACAGTTCGAATTCACCATCAAATATCATCCAGGCTCACAGAACAGTAAGGCAGATGCACTATCCCAGTATATGTTGGAAAATATCACAAGAAAAGTCTCTTATCATCAACCCACTGTTGGTAGGCTCTTTACAAGTACCTCCAGTTCTTCCTATCAGGAGGTCCTTTGTACCGACTGACTCTCATTCCAAGTTGTTGCATTGGGCACATGCTATGAAGTTTACTGGTCATCCTGGAATACAAAAAACTTACTAATTTCTCTGTAGAAATTACTGGTGGCCCTCCATGAGAAGGGATGTCTCATCTGTTAACTGTTGCAGCCAATGCACTCAACACAAGATTCCTCGACAACCTCCTGAAGGGTTACTTCAGCCTCTACATATTCCCACTCGACCTTGGACCCATATTTCCATGGACTTCATCTCTGACTTATCCCTTCCAAAGGGTACAATACCATCTGGGTTATTGTAGATCGATTTTCCAAAATGGCACACTTTACTCCTTTAAATAGGTTACCTTCGGCTCCCAAGTTAGCACAATTATTCATTTGATACTGCTTCCATCTTCATGGGTCACCACAGGAGATTATTTCAGATCGAGGTGTCAATTCACAGGCAAATTCCGGAAAGCCCTGTGTACTGCCTTACAAGTCCAGCTCAAGTTTTTGTCGGCCTACCACCCACAAACCAACAGGCAAACAGAAAGGGTCAACCAAGATCTGTAGACATTTCTCCACCTCTATTTAACTCCCGCACAAGACAACTGGGCAGACTTGTTACCCTGGGCAGAATTTGCTCACAATTTTCATCATCACACGTCAACCTGAGAGACTACTTTTTTTATCAATTACGGTTTCCATCCACGGGTACCATAGGTTGAATCTTTACATACAATAAAAGTTCCAGCAGTATCATCCACTGTGCAACATTTTGGGAACATTTCGAATAGGGTACGTACGTCTCTAAAAAAAGTTTCAGCCAAATATAAATTTTTTACAGACAAGAAGCATAGTCCTGTTCCGTGTTTGAAACCAGGTGATCGTGTGTCACTTTCTACTAGAAATTTGAGACTCAAAGTCCCAACTATGAAATTCGCACCAAAGTACATCGGTCCTTACCTTATTTTTTATGTTTTGAGTCCAGTGGCTTATAAGCTTAAACTACCATTGCATTTCCGGATCCCAAATGCCTTTCACATTTCTCTCCTGCGCCCATTAGTCTTAAATCTCTTTCATTCTCTTCCTCCCAAGCCTGTTTCATTTCAAACAGAGGACAGAGTTGAGTTTGAGATTGATAACATTTTGGACTCCTGCTATTATCACAAGAATTTACAATATCTAATTGACTGGAAGGGGTACGGTCCCGAAGAAAGAAATTGGGTGAATGCTTCGGATGTCTCAGCTTCCCATCTGGTCCGAAGTTTCCATTCCAAGTATCCATGGAAACCGGGAAGGTGTCCAGAGGCTACCACTCGGGGGAGGGGGGGGGGGGTACTGTCATAAAACCCCAGCGGCAGTCGCCACACTTACCGCTCTGCCGATGCTGCTGGGGGTGGGCTGTGGGTGGCTAGCATCCATCTGCCGAGGTCTCCCGCTGGTGTCAGGGGTGGGCGCTGCCATTTTCATGGAGTCTCAGCTGATGGATGCAGCTGGTCGGAGTCCGCTTCAGTGCACGTGACCCGCAGGTGCTGAGCAGGAAGTTCAAATGTAGATGCTGGGCTGCACAACGTTACTCTCTGGCTGCTTCCCAGGTTGCCCCTGCATCCAAAGGATGTATTTAGATGTTTAGCTGCCAGCCAGTCCAGATGTACCAGTTCCAGCCGGTCTCGCTAACACCGGTAACCAGCCTGGTTCAGAAATAACGGATACCAGCCTGATCTCACTAAGTCCTAGCCGGTAACCAGCCCAGTTCAGATATAACTGGTACCAGCCCTGTCTCACTAAATCTTATCCGGTAACCAGCCCAGTCCAGTTATAACCGGTACTAGCCCAGTCTCGCTAAGTCCAATCCACTAACCAGCCCGGTCCAGACATAACTGGTACCCAGTCTGGTCTCACTAACTCTGGTAACCAGCCCGGTCCAGAAATAACCAGTACCAGCCAGGTATTGCTAAGTCCAATCCGGTAACCAGCCTGGTACAGATATAACTGGTACCAGCCCTGTCTCGCTATCTCCTGTAATCAGCCCGGTCTCGCTACGTCCAATCCGGTAACCAGCCGGGTCCAGATATAACCGGTACCAACCCGGTCTTGCTACTCTGGTAACCAGCCCAGTCCAGATATAACCAGTACCAGCCAGGTCTCGCTAACCCGGTAACCAGCCCGTACAGATATAACCGGTACCCAGCCCGGTCTCGCTAACCCGGTAACCTGCCCGGTCCAGATATAACCAGTACCCAGTCCAGTCTCGCTAACCCAGTAACCAGCCTGGTCCAGATATAACCGGTACCCAGGCTGGTCTCGCTATATCCGGTAACCAATCCGGTACCACTAATTAGATATCTTCTAAACTAAGACTAATGTTTGAGCCAGTTCTGAGATCTCTGTGTCTGCAGCACGAGGCATTACTCATATGAGGAGGTCTTATATCAAACCACCCCAGATTTCTTCATCATCCTGCAAGCATCACTTCCTGCACTCCAGAAGTTCCTTCGAGTTTGAGCTCCACCAGTCTCGTGACACTGGGGCATTATGTTTAAGCGGCACTACTACTGGGGCATTATGTGGGAGCGGCACTACTACTGGGGCGTTATGTGTAAGCTACGCTACTACTGGGGGTGTTATGTGTAAGCTACGCTACTACTGGGGGTGTTATGTGTAAGCTACGCTACTACTGGGGGTGTTATGTGTAAGCTGCGCTACTAAGGGGGAGTTATGTGTCAGCAATGCTACTACTGGGGCATTCTGTGTGAGCAGAGCTACTACTGGGGGCATTATGCGTAAGCTACACTGCTGCTGGGGTCGTTATGTGTAAGCTGCACTACTGCTGGGGTTGTTATGTGTAAGCACCGCTACTACTGGGGTCGTTATGTGTAAGCTGTGCTATTACTGGGGTCATTATGTGCAAGCTGTGATACTACTTGGGGCATTATGTGTAAGATGCGCTACTACTGGGGGCGTTATGTGTAAGCTGCGCTACTACTGGAGGGCATTATGTGTAAGCTGCGCCACTAGTGAGGCATTATATATAAGCGGCACAACTACTGGGGGTGTTATGTGTAAGCGGCACCACTCTGGCAGCATTATGAAAAAGCAGCACTAATACTGGAGGCTTTATATGTATAAGCAGCACTACTACTTGCGGTGTAATGTGAATAAGATTGTGCTACTGTGTGGCATCATTTTAAATGGGGCTACTAGTATGTGGCCATGCCCCTTCTTTGTAAGACCACACCCCTTTTTTGACAGGTGCTGTCCCATTGTATGGGAGTATGGGAGGGCGCAAATTTACAGTTTGCAGGGGGGCACCGAACACCCTTGCACCGGCCCTGCATATATATATATATATATATATATATATATGTATCTCTCTCTCTCTCTCTCTCTCTATATATATATATATATATATATATATAAAATTATTATCCTTTATATGACGCCACAAGGGTTCCGCAGTGCCCAACTGCAGAGTACATAAACAAATAATCAAAACAGGAAAACAGCAACTTACAGTTGAAGACAATATAGGACAAGTATAAGGTAAATAAACATAGCTACAATAGCAGATGACATTGAAATAACTATCAGGTGGCAGAGGACTGCTGGAGTTACTGCAGTTGAAGGTTATTAAAGTAAGAAAAAGGATAAGCACATAAGGGAAGAGGGCCCTACTAGTGGGAGCTTACATTCTAAAGGTGAGGGGTAGACAGGGGTGACACAGACGGGGTACATAGAGAGCGTGGAACAGAGGGTTAGGATGAGATTTGACTGGGTTTGGTGAAGAAGTGGGTCTTGAGAGCCTGTTTGAAGTTTTGTAGAGAGGTGGAGAGTCTGAGGGGGAGAGGAAGGGAATTCCAGAGAATTGGAGCAGCACGTGAAAAATCTTGGCGGTAGGAGTGGGAGGAAGTAATCAGTAGGCAGTTGAGTCAGCGTGCATTAGCAGAGCGAAGAGGACGGGTGGGAGTGTTAAGGGAGATAAGGTCAGAGATGTACTGTAAATGGGAGAGGCGTGGGTGAGGGCTTTCTAGGTGAGTGTGAGAAGCTTGAAATAGATTCTGGAAGGGAAAGGAAGCCAGTGAAGGTCTTGTAGGAGAGGAGAGGTGGACGAAGTGCGTTTGGTGAGGAAAATGAGCCAGGCAGCAGCATTGAGGATAGATTGGAGTGGAGAGAGGTATTTGTCAGGAATGCCAGTCAGGAGGAGATTACAGTAGTCCAGTCTGGAGATGACCAGTGAGTGGATAAGGGTCTTAGTAGCATCCTGGGTCAGAAAGGATCTGATCCTGGAAATATTTTTTAGATGAAAATGGCAGGTTTGTGAGAGGTGCTGAATGTGTGGTTTGAAGGAGAGGAGGAGTCAAGGATTACTTCAAGACAGCGCACTTGGGGGCTAGAGGAGATATATATATATATATGTATCTGCATGTGTGATACAATCTCCTTTTTAAATATCCCATCTCTGGATTTGCATTGTTATTGGCATAGTTAAAAGAGATTGTTATTGTGATAGTTAAAAGAGTTTGAACAGTTTTAAGTGATGACAACTAATAATTAATAATCTATATTAATCTTTTTAGACTTTGCTAAAGCTTTCGACACAGTACCGCACATGAGACTTATCTATAAGTTACAAGAACTAGGGCTGGAGAGCACAATATGTACTTGTGTCAGAAATTGGTTAGATAATAGGGAGCATTGTGTTGTGGTAAATGGAACTTTTTCAAATTGGACTGAAGTACTAAGTGGTGTGCCACAAGGGTCTGTGCTTGGACCACTATTGTTTAACATTTTCATTAACGATCTTGCAGTAGATCTAGAGAGCATGGTGTAAATTTTTGCAGATGATCCCAAATTGTGTACGGTTATAAATATGGAGGGAGATGCTGAGTCTCTCCAGAATGACTCAGTTAAACTGGAAGCATGGGCAGCAAAATGGAGAATGCACTTCAATACAATTACAAACAAGTGTAAGGTAATGCACTTTGGTATCAAGAACAAAAATAACACCTACATACTAAATGGGGTAAAGTTAGGTGATTCTGTACTGGAAAAAGATTTAGGTGTTCACATAGATAAGTAACTAAGCGCAGTACCCAAAGTAGGATAGCAGCAAAGAAGGCAAACAAGGTATTAAAAATACACAATAATGTGGGCGCTCCAAAAAGATATATTTGCAACAGCTGCTGGTTTTGTAAATACAAATTTTATTTATATTATTCCCGGGTAATTTCTATATAACTTAGATCCTATATATATCACAATATAAAAACAATCATCAAATTAGTAAAACATTTAAAAGACTAATGTCCAAGCGCTCAGAACTTGCTGGCAATCCTGAAGATAACTGGTGATTAGTGTGGTTAATATGCATATGCCGGCTGTTAGTGATCGTTAGTACTTATAACACAGTTTTGAGCTCAATAACGAATTAGTAGAAGCAGTTCATTGCTTTATAAAGCCTGTTTATACTTCACCAAGTCCGGACTGGTCATATGTGGATCCAGTGATATGTAGCATATACTGCAATCAATTGCTGTCCACGTCTGTATTATATCCGTGGATGGACCTCGCTCACTCTTGTTGGCTAACGGACAGGCCACTCAGCGGCGGTTCCCCAAGGCTGGGGGTTTCTGCTTAGTTGGTAGTGGTCTGCACTTTCCTGTGCCACTTGTTTGCCAAGAGGAGCGGTAGGGGCAGCAAGCCCTGAGCTGCAGGAGACGCTGTGTTTGGCCGCGATCAGCGGCTTCCGGGTTCGGAGCTTCTGGCTTCCGTTTGCGTTCCACCTGCGTTCCACAGTCAAAATTCAGTCACCTGATGCGTTTCTCCGCCTCTCAAAGGGGCGGTTTCATCATACCTCTGATGAAACCGCCCCTTTGAGAGGCGGAGAAACGCGTCAGGTGACTGAATTTTGACTGTGGAACGCAGGTGGAACGCAACCGGAAGCCGGAAGCTCCGAACCCGGAAGCCGCTGATCGCGGCCAAACACAGCGTCTCCTGCAGCTCAGGGCTTGCTGCCCCTACCGCTCCTCTTGGCAAACAAGTGGCACAGGAAAGTGCAGACCACTACCAACTAAGCAGAAGCCCCCAGCCTTGGGGAACCGCCGCTGAGTGGCCTGTCCGTTAGCCAACAAGAGTGAGCGAGGTCCATCCACGGATATAATACAGACGTGGACAGCAATTGATTGCAGTATATGCTACATATCACTGGATCCACATATGACCAGTCCGGACTTGGTGAAGTATAAACAGGCTTTATAAAGCAATGAACTGCTTCTACTAATTCGTTATTGAGCTCAAAACTGTGTTATAAGTACTAACGATCACTAACAGCCGGCATATGCATATTAACCACACTAATCACCAGTTATCTTCAGGATTGCCAGCAAGTTCTGAGCGCTTGGACATTAGTCTTTTAAATGTTTTACTAATTTGATGATTGTTTTTATATTGTGATATATATAGGATCTAAGTTATATAGAAATTACCCGGGAATAATATAAATAAAATTTGTATTTACAAAACCAGCAGCTGTTGCAAATATATCTTTTTGGAGCGCCCACATTATTGTGTATTTTTGGTTGTATTCTAGCTTTGGTGGATATCCAGATCCCCAATTGTGGGCAGCTAGAAAAGTGGAACAACATTATAAAGTAGAAAATATTAACTGTTTTATCTAAATCATTTATTTTTATAAATAGCGCCCACGTATCTTTCTGAACAAGGTATTAGCATGTATAAAGCGGGGAATTGAGACAAGGGATGAGAGAGCTATACTCCCATTATATAAATCCCTAGTGAGGCCACATCTTGAATACTGTGCACAATTTGGGACACCATACTACAAAAAGTATATCCTGGAGTTAGAAAAGGTCCAGAGGCGGGCGACCAAACTAATTAAGGGGATGGAGACGCTGGAATATGAGAAAAGGCTTTCAAGGCTAGGCATGTTCACTCTGGAAAAGAGGAGACTAAGAGGGGACATGATCAATATCTACAAATATATAAAGGGACAATACACAGAGCTGTTTTTGGTAAGATCATCACAGAGGACGCGTGGACACCCGCTTAGGTTAGAGGAGAGGAGATTTCGCACACAGAGGCAAAAAGGTTTTTTGACAGTAAGGACAATATGTGCTTGTAATTCCCTGCCTGAGTGTAATGGCAGACTCGATTAATACTTTTAAGAATGGGCTAGATAAATTCCTAATGGATAAGGATATGCAGGGTTATGGTGCGTAGTCGCGCTCTACAGTTATTTAAAAAAGAGGAATAAGGAATAAACACAATGGCCGACATTAACAACAGACAAAATCAGTACTAAAAAATAATACAGCGTAGGAGACCACACATAGGTTGAACTCGATGGACAAATTGTCTTTTTTCAACCTCAGAAAATATGTTACTATGTTACAGTGCCGTAACTAGACATTTTGGTGCTGTGTGCAAGAAACAGCATCAGCACCCCCCCCCCCCCCCATCCCCATATAGAAAACAGGGGCTAGGGGCCTGCCTTCATTGGGAAGGGGCATGGCCACAAAATAATACCAGTTCATACTACGCTCTGCAGAAGCCTCCATTATTCAAATTACGCCACACAGTAGCACCACTTACACACATTACACCAGGTAGAGCCCCTGTCACACATTACATCAGGTAGATTCCTATTTTACACATTACTGCAGGTAGAGCCCCTGTTACACATTACGCCAGGTAGAGTCCCCTTTTACACATTATGGTAGGCAGAGCTCCCTTTTACATTTTACGGCCGGCAGAGTCCTCTTTTGCACATTACAGCAGCAGATTCCCCCTTTTTACACATTAGGCAGGCAGAGTCCCCTTTTTACACAATAGGCAGGCAGAGTCCCCTTTTGAAAACATTATGCAGGCAGAGTACCCTTTTTACACATTATGGCAGAGTCTTCCTTTAGCACATTATGGCAGCAGAGTACCCATTTTTACACAATACAGCAGCAGAGTCCCCTTTTTACACATTATGGCAGCAGAGTCCCCCTATTTAAACATTACGGCAGCAGAGTCCCCCTTTTTACACATTACTGCAGCAGAGTCCTCTTTTTACACATTAGGCAGAGTCCCTCTTTTACACATTATGGCAGCAGAGCCCCCCTTTTTGCGCATTAGGCAGAGTCCCTCTTTTACAAAGAGAGATGGAGAGAGTGTGTGTGAGAGAGAGAGAGAGAGAGAGAGAGAGAGAGATGAGTGGGGTTGAGGACAGAGGGACAGAGAGAGTGGGGGTGAGGACAAAAGTGAGAAAGAGAGAGGACAGAAAGAGTGAGAGAGTCAGTCAGGACATATATACTGTACATCCGCACTCACCCTGGCCGGGGAGGGGGTGGAGTGGCACACTCTCCCTGCAGTGCTAAAGCTGGCTCAGAGCTGTGCTGCTGGTGGTGCCAGGATCCTGAACTGCATGGATGGAAGCTGGCAGTACAGTACTCCTCCTCAGTACCAGGGGCTCAGGAAGGCTACAGACCTGGCTGGTGCTTGTGGGCGGGTGGGCGCCGTTGCTGGGGCTGCTGCTGCTCCATAATCTCCGCTCCTCGGTCACTATGCGCTGCCACTGGGGCTGCTGTTTCTCATTGATCTTCCCTTCTCCTCTGTCTTCTTCCACCACTGCGTCCGCTCCCAGAATGCCATGCGCGATGACGCCGTGATCGCATCGGCATTCTGGGAAGGTGGGGGAGAAAGTGGAGATAACAGAGAGAGGCAGTGGGAGTGTTGAGGGAAAGGTGGGGATGCTCAGGCAGGCAAGAGGACAGCCTGACCGGCCATGCATATAATTAGCCACCTTTCATGTCCACTGCTCCGGAACTGTCATGCCGCCTACTATACTCAGTGCCATGGCTCCCGGCTGATTCCTGGCTGAGCCCGCAGTGCAACAGGGGACTCTTCATCACCAGCAAGAAGCACTCCATCTACGAGTGTGCAAGGCACACTCTGCACACACCTAGTTACGGCCCTGCTATGTTACTATGTTACTATATTTGATAGGTATATGTATTTTTTTATAAGATGTTCCCGTTTTGACTAAATTAGTAGCATCGTATCTCTAACACTAGATATGGTTAATGTATTTACACATTAACTGTTTCCAGTTTTCGACTTATTTTATATATTCAATGTTTGTGAAAATACCGTCCGGTGTCTTATTTATGTCGTTTTAATTTACTTTTATTGAATAATTAAATATTACTTTATCCCATAAGCTGTCCTGGCAGGTAAGTTTTTACATATACTGGTGTTAAAAAGGGCAGTATTCATGTAAATATGGGTACTTGATGCATTCCACCCCATTGGAGATAATTAGTGAGTTAATGTAAATTGAAATTAATAATAGGGAGGATCAGACTGGCCCATAGGGATATAAGGGAAACCCCCTGTAGGCCCCACTGCCTGAATTCCCACCCCGTCCTCTAGGAATTAGGTTCCAGATTGTGCACTTGAATAATACATTATACATATGTTACATTGTACTGCACAGGACTATGGTGTATTTTCTACAGTACATTGCTGTCATTAATCTGGTACATTATCATGTATGCACTAGCAGTATTTACAATATAAATCAGGGGTCCCAGTCCATACAGTCTCTAATGGTTAGTCAATACCCTGTGGTGGCTGGCCACACCCCCTCTGTAGGCTGGCCACACTCCTCAACATGAGCCCATTCCACTGCATTCTCCCAGTGGGCCCTTCATCATCTAGCCTGACACTGATAACAGGCATTATGTATATAATTATTGTAAAGGGGTTAATGATGTGGTCACTTCACTCTAAGCACATCACAGGTACGAGGGCCTCTGGGCCTGATTCAGATTTGCACAGCATTGCATAGCCACAGGTAAACAGATGTGCAATAACATACAAATAAAATAGAAATGCAGCAGTAGGCATCCATAAGAAATAGATGACTCCTGACAGCATCTGCGATCTGAGTGTTGTGTCCAAAGAAGCAGCATCGGAACACCATCAAAACCATGGTGACCGTTGGTTGCCATGGCCTCCTACAGCCAGCCAAATTTTTAATCGGACTCGAGGAGACACGCCATTTTGTAGCACGGTCCCAATTGCTGCAGCAGCATGGCAATCATGGTGAGGCTAAGGGGGGGAGAGGGGAGGGGGGGCTATGAGCGATCACATATACAGAGCAGGTCCTGCCCCTGTGCAGACCAACAAATATCAGATTAGTACAGTGGTTCTCAAACTCGGTCCTCAGGACCCCACACAGTGCATGTTTTGCAGGTAACCCAGCAGGTGCACAGGTGTATTAATTACTCGCTGACACATTTTAAAAGGTCCACAGGTGGAGCAAATTATTTCACTTGTGATTCTGTGAGGAGACCTGCAAAACATGCACTGTGTGGGGTCCCAAGGACCGAGTTTGAGAACCTGTGGATAAGTACGTACACCATCTGGTTTATGTACTAAATCTGAATTAGGCCCTCTATCAGTGAATGTGCTACTGGAGTTAGTACACTGTTACAATGTATAATTTTCAGTGCCGTGAATATCGGTGATAAGAAATTACAATTACTGTGTCAGAAACCCAGTAATAGATACATATGCCTTAAGGTCTTGTCCCTATAATGGGATGCACTTTGCACGTTCTATTTGCATTACAGAAGGGAAATACATTTGTAAGCAAAACTTCAACCTACTGTATGTAACTAAAAGCCGCAAACTTCCAAGTGATTTACCCTTACATGATTATACTGAATTGCATAGAAGGCTTAATTGAGAAGTATTTTAGTTGGTAAAAAAGAAATAAAGTACTGTAGTTGGTCCTAAATTGGTAATATAATAGGATGGACTTTGCTGATACTGTATATCTAACTGGTACTACCCTGTGCCTTTTCAACTTATCAGTTAATGCAAATCGAGTAGACGGAGCAGAGTCTCCCTTATGTACTTGGAAATTTCCACTGCTTCATACTGCTCAGAAGATTTCCTTATACAGGTTGAGTATCCCTTATCCAAAATGCTTGGGACCAGAGGTATTTTGGATATCGGATTTCTCCGTATTTTGGAATAATTAGATACCATAATGAGATATCATGGTGATGGGACCTAAATCTAAGCACAGAATACATTCATGTATCATGTACACCTTATACAAACAGCCTGAAGGTAATTTTAGCCAATATTTTTTTATAACTTTGTGCATTAAACAAAGTGTGTGTACATACACACAATTCATTTATGTTTCATATACACCTTATATACACAGCCTGAAGGTCATTTAATACAATATTATTAATAACTTTGTGTATTAAACAAAGTTTGTGTACATTGAGCCATCAAAAAACAATGGTTTCACTATCTCACTCTCACTCAAAAAAGTCCGTATTTCGGAATATTCCGTATTTCGGAATATATGGATATGGGATACTCAACCTGTATACGTATGCTAGTTGGTACAGAGGACGCTACAAATTGGTTCTTCTCCTGGGGTACAGTATGGGTGGAAACAATGTTTAAAAAGCAATCATGTTTTCAACAAATAAGTAAAACTTCCTAGTTACCGGTTCATGTTATTTTGTCCACATAACTTTATATGCTAAATATAAACCATGAGCGAAACAAGATACGATCGTTCTAAGAGAGTACGGCACAAGTCTGATTTGCTTTCTTATTTGATGACATCCCCTGCAAGAGTATGCTGCCAGAAATTTTGTTGTGTTAACATCAACGTCAGCCATTACTAAGCTGCATTCCAGAACGTCTAAATAAACTGGAACAGGTTTAGAACTAACATTGTGGAACAAATCATGAGGGCCATGTATTCACTCGTCAGAGGGGTGAAATAGTACCGTGTCGTGTCCACAGGAAAACATTGTTTTTTTTTCTTTTTTATGTCCTGATAGCTATCAGTTCAGACAATTTCATGCCAATGAATTTGACGTCATAGACATATACAAGAAAAATGATTTTTACTTTAGAGCAAGACTCCACTCCCATAGTAAAAATGCATAAAGGTACACCCTCAGGTATGACAACCTGCAAAATGATGGAATATCCAATGAAGTACAGAAAACAGTCCATGGAAATATGAAAAATGACAAAACTATTTTTCATCTCTTTTATTCTAACATTGTGAATACCCATAACCAGTTCATAACGCAACATTGAAAAGTTCTGAAATATTTTTTTATTTAGCCACAGTACCATTGCCTCTTAATTAAAAGTGTATAGTTGATGCTGCACCAACATATCCCCATATCTTTAATATGGTCTATCCAAAAGATGTAATCAGCTGAACCAGCCTTCACAGCACACAGTATGGCCAATATACACAGATTGAAGGCAGCCAGCTAATTTTGTTCGATAATATTAATGACATTTTAAACTTACAGTATATGTCACTTTTAGTTATTAACTAACTTTCTTATGTTATAATCAAAGGACTCTAGTGTTTTCATATGTATTGAGCATTGTACATTAAGTTGCAAGTTTAGTGGTCATTTCATGGAAAGGCCATATTGTCTTTAACAATGGCAGGAGGCCAACTTTACCACCCTAAAGGATTAAGACAAAGCTTGATGTCTTTAAACAGTAGGAAGAGCCCATAATTTATACAATACTTTACCGCAAACCATTTTCTTTGTGGTATATGACTGGGCTCTACTCTGTGACAACTGCTACTGATTTCGACATATATTTTACACTTCATGATTTTAACTGAACACATTAACTGTAGGCAGGCCATGCTATAGGAAGTTAGGCATTAGTATGCAGACGGGCCAGGCTACAGGAAGTTAAGCATTAGTATGCAGACAGGCCAGGCTACAGGAAGTTAGTCATTATTATGCAGACAGGCCAGGCTACAGGAAGTTAGTCATTATTATGCAGACAGGCCAGGCTACAGGAAGTTAGGCATTGTTATACTGAATCACAGTGAACTGCTCAAGCACATGGTCACTGCCTTTAAGGGTATTGATTTCAAATGTAATACTTAAAAAAGAAGACAAAGCCAAGTCTTTTTTTAATAGAATTTGATGGCAGATAAGAACCACTTGGCCCATCTAATCTGCCCCTTTATAACCATATTATTACTCAAAACGTTACAGTATTTGATCCTTATTTCTTTGTAACAATATCCTTATGTCTATCCCATACATGTGTAAATTGCTCTACTGTCTTAGCCTTGTCAAAGTCAGAAAAATATCACGCTGCACGTTGCCATATATGCACCTCATGCGCGTGCCTGCTGCACGTGCACATTCTCTCCCGTGCGTGCGGATATACGCAGCCGCGTGATGGCGCCTCGGCCATGCGCTCGAGGGCGTGGTATGTGCATTTACGGTAGAGTTTGTGTGCGTCTAGCGGGCGACTCAATCGTTTAATAATAGAACCAAATAGCATGTTTTATAGATAATGTTCCCCTTAGTAATAACTGTAAGTTTGGTTAATGTGACTTGTTCACGGACTTGGGAATCCCTCTTTGCGTGGTACAAAGGGTCTGATTAAGGTTGAACAGTGGTGTCTGGTACCTAACCGAAGAGTATTTTTATAGCAATAATCCGGTGTTGGTTAGGTAAAGATTAATCGCTCCTGCGTGTAGTTATGGCCATTAGTAGTTTCTGGACATATTCTATATTTGCAGTTCATTATCCATGCGGTGGGAATCCGGAGATTCCCACCCACCTGAGCTGTTTGAAATAGTCACAGCCCACCTGTTCAAACTAACCTATGACCTTTTGATATGATGCGAGGAGACATTCCTGTGTCCAATGAACAATGAGATTGTAGGTCCCTTTGTAGTATACTGTACTCAGTGTATATAAGATCAGCCAGCCTGAACAGCTCCCTCACTCTCCACAAACGGTTTTCATATTGACTAACTCGGGGCTGGTACCAGGCTGCGCTGCGATCGTTCCCAGTGTGTGTAAGTAATTCTCTGTGATTATATCGCTCTTTGTTTGTATTGGCCACATTCTCTCTCTCTCTCTGTTTAGTTTAAGATTGTAACGTTATTGTATATTTCTGTCTAGATATTCTGTTAGAATTATATGTTAGTATGTAGTGTATGACTTGTAACTGTTTTACCCCTTTTCGATATAACTAAAAGCTTGTTAGTAAAGGTGTTGGATCCTTAGCACGGTATTGTGTGTTCATTATATTGCAGAGGGTAATAGGAGCGTCTCTATCGCTCAAACAGCTTTAGTGTAAACAAGGTTAAGCAGCGTTATATAGCTTCAGTGTTTCAGTACAAGGTCTACAGTATAAGAATATCCTTTCTGTGTGTTACATTCAAGGTTTACTGATTGTCATCTTGTGAGCGTCTGCGCCGCTCGTGATCTCCTCATGGTCTGGAGCGTCCGCTACGCTGATAGCGTAGCATTACGGTAGTCGCTCGCCTATAGCATGCTCGACTCCACGCATTAAGCAGTGAGCGAGCGTGCCGCATGTGCGTCTCGATCACGGCCTAGCGTATGCTACGCTAAATACGTACCCACTAGGTACCCCATACGCCAATTGCGTACTGTGTCTTTTACCCATTATTGTGAAGTTATAAGGTAATCTAAATCAGCATTATCAATTGGCGGCTCGTCCGTCCTCCACATATCCGCACTAGCGAAAACAAACGTTATCCGTCAGCAAGGGCGGGAAGGCAGTATCCCTTCGTATCGGGATACAGTAGTGCTGACTAGATAAGCGTCTGTTTCGCTAGATTGAAGGAGTGCTGGTGGGATCCGGAACAGGAGGTAAGAACAATATGCTATTGTTTTTTTTAAAACTGTTTATTTCTGTTTTGCGTACACACGCACGCACACACACAACTGTATCTCTTTTCATTTGTGTATTTTCACATATCACCTTCCTGTTTGCCATTTCACAATTGATAACGTGCTGAGAAAGATTTGTTGCTATTGGTAGTTAAAAGTTAATATTAATACGTAAGGAAGTAATTTGTAAAACACGCACACGGCTTGCCTAAAATACAAGGAAGTTCTGTGTGGTGTTCAGTAGATGATTACAATTAAAGGTCATTTACATTGATAAACGTGTTAGTTGTGTTACTGTGGACATACCTGGCCTACGTACACGTGTCTCTAACAAGGGGCAGAACGAGTGTACGCGATGCAAGGGTCGACGCATGAAGCGTATATTACGCAACGGAGCGCCTGGGTATGCCCACATAATACAAATCACACGATAGTATTATTTTAAGTAGGCGAAAAGGAGGTAACGCGATAATAGCGCAAGTCAATTTCAGTGTCCAAAATTTTAAGCTAATAGATCCTTCTCTAATCTGCAACTCATCTGGACTAAACTGTGTTACTGAATGAAAGGGATTTCTGCGCAGAAACGAAAGTAAAGTGTATATGAGGTGAAAGAGTGTGTATACATATATATATAAGTTTCTAAAAATGTTTGGGGTTGAACCAAAGGAAATCGAGTTCTCGTGGAGGTACATACGTGTAAGTGACTGCATGGTGGCTTGGGAGGCATCCCTTGTTAAACATTTAAAATAAGAGCATTAGAGTATAGCAGACCAGGAGGTCTACTGTAGACACAGACCAGGAGGTCACGGACCAGGAGGTCCAGAGACAGACCAGGAGGTCTAGGTACAGCAGACTAGGAAGTCCGCTATAGATAGAGAAAAGGAGCACAACACCAGGAAGGGTTGGTGCGGTACCCATATAGGCCATTAAGCTCTGGCTGAAGGAATTCGCAGCCACAATTTTCGATTCCACTGGTCGCTCCGCACATAAGATTAGTTGCTTATGTGCAGAACGATTGTACTGCACGTAATTGTGTGCATTAGTTAGTAACTTGACCCAGTACCATTTGCGTACGGTAGAGGGGTCATAAACGCTATTTGTACATTTTAACGTGATTTGTGTAATTTTTTTCATTTTAAGGGAGGTTCGCTGGTCACTCGGGAATTCTCTAACAACCGATACTTGCTGGGGACTGGGAGGTCCAACACGCCCCAGTAAATAAAGGTTCATAGGGGCCCTAGGTTGGGTACAGCAGCTCTGAGTCAGTGATTGCAGTACTGGCCAACGTGGGCGAGGAGTGAGTGGAGGTACTCGGTAAACTTCCGCCGCCGGCCTACCCCGGACATCTTGGTTTTTGTAAGGGTTCGCTGAAGACCCTGATTTGAAGGTCAGAGGTAGTGAAAGCAACACCTGCAAAGATGGGGGCCAGTTGTTCAGGTAGGGGGCGATCAACCTCGGTTCGGGTTGACTTAGTAAACCGACCAATCGGGTCGGCAAGGTATGTAATGTGTGAGAAATACGGATCACACACAGAGGTTTTGTGCGAGGAATGGGAAAGAATGACTGTGCACGATGGGGAAAAGTTCCCACGGGTAGGCAGTTTTAGCCCAGATGTGTTGCAAAATCTAAGGAGAAGGATATGTCTCATTAAATCTGCAAAGAGACGGATCAAATATTATGATTGTTTACAGTTATGGCAACGGGAAAGTGAAATACAAGGAGGATTAGCTCATACAGCTGACTCTCACTGTGGTAAGAAAAATATGGCAGCGAGAGAGAAGCTGGTTACAGAGAATGGCACACTGGTGAATGATAAAAATGCACTTAGCAACTGTATTATAGATGATAAGAACAATTGTAATAAATGTAACAAGAATAATTGTAATACTGTTAAATGTACAACTATTAACCCATGCAAGTTGCACCCCATGTTAAACTTCCCTCAGGATCACCAGCAAGAAAGTGAGCCCAGCACGATGTCGGCACCTTTTCCAGCAGCCATCACACAAGACATCCAGGTGGACGCGACCAATTCGGTAAAGGCAGTAATCAAACCCCCAAATGGAGGGTCAGGTGAGGTCGTGTCCACAGGTACGTACGGTGTTATATATCACGCACAAACAAATGTACCTCATATTGAAGAACCAACACAAGATGATGTAATTGAATTTAGTCCTGTCAGGGTGATCACAGTCCCCAATGGGAAGACTGACGCTCAGGGAATCATTCCCGCCAGGGACAGTGCAATGCGCCGTCCCTGGTCCCGGATGGAATTGAGAGCAATTATGTCTGAATTCCCTGATCCTAGGAGAAATCTAGATGCATGTCAGAGATTTATTAAAGAACTAGGAAACTCCACAGAACCCACCAACAAAGATTGGCGGACAGTGCTGAGGGTATGTTTGCCCTCCGGCGTTGACCCTGCGAAATTTATTGCTGATTGTAAATTAGACACAGAAGTACCTCAAACGGAGGAACACAATCAGGAATGTATTAAGCAGATCAACCGACAGTTAGGAGTATATTTCCCAGCCATTGTCAAGTGGAACAAAATCCTCTCCATAAGACAAGGAGAAGGGGAAAGTACTTCTGATTACTTCAATCGAGCACTGCAAGTAATGGCTAGAGACACTGGGATCACAGACATCAAAACAAATGCACAGCATAAAGAAGTAGCGGTTAAGTTATTAATGATTGGTTTAAAGGAGGTGTTGAGAACAAGGGTACAGACCACCAACCCAAACTGGAGAAAAATCTCGGTGGCTACATTAAGAGAGGCCGCTATTGATCATGATCGGAACATCACCAGACACAGGGAGTCACAGAGTAATAAGCTGATGGCCGTAAGTATACAGGCTCTAACCACAAGGCCACTCCAGCATAAGCCCCAAACCCCTGCGAGAAATTCAAATGTGGTAGTCTGTTACAATTGTCATAAAGAGGGACACTTTGCAAGAGATTGTAGATCAAGAAATATACAAAAGTCATATCAACCCCCTAGACAAGAACACGAGCAGAATTATGACACACGAAATTGTAATCAGGTATCATACAGGAAGAAGTTTGGGCTGCACCTGTAATATGTAGTCGGGAAAGGTGATCATTAGGACTGATAGTAAGCCTGAGGTTACAGTTAATGAAATTGGGAGGTCTTTCCTTGAAGACACAGGAATGACCGGGTAAAAATTGTAATGTATCTGTAAAATTTTTCTTTTTCCCCATCTCTGACGTTCACCACAACAGCTCCAACATCACCTGACTACCTGACCTTTTCAGAAGTCTACCAAACCCCAGTATGACCTACCAGCATCGATGTATCCTGGCCAGATACAAAGGGTGGAGTATGGAAATACTGGTGGGAGAGACTATGCAAAGATACCATTGGACATGTAGATGTGACAGCCTGATGGTGAACGGAAGATCTGACAATGTTTTGTTGTTTATTGTTGGTTTATGTAACATATATATATATGAATTGTTCTCTCTCTCTTTTGTTTTTTTTCTTCGTTCTCATGCTTTAAAGATGGTATGTCACACATCAGTTAGACAAATGGTAATGCAAGATTTTTGCTCCTTACAGAAAGATCGCAGATTTGGAAGGAATATTGTATCACCAGAACGTTCGTTTGGAAGACTGAGAGACAGCACCTTTGAGATGACAACAGAACAAGAAGAACAACAAGACTAGAGAACTAACTATCGTAACAAGTTTCTCTCCCCCTCAAACTAATTTTTTTGTACCCCCATTACAAATTTCTCTTTCTCCTCCTGTAAGATGGACTCGCCCCAAGAGACTGTGATCCGGATTTTCCTGTTGACCATGATGTTGACCAGAGCAGTCTGTTTCGGTGAGAGTATCATGGAGGTCGAGAAAGGATCGGGAATGGGTTCTGATGACCAGGATGCAGGCGTAGATTTCCAAGAACAACATAATCTCCGAGTAAAGGCGAGTATCAGAAAACGATCTGGTAGCATTGACAATAGAAGGAATTGTGAAGGATTGTTAGCTGAAGAGAACTGCATCTGTAGGCATTGTGACAATATAGTTGAGGATGGGTGCATAAAGAAATGTCAGTCCAGTTTTAATGTCCACATGGACCGGCATCCATTGAGTGACTATCACTCCTTAGTGGGTAAAGTGACTGTTGGGTATGCTCTCAAGTACCTCAAGGCCATAGTAAATCAGGATTAGTACCATTCCCTTTAACTGTAGGAGAGGTACTTGAGCTAAGTGGTGGGAGGCCGGTGGACAAGAGGTTTAATATCTCTAGTCCTCCTAGTTTGAAGCTCCACCAATATCATGTGGATAGGTCCTTAGTGTGCTTTAACATTTCCAATCCCCGAAAGCCGGGAAATTGGGAAGTGTCATGGAGTAATCAAACCATGACATTCTCACATAGAGCCGACAGATTGCCCATAGACACAGAACTTATACGCCAGATAGCCGACCATAGGAAATTCTTTCGGTATAGGTACACCTTAGGAAGTAGGATCATGCGAGTTGGAGAAGTATCACCAGGATACTGTGCACAGATCGTACAAACTGATACGTGTACTAAACAGATGGAAGAATTAGGGTTAGGAGAGTTCACATGGAAAATCTGTAATATGGTTATGTCACACTCCGTCCCATATGTTCTCCCCGATGATGCATACTTCATATGCGGGAGGAAGGCGTATAAGTGGCTTGCCCCTAACTCAGAAGGGTTATGTTATATTGGAAAAGTACTGCCTGAGGTAATGACTGTATCCCACACTAAAATGAAAGATATTCACCGCAGTGCCCAAGCTCCTTATACTCACACTCATTACGAGCACATCGTTAAACGGCACCTGATAGAAAGAACAGAGCATTCAGCCTCTGACCTGATCCATGAATCCACCGGGATTCAATTCCTACTCGCGTTAGATATCACTCGTACCGCTAGAGGAGTGATAAATTATAAATATATATCTGCGCTTGCAAATTTATTAGACAATATCACCGAAATGTATGACGACACATTCAGGTACACTGGGAAAGAGTTACAAGCCTACAAAACAGAACTGGTTCAGCATAGGATGATTCTCAATTACCTCACAGCTGTGACAGGCGGGTATTGTGTAACCCTGGCAACTCAATATGGAATCAAGTGCTGCACGTACATTACAAACAGCACGGAGGACCCAGCCGAGGTCATAGACCAAAAGATGGATGACATTTTACAATTAAAATGGGAGTTCCGAAGGAAACACAATCTCACCCTTGCTGCTGTGGGTAATGAGCTGACCAGTTGGGTGTCATGGTTGAACCCACGAAATTGGTTCTCTGGTTTAGGAGAATGGGCCCAAGGTATTATTATGGATGTAGGGAAATTTCTCTTGTGTATTCTGGGTGTCATCATATTGGTCGGTCTGATATTTAGATGCGTTCGGGTTTTAACGAAGTGTAAACGTAGTGCCCGAGTGATGAGTTTGAGAAGCGAGGACACTGTACTAACAACAACAAATTTGATGTATGACCCAACGATAGAGACAATGTTGTGATGAAAATGTGATTCCACGGTCCGTTTCTTTCACCCGTTTCTCCTTTGTTTTCCTCCAAGGTACAAAGACATCCGCTTGGAAGAAGAATTTGACAACCTTTTACACAGACCATTGATGGACAATGCCATAGACCCCCATTTTCCCTAGTGACTCTAAAATTTTACGATAGCCCAACACTTCAAAGATTGTAAGTCTATGGACATTGAGAAAGCTTTTTGCTCAAGCAATTATAGCAAAAGCATCGGGAGACTACAGTCAACATGTACATCTAGACAAGACATCAGACAAGACCTCAATCGGCAAATGTATATTAAACTCACATAGTTTATGACTGCATTTACCATAATTGCTTCTTATCTTCATCTCTACAACCTTCAGGTAATGACACACATAGTCGATAGGGAATATAGGCGCAGATATCAGCACTCACATATCCCCCCATTCATGTATCATCAACTAAAATGTGCTCCCCCATTTTGTTGCAACCAAAAGCCGAAAAGAGCTCGGTAAAGTTTGACAGCCCATCCACAGGCCCGTAATACGGGATAAGAAGGAATTCAAATGTATACTTCGCAATACCTCGAAGCTTGATTTAAAACACGTACGGCACGATGATACATGACCCCTCAAACATGGACTCATACATACATGCTTCTACTATCTCACTAGGTCATACCTTTTTCCCACCTTCTTCTCTTCTCCCTTACCCAATCATAGAAATGTATTTTTACATGACGTATATTTTTCTCTTTTTGAACTGTTTTAGGAAGTGGCAGTTATTGATGACTGCCAAAGGGTGGACTGTCAAAGTCAGAAAAATATCACGCTGCACGTTGCCATATATGCACCTCATGCGCGTGCCTGCTGCACGTGCACATTCTCTCCCGTGCGTGCGGATATACGCAGCCGCGTGATGGCGCCTCGGCCATGCGCTCGAGCGCGTGGTATGTGCATTTACGGTAGAGTTTGTGTGCGTCTAGCAGGCGACTCAATCGTTTAATAATAGAACCAAATAGCATGTTTTATAGATAATGTTCCCCTTAGTAATAACTGTAAGTTTGGTTAATGTGACTTGTTCACGGACTTGGGAATCCCTCTTTGCGTGGTACAAAGGGTCTGATTAAGGTTGAACAGTGGTGTCTGGTACCTAACCGAAGAGTATTTTTATAGCAATAATCCGGTGTTGGTTAGGTAAAGATTAATCGCTCCTGCGTGTAGTTATGGCCATTAGTAGTTTCTGGACATATTCTATATTTGCAGTTCATTATCCATGCGGCGGGAATCCGGAGATTCCCACCCACCTGAGCTGTTTGAAATAGTCACAGCCCACCTGTTCAAACTAACCTATGACCTTTTGATATGATGCGAGGAGACATTCCTGTGTCCAATGAACAATGAGATTGTAGGTCCCTTTGTAGTATACTGTACTCAGTGTATATAAGATCAGCCAGCCTGAACAGCTCCCTCACTCTCCACAAACGGTTTTCATATTGACTAACTCGGGGCTGGTACCAGGCTGCGCTGCGATCGTTCCCAGTGTGTGTAAGTAATTCTCTGTGATTATATCGCTCTTTGTTTGTATTGGCCACATTCTCTCTCTCTCTCTGTTTAGTTTAAGATTGTAACGTTATTGTATATTTCTGTCTAGATATTCTGTTAGAATTATATGTTAGTATGTAGTGTATGACTTGTAACTGTTTTACCCCTTTTCGATATAACTAAAAGCTTGTTAGTAAAGGTGTTGGATCCTTAGCACGGTATTGTGTGTTCATTATATTGCAGAGGGTAATAGGAGCGTCTCTATCGCTCAAACAGCTTTAGTGTAAACAAGGTTAAGCAGCGTTATATCGCTTCAGTGTTTCAGTACAAGGTCTACAGTATAAGAATATCCTTTCTGTGTGTTACATTCAAGGTTTACTGATTGTCATCTTGTGAGCGTCTGCGCCGCTCGTGATCTCCTCGTGGTCTGGAGCGTCCGCTACGCTGATAGCGTAGCATTACGGTAGTCGCTCGCCTATAGCGTGCTCGACTCTAGCGTGCTCGACTCCACGCATTAAGCTGTGAGCGAGCGTGCTGCATGTGCGTCTCGATCACGGCCTAGCGTATGCTACGCTAAATACGTACCCTTACGGTACCCCATACGCCAATTGCGTACTGTGTCTCTTACCCATTATTGTGAAGTTATAAGGTAATCTAAATCAGCATTATCAGCCTCTACCACCTCTGCTCGGATGCTATTCCACTTGTCCACTACCTTTTCTGTGAAGTAATTTTTCCTCAAGTTGCCCCTTAATCTACCTCCCTCCAGTTTCTGTGCATGTCCGTGTGTTCTGATTCTTCTCTTCCTTTGAAAAATGTCTCCCTCTTGTCTCACCTTGTTAAAATGTCTCACCATGTTAAAAACCTTGATATATTTGAAAGTTTCCATCATATCCACCCAGAGGCGGAACTACCGCCAGTGCAAAAGTGCGTTGCACTGGGGCCCGCCTCTGTCCAGGGGCCCAAAGCATGCAATGAGTCAAACTGACTCATTACATGCCGCTGTGCGCTGCAGGCAACCGCTGCCCGCAGCGCACAGCCACCCAGAGAGGAGAGGAGCAGCGGTACGGGGGAAGGATGAGGAGGGAGGTGGAGGAGGGAGCCGCAGCAGCGCTTTGTTACTGGTGGAGGCGCTGCTGCTGCTGCCCCTCTGCTTCACTATAGGCTGTCTTCCGAGAACAACCTCTAGTGAAGCAGAGGGGCAGCAGCAGCAGCGCCTCCACCAATAACACAGCGCTGCTGCGGCTCCCTCCTCCACCTCCCTCCTCCTCCTTCTCTCCTGCCCAGGAATCATCTGACGCTGCACCGAGGAGCCTGAGCCAGTGGAGAGGGTAAGTATAATTCTTTCTTTCTTTCTTTCTTTCTTTCTTTCTTTCTTTCTTTCTTTCTTTCTTTCTTTCTTTCTTTCTTTCTTTCTTTCTTTCTTTCTTTCAAAAAGGGGGACTGTCTGCCACAATGTGTAAAAAGGGGGAATCTGCTTGCCGCAATGTGTAAAAAGGGGGAATCTGCCTACCGCAATGTGTAAAAAGGGGGATGCTGTCTGCCGTAATGTGTAACAAGGGCACGATGTCTGCCGTAATGTGTAACAAGGGCACGCTGTCTGCCGTAATGTGTAACAAGGGCACGCTGTCTGCCGTAATGTGTAACAAGGGCACACTGTCTGCCGTAATGTGTAACAAGGGGACGCTGTCTGCCATTATGTGTAAAAAGGGCACGCTGTCTGCCGTTATGTGTAAAAAGTGTACGCTGTCTGCCGCTATGTTTAACAAGGGCACGCTGTCTGCCGTTATTTGTAAAAAGTGTACGCTGTCTGCCGCTATGTGTAACAAGGGCACGCTGTCTGCCGTTATGTGTAAAAAGGGGACGCTGTCTGCCGTTATGTGTAAAAAGAGCACGCTGTCTGCCGTTATGTGTAAAAAGGGCACGCTGTCTGCCGTAATGTGTACAAAGGGGACGCTGTCTACTGTAATGTGTAAAAAGAGGAATCTGTCCGCCGTAAGGTGTAAAAGGGTCTCTACCTGGTGTAGTGGTGCTACTGTGCGGCGTAATTTGAATAATGGAGACTACTGTGCACCGTTTTATGAATTGGTATTATTTTGTGGCCACACCCCTTCCCCACGAAGCCACGCCACTATGTATTTTTGCGTGCACTGCCCCTGTTTTGCATGCAGGGGTGGGGCTCCAATGCCGTTTCTTGCACACAGTGCTAAAATGTCTAGTTACGGCACTGTTGCTAGGTATCCACTTCCCTGAGCAGGTCCCCCTCACCAGATCCTCTCCAGGGGTGAGGGGGTGGACTTGGATGGGATGGGGGGGGGCCCCCAAGCCATTTTGTCGCACATGGGCCCACCGCTCACTAGATCCGCTACTGTTTCCACCCTTTCCCTTTTCTGCTCTAAACTGTATATGTTAAGGTCAGTGGCGTCATGAGGTGGGTGCGGGGGGTGCGGCCCGCACCCGGGTGTCACCCTTCAATAGGGTGACACCAAAACGAGCCGCGCACTCACACGCACCCCCATCCCCTGACATGAGAAACACTGGTCAACGGCTGAGACCATACCCCCTCCTTCCAGGCCCCGCCTCCTAAAGTCCGACACTCTCACCTGTTTAGTGAGATCAGCAGGCAGCGCAGTACAGAGCCGTGCAGGCAGTGCAGTGGCCGACCCTCCCCTTTCCTCCAGAGTCCGGACACTCTCTCCTCACTCGGGTCCTGAGCCTGACACACACAAGCTCCGCCTCCCACACTATACTACAGGAGGAAGGAGCTGCTGGTGATGTGCTGCATGATGCCAGCCAGGTAACTTCTATAAATGCTCAATGATTAGCAGAATCGATTTATGAGGTGTGTGTGTATGAGGCTGAATGTGTTAATGGGCATTGGGATGTAGAAATTGTTGGGTTACTGAGTGTTAGGTGGGGGGGGGAGCTAATTGGGGCTGTGTTAATGTAGTATGGGTGCCGCTTGTGACTGTAGTATGAGTGCTGTGTGAGCATAGTATGGGTGCCACTGTGTGACTGTAGTATGAGTGCTGTGTGAGAGTAGTATGGGTGCTGTGTGAATGTAGTGTGGGTGCTGTGTGAGAGTAGTATGGGTGCTGTGTAGTATGGGTGCTGTGTGAGCGTAGTATGGGTGCCGCTGTGTGAATGTAGTATGGGTGCTGTGTGAATGTAGTGTGGGTGCTGTGTGAGAGTAGTATGGGTGCTGTGTAGTATGGGTGCTGTGTGAGCGTAGTATGGGTGCCACTGTGTGAATGTAGTATGGGTGCTGTGTGAGAGTAGTATGGGTGCTGTGTGAATGTAGTGTGGGTGCTGTGTGAGAGTAGTATGGGTGCTGTGTAGTATGGGTGCTGTGTGAGCGTAGTATGGGTGCCGCTGTGTGAGTGTAGTATGGGTGCTGTGTGAGCGTAGTATGGGTGCCAATGTGTGAGTGTAGTATGGGTGCTGTGTGAGCGTAGTATGGGTGCAGCTGTGTGAGTGTAGTATGGGTGCTGTGTAGTATGGGTGCCGATGTGTGAGTGTAGTATGGGTGCTGTGTAGTATGGGTGCTGCTGTGTGAGTGTAGTATGGGTGCTGTGTGAATGAAGTGTGGGTGCTGTGTAAGAGTAGTATGGGTGCTGTGTAGTATGGGTGCTGTGTGAGCGTAGTATGGGTGCCGGTGTGAGTGTAGTATGGGTGCCGGTGTGAGCGTAGTATGGGTGCCGATGTGTGAGTGTAGTATGGGTGCTGTGTGAGCGTAGTATGGGTGCCGCTGTGTGAGCGTAGTATGGGTGCCGCTGTGTGAGTGTAGTATGGGTGCCGCTGTGTGAGCGTAGTATGGGTGCCGGTGTGAGTGTAGTATGGGTGCTGTGTGAGCGTAGTATGGGTGCCGATGTGTGAGTGTAGTATGGGTGCTGTGTGAGCGTAGTATGGGTGCCGATGTGTGAGTGTAGTATGGGTGCTGTGTGAGCGTAGTATGGGTGCCGCTGTGTGAGCGTAGTATGGGTGCTGTGTGAGCGTAGTATGGGTGCCGCTGTGTGAGTGTAGTATGGGTGCCGCTGTGTGAGTGTAGTATGGGTGCCGCTGTGAGAGTAGTATGGGTGCCGCTGTGTGAGCGTAGTATGGGTGCCGCTGTGTGAGTGTAGTATGGGTGCCGCTGTGTGAGTGTAGTATGGGTGCCGCTGTGAGAGTAGTATGGGTGCCGCTGTGTGAGAGTAGTATGGGTGCCGCTGTGTGAGTGTAGTATGGGTGCCGCTGTGTGAGTGTAGTATGGGTGCCGCTGTGTGAGTGTAGTATGGGTGCCGCTGTGTGAGTGTAGTATGGGTGCCGCTGTGTGAGAGTAGTATGGGTGCTGGTGTGTGAGTGTAGTATGGGTGCTGCTGTGTGAGTGAAGTATGAGTGCTGCTGTGAGCGTAGAGTGGGTGCTGCTGTGTGAGCGTAGTATGGGTGCTGCTGTGTGAGCGTAGTATGGGTGCTGTGTGAGCATAGAGTGGGTGCTGCTGTGTGAGCGTAGTATGGGTGCTGCTGTGTGAGCGTAGTATGGGTGCTGTGTGAGCGTAGTATGGGTGCTGCTGTGTGAGCGTAGTATGGGTGCTGTGTGAGCGTAGTATGGGTGCTGCTGTGTGAGTGTAGTATGGGTGCTGTGTGAGTGTAGTATGGGTGCTGCTGTGTGAGCGTAGTATGGGTGCTGCTGTGTGAGCGTAGTATGGGTGCTGCTGTGTGAGCGTAGTATGGGTGCTGCTGTGTGAGCGTAGTATGTGTGTGAGCGTAGTATGGGTGCTGCTGTGTGAGCGTAGTATGTGTGTGAGCGTAGTATGGGTGCTGCTGTGTGAGCGTAGTATGTGTGTGAACGTAGTATGTGTGTGAGCGTAGTATGGGTGCTGCTGTGTGAGCGTAGTATGTGTGTGAGCGTAGTATGGGTGCTGTGAGCGTAGTATGGGTGCTGCTGTGTGAGCGTAGTATGGGTGCTGCTGTGTGAGCGTAGTATGTGTGTGAGCGTAGTATGGGTGCTGCTGTGTGAGCGTAGTATGTGTGTGAGCGTAGTATGGGTGCTGTTTGAGCGTAGTATGGGTGCTGCTGTGTGAGCGTAGTATGGGTGCTGCTGTGTGAGCGTAGTATGTGTGTGAGCGTAGTATGGGTGCTGTGAGCGTAGTATGGGTGCTGTGTGAGCGTAGTATGGGTGCTGCTGTGTGAGCGTAGTATGTGTGTGAGCGTAGTATGGGTGCTGTGTGAGCGTAGTATGGGTGCTGTGTGAGCGTAGTATGGGTGCTGTGTGAACGTAGTATGGGTGCTGCTGTGTGAGCGTAGTATGGGTGCTGTGTGAGTGTAGTGTGGGTGCTGCTGTGAGGGAAGCTTTATGGGAGCTGAAAGGGTGGGTGGATGAATGTGCTAATGGGTGTTGGGAGGAGGGATTGATAATGAATTGGGGAGAGATGGGGTAATGGATGTACGTGGATGGAGTGCTTCAGTAATGGGTTCTTGGACAGGGATATGTTTGCGGTTGCTGTGTAGGGGAGATTAATCAGTGCCACCACCAAGTACATCTAATGCCACCTCTAAGACACCACATGATACCACATATCCCCACATGTCACCACCAAGATGCCACATTTCACCACAACACCACAATTCACCACATGACACCACATTTCAATACATGATACCCCATATCCCCACATGTCACCACATGACACCACATTTCAATACATGATACCCCATATCCCCACATGTCACCACATGACACCACATTTCAATACATGATACCCCATATCCCCACATGTCACCACATGACACCACATTTCAATACATGATACCCCATATCCCCACATGTCACCACATGACACCACATTTCAATACATGATACCCCCATATCCCCACATGTCACCACATGACACCACATTTCAATACATGATACCCCCATATCCCCACATGTCACCACATGACACCACATTTCAATACATGATACCCCCATATCCCCACATGTCACCACATGACACCACATTTCAATACATGATACCCCCATATCCCCACATGTCACCACATGACACCACATTTCAATACATGATACCCCATATCCCCACATGTCACCACATGACACCACATTTCAATACATGATACCCCATATCCCCACATGTCACCACATGACACCACATTTCACCAGCTGAGCTGCGGTTTAGTACGCTGCTCATGAATTCCTATGGGTGCTTGTACTTAGACGCACACGTGCACCCTAGTCGTGATTGACGCAAATATGCCAAGCTGCAGGATGGAAGTGTGTAGGGGCAGGGCAATTAAAGGAAGGCTCTTGATACAACCCATGATGCAGATCACACCACCACACCACACCACTGGTCATGCCCCCCACATCACTAGTCACATCCCCTGCGGCAGCACACAATAGGCCTTTCATGAATTTCAGCTCCAGGCCCATGTGAACCTTAATCTGGCACTGGCTATGACATCAGTCTTCGTGATGTTACCATGCCCGCCAGCGCCGCTAGCAATACTGGGAGGGAGAAGTGGGAGGAGACTGCATTCTGTAGTGCTGCCGCTGCATTACAATAGGGAGGACCTGTAATGCAGTGTGCAGTTCATTGAACTTGGAGTCTCCTGCTGGCTGCTGCTGTCACTCCCTGGCTGGCTGTCAGTCGTTTCAGCTGCCAGTTTGGAGCAGCAGAGCGTACCGTAGCACGCTCCCACTACACAGACAGAAATAGAACGCCTCAATTGTGGACGCAGACAGCGGGAGAGTGATGCTCCCACTGCCCAGAGCAGTAAGGGGGAATAATAAGGGGTAGTGGGAAGCAGTGCTCCAGCTACCCGTAATTTTTGCTTTAATATTTGGGTCGCTAGCGGGTGCGTGTGTATGCACTCATCCATGACTGTTGACATATCAATGGATTTTGGGCCTAATTCAGCATCAGTAGTAGTTTTGCTAAAAGTAGCAAAACTACAACTGCTTTCTCTAGCATATGGGGGGGCTCCCCAGCACAGGTTAAGGGCACCCCACATGCCAAGTCCGCCCCCCCCCCGCTGATATGCGAGCGCATTGCTATACATAGATGCGCTCGCATTTTAAGGGTAGCCCTCTCCCTCCGCAGCCTAGCTGTAAAGGCAGTCGCCTGGCCGCCATCTTTTGGGTCGCAGCGGCTGTGTGTGCTGTCATGCAGCCACTGCAGCCCGCCCCACATATGGTCCAGAAACGTCTGCGTTGTCCGGACCACGCCCCTGAAACGGTGCATCGACGCCCCGTCACCACCCCCCGCCAAGATTCCGTGTGGTATAATATGGGAGGAAGTACGTGGGGGGTGACACCATGAGTTACCACACCGGGTGACACCAACCCTAGTCACGCCTCTGGTTAAGGTCTTATAGTCTTTCTGGGTAAGTTTTGTGATGTTGACCATGCACCATTTTAGTTCTTCTTTGTACAGTCTCTAATGTAATAATATAATTTTTAAGATATGGCCTCCAGAATTGAACACATAATTCTAGATGAGGCCGTACCAATGACTTATACAGTGACATTATTACTTCCTCTCCCTATGCAACCAAGCATCTGACTTGCCTTCCTAATGGCTTTATTACTGTACATTGCTTACCTGCCTTTAAGACACATGAAATAGTGACTCCTAGATCCTTTTCCTCCTCAAGTTTCTAATATAGTGCCATTCATACTATATTTAGCCATTGGATTTCTGAGACCAAAGTGCATGATTTTGCATTTTTTGGTATTAAATGGTAATTGCCTCAATCCTGAGCATTCCAGTAGTCTACCTAGATCATCAATCATTTGGTTCACCCCTCCTGGTGTGTCTACACTCTGGCATACCTTTGGGTCATCTGCAAAAAGGCATAGTTTCCCTTCAAAATCATTTGAAATGTCACCAATAAAGATATTAAAAAGCACTGGTCCAAGTACAGATCTCTGGGGTACTCCACTGGTGACATTTACACCCTGTGAATTCTGTTATTGCTACAAAAATCTGGCTAAAGTATTGCATACTAGACTATTACCATGACCATGGCATGTGAAAATCCATTGGGTCATTCCATATCGATCAGCTTTTTGTTACCTTTTTTTTTTTTACTTCACTTATTGTAGATAATACATTTTATGTTAGCAGAACTGTTTAACCACTTGCACTAAAGATTTAAAATTAAACGTGCATTGTCACTTGAAGGCCATTGTTTTTTTTTATTTCTATATCTTTGGGATTTGCTGACTTATTTTCAAAAATTGTAGTGACCAATTAGCTGTTAGTCTAGTGTAAGTAAATAATGATTGTTATGGTTAAGTATACATTTTGCACTTACAGTACAGTATACGCAATATTAGTAAATGAACAAAATATTAATCTATATTCTGGGGCCAATGTACTGTATGACTAGTGATTGTGAGTCATGTACAGTAAGTGAAGTACAGGGACATGCGGTGAGGTAAATAGCTCAGGCGGCACCGGAGCAAAGGGTTAATATGTGCATTATACAAAGATGCAGCAATATGTACAGCTGGAAAATTGCATGGTCAGCAGTTCAATGCATTATACCATTCAAGATTTTTATACTCAGCAGGCCCAACAGGGGCACCCCGGGAATGAGCCTACCATTCGGTAGGCTAAGGATGCCCTGTTTTGGCCTTCTATGGCTGCTGAGATTTAGTAGGTTGTCTCTGCCTGTGCCCTTTACAATACTTTATGGGCCCATCATGCCAAGGAACTGCCCACTCTCCATGAGGTTCCTAACCTACCCTTGATCCATAATTGCTGCAGATCTCTTTGAATGGAGGGGGAAAGAGCACATTATGTTAGTGGATTTATATTGCAGTTGGTTTGAGATAGATTGTCTCCCCAAACTGACAATTGCCACAGTCATCAACAAAGTGAAAAGACACTTTTCTGCACATAGCATACTATGCAAGTTACTTACTGACAGTGCCATGCAGTTCGTAAGTGATGAGTTCTAGATTTCCACCAGTGAATGAGACATCTCATATGTCACCAAAAGCCCCTGCTACCCATAGTCCAATGGACCAGCAGAAATGGCAGTATGTTCTGCAAAGCACTTGTTAGAGAGATGGCTCTGAAGTGTTTATGGCACTTCTGAATTTGAAAAAAAAAAAAATGCTCTGAGAGGTGGTCTTCCCTATCTTGATAAATGGCTCCAGTCCAAGTGCACCAGCACCATCATTCCCAGCACCGAGTTCAAAATTAGACCACAAGCAGAGAACAACATGGAGGATGTTCTGCAGAATTTCAAGTTGTGGCTCAGATCAACTCATTATAAAATAATTGCTTAAGATTGTTGTTCATTGGGCAAACCATCCACATCAAGACCCCTTTTAGGTTTGACAGAGTCAGGATGGTGAAGGGATCTTCCAACAGGCCCAACAGCTATGTTGTGCAATCTGATGGTGTTTTATTTGAGCGCAACAGGGCCACCTCCTAGGTGTGTGTGAGCCAACAACTCTACCACACCTGACATCGAATGAGGGTGCCAGAACACCCACAATCATGGGCAATGAGTTTGCTGAAGAATAACCTATTGAAGTGCAGGACAGTTCCATGTCCTTGCTCAATAGTGAGCCTATTAATACTCTGAACACACCAGTAACCCCTTTTTTTGTCATTAGGTCTGGAATCATTTCCATGCTTAATCCAAAATTTCAGGACTATGGGCCTAATTCACTATGGATCACTATTGGGGCTGAAAAGTGATTTTTACAAAACTGCTATTGCTAAAAAATCGCATGTGAAGAGCCACCCAGAAAGGATAGAAGATGCCCACCAATGCGATCGCAAATCTGCATATGCATTAGCAGAATTGCAATGCATAAGCAAAAAATTAGCACGATCTACAGTTGCGACTCACCCAGGTCTACTCAAAATAATGAGAATGCAGTCGCATTGGGTGCCATGTTTTTCATTGCAGTGTTCGCAGATACATGTCCTCAAAACGGCCATGACACATCTGCTTTTTCCCTACCAATCCCCACAAACACCATGTTACAACCAACAAACGGTCACTTCCTGTCAATTAAATTGCGTTTGATTTGTACTTAGACTGCAAACGCATTTTGACCTTTGCATACGCACAATGCATTCACAGCGTAAGCACATTCTACCAATAATTGCTCAGTGCATGCATTCTCACATTAGCAAATGATAATGAATCAGGCCCTATGTTACTCAGGGGGACATTTACTAAGCAGTGATAAGAGCAGAGAAGTGAACCAGTGTGGAAGTTGCCCCATCAACCAAACAGCAGCTCTGTATAATTTTATAGTATGCAAATTATAGATGTTACTTCAGTGCTGATTGGTTGATGGGGCAACTTCTCCACTTGCTCACTTTTCTGCTCTTATCACTGCTTAGTAAATGTCCCCCTTAATCTCGAATTTTTTCAGTTTATATTTGTGATTTTGTTGCAGACTGTCCATACATGAAACATTGGGGGTAATTCCAAGTTGATCGCAGCAGGATTTTTGTTAGCAGTTGGGCAAAACCATGTGCACTGCAGGGGAGGCAGATATAACATGTGCAGAGAGAGTTAGATTTGGGTGGGGTGTGTTCAATCTGCAATCTAAATTGCAGTGTAAAAATAAAGCAGCCAGTATTTACCCTGCACAGAAACAAAACAACGCACACAAATCTGACTCTCTCTGCACGTTATATCTGCCACCCCTGCACTGCACATGGTTTTGCCCAACTGCTAACAAAATTCCTACTGCGATCAACTCGGAATGAGGGCCATTGTCTTACACCCTCACACTTGTTTATTGTTCTGCTTGTTGAAAAAGTTGGATATATACTGTACATGGGGGGTAATTCCAAGTTGATCGCAGCAGAATTTTTGATAGCAATTGGGCAAAACCATGTGCACTGCAGGGGAGGCAGATATAACATGTGCAGAAAGAGTAAGATTTGGGTGGGTTATTTTATTTCTGTGCAGGGTAAATACTGGCTGCTTTATTTTTACACTGCAAATTAGATTGCAGATTGAACACACCCCACCCAAATCTAACTCTCTCTGCACATGTTATATCTGCCTCCCCTGCAGTGCACATGGTTTTGCCCAATTGCTAACTAAAATCCTGCTGCGATCAACTTGGAATTACCCCCCATGTGCACTGCAGGAGGGGCAGATATAACATGTGCAGAGAGAGTTAGATTTGGGTGGGTTATTTTGTTTCTGTGCCGGGTAAATACTGGCTGCTTTATTTTTACCCTGCAAATTAGATTGCAGATTGAACACACCACACCCAAATCTAACTCTCTCTGCACATGTTATATCTGCCTCCCCTGCAGTGCACATGGTTTTGCCCAACTGCTAACAAAATTCCTGCTGCAATCAACTTGGAATTACCCCCATGGATTGTATCTTTGCTATCCATTAGTCATACAGTAAGGGTTTCTTATACATTAGGTTTTTGTTTTACAGAAAGTGCTGCTGCTGTTTTGTATGACTTGTACAGTAGATCCAGATGTAGCCATGCTCATCATTGCCGCGATACGTACACGCATGCCTACACATTGCGGCAACTACTAGCTGCACTTATTTGTACCTGTGACCCATCATGCATATTGGTCGTGGGTGCGAATTTATGCACGCACATGCCGGCGTGCGCACACATTGTGGCAACCTAGTCACACTTCTGCAGCTCTTCAAAGCTCTGTGGTGATTTCCACATAGACAACTTTACATTCCCTGTTATTTTTCACCACTTCTTTAATACAGTAGATGCATTTATGGAGGGAGCTGCAGGAGCCAATCAACTGAGAATGCCTGGAGTAAAAAAAGAGAATATCCAGGCACTAATGTATAGACTGAAACTACAGCAGCACCCTTTTGGCCACAGTGTACTCATAGTCACCAAAGTATTATAGCAAAGAAAGAAATGATAGACCAGATGTTTGCACTTATTGTTATAAGTAGCGATGAGCGGTTCGGTTCCCTGAGAACCGACCCTACTGAACAGCACGTCCCGAGCCCGGATCCGAGTCCGACTTGGTTCTTCCCGCCAGACTCAGAAACCAAAACAAGGCAAAACGTCATCATCCCGCTGTCGGATTCTCGTGGGTTTTGGATGCCATATAAGGAGCCGCGCGTTGGCGCCATGTTCACTCCAGAATTTGAGAGTGTAGTGAGAGGATGTGTCTCCTCGGTGTCTGTGCAGGAAAGTGGTGTAGCATGTCAGGTGACGACCTGCTCTTATGTGTCATTCCAGTGCTGTCTTGTGCTGCATCAGTTCAGTGGTGGTGTCTTGTGCTACATCAGTCCAGTCAGAGTGGTGGTATTCTGTGCTGCCATAAGTCCAGTGCTGCTGTATAAGTCCAGCTTAGTACAGTGATGCTGTGTTGTGCTGCATCAGTCCAGTGATGGTGTCCTTTGCTGCCATAAGTCCAAGTGCTGCTGTGGAATAAGTCTGATCCAGTGGTGCTGTGTTATGCTGCATCAGTCCAGTGGTGGTGTCCTGTGCTGCCATAAGTCCAGTGGTGGTGTCCTGTGCTGCCATAAGTCCAGTGCTGCTATATAAGTCCAGTCTGGTGGTGCTGCCGTATAAGTCCAGGGGAACTGCCATGTAAGTCCAGTAGTACTGCCGTATAAGTCCAGTGGTACTGCCGTATAAGTCCAGGGGTTCTGCCATATAAGTAGTGGTACTGCCATATAAGTTCAGTGGTATTCCCATATAAATCCAGTGGTACTGCTGTAAAAGTCCAGGGGTACTGGCATTTAAGTCCAGAGGTACTGCCGTATAAGTCCAGTGGTACTGCGGTATAAGTCCAGAGGTACTGCGTTATAAGTCCAGTGGTACTGCCGTATAAGTCCAGGGGTACTGCTGTATAAGTCCAGGTGTACTGCTGTATAAGTCCAGTCCAGTGGTACTGCCGTATAAATCCAGTAGTACTGCCATATAAGTCCAGGGGTACTGCCATATAAGTCCAGTGGTACTGCTGTATAAGTCCAGGGGTATTGCCACATGAGTTTAGTGGTACTGCCATATAAGTCCAGAGGTACTGCTGTATAGGTCCAGTGGTACTGCCATATAAGTCAAGGGGTACTGCCATATAAGTCCAGTCCAGTGGTAATGCTGTATAAATCCAGTGGTACTGCCGTATTAGTCCAGTGATACTGCCATATAAATTCAGTGGTACTCCAGTATAAGTGCAATGGTACTGCGGTATAAGTCCAGTGGTAATGGGGTATAAGTCCAATGTCACTGCCGTATAAGTCCAGTGGTACTGCCGTATAAGTCCAGTGGTACTGCCGTATAAGTCCAGTGGTACTGCTGTATAAGTCCAGGGGTACTGCCGTATAAGTCCAGGGGTACTGCTGTATAAGTTCATGGATACTGCCATGTAAGTCCAGTGGTACTGCAATATAAGTCCAGTGGTACTTGCATCTAAGTCCAGGGGTACTGCCATATAAGTCCAGGGGTACTGCCATATAAGTCCAGTGGTACTGCCATATAAGTCCAGTTGTACTGCCGTATAAGTCCAGGGGTACTGCAGAATAAGTCCAGTGTTGCTGCCGCATAAGACCAGTCCAGTTCTGCAGCCGTATAAGTCCAGGTGTATTGTCATATAAGTCCAGTGGTACTGCCGTGTAAGTCTAGGGATACTGTCGTATTAGTCCAGTGGTACTGCCATATAAGTCCAGTGGTACTGCTGTATAAGTCCAGGGGTACTGCTGTATAAGTCCAGTGATACTGCCATAGAAGTCCAGTGGTGCTGTCCTGTACTGGATATTATTTACTCCAAATAAAGGAGTTATAATATTTAATCCAAATAATTTTTACAGGGTTTGCCCTGTGTGGTGTAGGGGTACGCTCTCCTGTGCCGCATATTTTGTTATATAACTCCAGAAAAATAATGGAGAACAAAAATTTGGAGGATAAAATAGGGAAAGATCATGAAACACATCCTCCTAGTGCTGAAGCTGCTGCCACTAGTCATTACATTAATGATGAAACGCCATCAATGTCGTCTGCCAAGGCCGATGCCCAATGTCATAGTAGAGGGCATGTAAAATTCAAAAAGCCAAAGTTCAGAAAAATTACCCAAAAAAATAAATTTAAATGGTCTGAGGAGAAACGTAAACTTGCCAATATGCTATTTACAACACGGAGTGACAAGGAACGGCTAAGGCCCTGGCCTATGTTCATGACTAGTGGTTCAGCTTCACATGACGATGGAAGCCCTCATCCTCCCACTATAAAAATGATAAGAGTTAAGTTGGCAAAAGCACAGCTTAGAACTGTGCGTTCTAAGATGGTATCTCAAATCCCCAAGGAGAGTCCAAGTGTGTTGGCGGTTGCAATGCCTGACCTTCCCAACACTGGACGGGAAGAGGTGGCTCCTTCCACCATTTGCATGCCCTCTGCACGGAAGGAGCACTCACAGTCCAGTTTCTGATATTCAAATTGAAGATGTCACTGTTGAACTACACCAGGATGAGGATATGGGTGTTGCTGGCGCTGAGGAGGATGTTGACGAGGAGGAGGATTCTGATGGTGATGTGGTTTGTTTAAATCAGGCACCAGGGAAGACAGTTGTCCATGTGATGAATAAGCCCATTGTCATGCCTGGGCAAAATACCAAAAAAGCCACCTCTTCAGTGTGGAATTATTTCTCCACAAATCCGGACAACAGGTGTCAAGCCGTGTGTTGCCTTTGTCAATCCGTAATAAGTAGGGGTAAGGACATTAACCACTAGGAACATCCTCCCTTATACGTCACCTGCAGCGCATTCATCAGAAGTCATTGTCAAGTTCAGAAACTTGGGGTAAGAGCGTAAGCAGTCCAAGAGTGGAGCAGGAAAAACTAAGGACTACATGACTGTGACAGTCCACTGGGTAGATGTATTGCCTCCCGCAGCAACAACAGCAGCGGCACCAGTAGCAGCATCTCACAAATGCCAGCTCGTTCCTAGGCAGGCTACGCTGTGTATCACTGCTTTCTGTAAGAGGCACACCACTGACAACCTCTTGTGGAAACTGAGGGACATCATCGCACAGTGGCTTTCCCCACGTAGACTCTCCTGGCGATTTGTGATATCGGACAACGCCACCAATATTGTACGTGCATTACATCTGGTCAAATTCCAGCACCTCCCATGTTTTGCACATACAGTTAATTTGGTGGGGCAGAATTTTTCTTTAAAATGACAGCAACGTGCAGGAGATGCTGTCGGTGGCGCAAACAATTTTTGGCCACTTTCGGCATTCAGCCACTGCGTGCCGAAGACTGTAGCACCAGCAAACACTCCAGCCCTGCCATCACCTGAAGCAAGAGGTGGTAACGAGGTGGAATTCAACACACTACATGCTTCAGAGGATGGAGGAGCAGCAAAAGGCCATTCAAGCCTATACATCAACTTTCGATATAGGCAAAGGAGGTTGAATGCACCCGACTCAAGTGCAGTGGAGAATGATTTCCGTCTTATGCAAGTTCTCCAACCCTTCGAACTTGCCACATGTGAAGTCAGTTCAGACACTGCCAGCTTGAGATAGGTAATTCCCCCATCAGGCTTTTGCAGAAGCAGCTGGAGAAATTGGAGGAGCTAAGATGGAGCGATTCCGCTAAGTATGTGGGACTTGTGGATGGAGCCAGGATTCAAGGGTGGTCAATCTGTTGAAATCAGAGCACTACATTTTTTGTCACCGTGCTCGATCCTAGGTTTAAAGACTACATTGTATCTCTCTTTCCAGCAGACACACGTCTGCAGAGGTTCAAAGACCTGCTGGTGAGACAATTATCAACTCAAGCAGAACGTGACCCATCAACAGCTCCTCCTTCATTTTATCCCGCAACTAGGGCTGCAGGGAAAAGGATACCATTTCCGAGCCCACCCACTGGGGGGGATGCAGGGCAGTCAGTAGCAAGAGCTAACATCTTGTCCGGACTGAAGGAGCTGCCAACGATTACTGACATGTCTACTGTCACTGCGTATGATGCTGTCACCATTGAAAGAGTGGTGGAGGATTATATGGGTGACAGCATCCAAGTAGGCATGTCAGACAGTCCGTATGTATACTGACAGGAAAAAGAGGCAATTTGGATGCCCTTGCACAAACTGGTTTTATTTTACCTAAGATGCCCCCCCTCCAGTGTGTACTCTGAAAGAGTGTTTAGTGCAGCCGGTAACCTTGTCATCGATCGGCGTAGGAGGTTACTTCCACAAAATGTGGAGAAGATGATGTTTATCAAAATGAATTATAAATTCCTCCAGGAAGACTGTTACCAGCAATTGCCTCGCGAAAGTACACAGGGACCTGTGATGGTGGTTTCCAGTGGGGAAGAATTAATACTCTGTGAGAAGGATGTACACACTGAAAGGAGTGAGGAATCGGAGGCTGAGGATGAGGACGACATCTTGCCTCTGTAGAGCCAGTTTGTGCAAGGAGAAATAAATTGCTTCTTCTTTTTTTTTGGGGGGGGGGGGCAAACAAACCAATCATTTCAGCCACAGTCGTGGGCAGACCCTGCTGCTGAAATGACTGGTTTGTTAAAGTGTGCATGTCCTGTTTTTACAACATAAGGGTGGGTGGGAGGACCCAAGGACAATTCCATCTTGCACCTCTTTTTTTTCTTTTCGTTATGTACTGTTTGGGGCCTTATTTTTAAAACTGCCATCCTGTTTGACACTGCAGTGCCACTCCGAGATGGGCCAGGTGTTTGTGCCGCACACTTGTGTTGCTTAGCTTAGTCACCCAGCGACCTCATTGCACCTCTTTTTCTTCTTTGCATTATGTGCTCTTTGGGGCCTAGTTTTTAAAAGTGCCATCCTGTCTGACACTGCAGTGCCACTCCTAGATGGGCCATGTGTTTGTGCCGCACATTTGTGTCGCTTAGCAAAGTCATTCAGTTACTTCGGTGCAACCTTTTGGCCTAAAAACAATATTGTTAGGTGTGAGGTATTCAGAATAGACTGGAAATGAGTGGAAATTAATGGCTTTGAGGTTAATAATACGGTAGGATAAAAATTATCCCCTAATTCTGTGATTTTAGCTGTTTTTGTTGGGGGGGTTTCAAAAATCTTCCAGATCCAAATCCAATACCCGAATGAGTGGTTTTGGCAAAACCAATCCAGATCCAAAACAAGAGCGAGGATCCAGATCCATAACCAAAACACGAAACATGAAAGGTGCCCACCGCACATCTCTAGTTATAAGTGATATGATAATAACACTGTACTTCCGAAAAAGTTTTCATCTATTCCTGCAGTACCTCATAAATTCTTTCACCATATAAATGGTTTGTCACATAAAAAGACAAAAATAAGGGAAAATACCTGTATAGTGTAATAAGTTCCAAAAATGCAATTCTTTATAACACAGGTAATATTATCAAAAAATCATTAACAAACAAATATCAAAGTGAACCAGGTGGAGGTTTACTAGATACTGAATCTTTGTCAGTCGGGCCTTATTGATGTAAATGGAGAAAGTGGCACCGGATAACCAGTCTCCCAGGCTTTCTCCTCTACTTCAATCTGGATTAATTCACACCTTTATAGAAGATAGCACTCCTGTCACACACCTTAGCCGCGCATGCGCCCCTTTCACATGAGTGGCAATAAATGCAGTTCTGCGTGCCCAGGTGTGGGGACGTCTAGCAATCACAGGAGTGCACATAAAAGGCAGATGTAGCCACAATGAGCGTGGCAACATCTGTATTTTAAGTGCTCAAAGAGATCATTTTTTTGCATAAGGTATAGAGCTGTGGTTGATGATGGCTACTTATACAAGCAGATGTATAGGAACAGTGCAGCTACAACTGTATACAAGTGAAGAACTGCATTTATTTTGAAGAACACCATGCAGGATCATCTGTAGCAGACTTGTGTGAAACTCTGAAACAGACCCTAAGTTGATGGCGAAATGTTTCATGCTAAGAAAATACAAACCAACACTAACAAGTCATTCAGGTTGTAGAATAACCTCAGCCTACATTCAGCTATAATGGCTCACATGTCTTCAGAATAAACACCTGCTAAAACCGGCATTCTATTATTCAGGTAGTACACAAAAAGTACACATATGTCTATGAAAAACAAAGAGCTTTTCATTCTCTAAGAGCTTTTTATGCTGTAGAATTACAGTAACTAGATCAGGAACAAGCCAACACTTAAATGCATGGAATTTCAGTTTGTTAATTTTGCGCAATAAGGGATGTCATGACTGACTGCTGTTATGACAACAATCACTTTGATAAGATAAAGAGTGTCATGTGTTTTTTTTAGATGCAAGTGAATGCAGGTAAGGTATCACGCTTTTCAGCCGGCGTATTGGTTTTGTGCCAGCAAATGCCCATGTGTACCCATAGCCAGATTGATTGGGGGGTGCAAGGCATACTGTACCCCAGCCCCCCCCTCCCTTCCGCCAGCCCCTTTCCCCCCAACTCTGACAGGAGGACACTGTCATCACTAGCTCTCGTTCTTCTGTAGCAACAGACCTGGGCTGCCAGAATGTGAGGACAGTTTGCATTGCAGTCAGAGACACAGGAATATCAGGTTTCATGAGATACTGACAGAGCTTCCCGACCACAGGAGAGATAGGAGGGTAGAGAGAGAGCTGTAAGCGACACAGGTATCCCAGCTATACCGCCGTATGTCGGTGTCAGAGTCATAGTAACAAAGTAACATAGATTCTGAGGTTGAAAAATGACAATTTGTCCATTGAGTTTAACCTATTACTGATCTCCTACACTGAAACCGGCATAAAACTAAAGACAGAGACTGGGAGTTTTGTTGAGGGAGACAATGTAATAGCAGATCATCTTAATAATTATTTTTGCTCAGTATTCACTACTGAGAGAGAGGGAAAGGGACCACAGTTCAGTTGCAGGGATTTTCAGGAAAATTAAACAAGCACATTTACAGAGGAGAAGGTCCTAGCAGAACTCTCAAAGCTGAAAGTGGGAAAATCTATAGGGCCAGATGCGATACATCCAAGGATACTAAAATAACTTAAAGAGGAGCTGGTAGCACCATTGACAGAATTATTCAACCAGGCATTCGCTACAGGAGTAATTCCAGAGGACTGGAAAAGAGCGAACATAGTCCCACTGCACAAAAGTGGAACCAAGGAAGAGGCAAACAACTGCAGACCAGTGAGTCTTACATCAGTAGTAGGGAAATTGATGGAAACACTCTTAAAATAAAGAGTTGTAGATTATCTCAAATCCAGCAATTTACAGGATCCCAAACAGCATGGATTCACTGGGGGGAGATCATGTTAAACAAATCTTATTGACTTTTTTGACTGTGTGACTAAAGTGATGGATAAAGGTGGAGCCATGGATATAGCTTATCTAGACTTTAGTAAGGCTTTTGACACTGTTCCACATCGCAGACTGCTAAATAAACTTGGAAGCTTGGAATTGGATACTAGGATTATTGAATGGATAAGATCTTGGTTGCAGGATAGAAAACAGAGAGTTGTGGTAAATGGAGTGCATACACAGGAGGGAAATGTTACCAGTGGAGTGCTTTTTAATATATTTATTGGTGACAGGAGGAAACATTCTCCAAATGAAGAGAAGCAATAGGACACAAGGACATTCACTGAGACTGGAGGGGGGAAGGTTCAGGGGAAATTTGAGGAAAAATTTCTTTACAGAAAGGGTAGTGGACAAGTGGAATAGCCTCCCATCAGAGGTGGTAGAGGCTAAGACAGTAGAGCAATTTAGTCATGCATGAGATAGACATAAGGATATCCTTACAAAGAAATAACGATCAAATAGGTTTTTAGATAAAAATATGGTTAAAAAAGGGCAGACGAGATGGGCCAAGTGGTTCTTATCTGCCATCAAATTCTATGTTTCTATGAAACATTTTTTAGACTAATTTTAACTGTGGTGAATGTTTAGCCGTAAATTAAAATACTGCTTTGTTGTTGTTGTTGTTGTTGTTGTTTTATATTACTATAGTACTTGATTTACCCACCATAACCCTGTGTATCCTTATCCATTAGGAATTTATTTAGCCCATTTTTAAAAGAAATGACTAAATGCCATTACTACTCTCTCATACAGGGAATTCCAAATATGTATTGTCCTTACGGTGAAGAAGCCTTTCTGTCTCTGTATGCAAAATCACCCCTCCTCTGACCTAAGCGTGTGTCCATGTGTCCTTTGTGATGATCTTACCAAAAACAAATACCCACTTGCTCTTTGTATTGACCCCTTATATATTTGTAAATGTTAATCATGTCAACTCTTAATCTTCTTTTTTCCAGTGTAAACATGCCGAGCCTAGCAAGCCTTTCCTCGTATTCTAGAGTCTCCATCCCCTTTATCAATTTGGTCGCCCATCTCTGAACCTTTTCTAGTTCCAGGATATCTTTTTTGTAGTACGGTGCCCATAATTGTGCACAGTATTCGAGATGTGGCTTCACTAGGGATTTATATAATGGGAGTATAACACTCTCATCCCTTCCATCAATTCCCCGCTTAATGCATGCTAATATCTTGTTTGCCTTTTTTTCTGCAGTTCTACATTGGGTATTACTGTTAAGTTTGTTATCTATATGAACAACTAAATCTTTTCCAGTACAGAATCCCCTAGTTTCACATAATTTAGTACGTAGGTAGTGTTCTTATTCTTGCAACCGAAGTGCATCTGTCTATATTGAACCTCATTCTCCATTTTGAAGCCCATGCTTCCAGTTTAAATAAGTCATTCTGAAGAGACTCGGCATCCTCCACCGAGTATATAACCTTACACAGTTTGGTATCATCTGCAAAAATTATCACTGTGTTCTCTAGACCTACCTCTAGATCATTTATGATAATGTTGAACAATAGTGGTCTAAGTACAGACCCCTGTGGCACACCACTGAGTACCTCAGTCCATTTCAAAAAAGTTCCATTTATCACCACTCGCTGCTCCCTTTTATCCAACTAATTACTCACTCAAGCGCATAATGTGCTATCTATCCCATGTTCTCTTAACTTGTAGATAAGTCTCATGTGAGGTACTGTATTGAAAGCTTTAGCAAAGTCTAAAAAGATTACATCCACCTCTTTACCCTAATCTAGGTTTGCACTAACTGTTTCATAGAAGCCTATTAAATTAGTTTCACATGATCTATCCTTCACAATCCATGTTGGTTCCTATTAATAACCTTAATGGTTTCAAGGAACTTCTGTATTCTATCCCTTAAAATACCATCCAATACTTTCCTCACTATAGATGTAAGACTTACTGGTCTATAATTACCCGGTTCAGATTTACTTCCCTTTTTTAAATATTGGCACTACTTCTGCTAAACGCTAGTCTTTGGGAACCATGCCTGATGTAAGTGAGTCAATGAAAATAAAATTTAGGGGTCTTGCTAATTCAGAGAGTAGCTGCATGAGAACCCTTGGGTGAATTCCATCGGAACCAGGTGATTTATTAATCTTAATTTGTTTTAATCGGTCACAGACTACAGTACTTCCTCACTTAAGCACTTAGCAGTGGCATATTCTCATTGCTGAGGTTATACGTCAATCCCGCCATCTGGTCCTCTCTTGTGAATACTGAGGAGATAAACATTGTTTAATTTCTGCTATGTCAGTGTCATCTTTGATTAGGATACCCAACTTGCCTTTTAAAGGGCCTATACTCTCATATTTTAATCTTTTGCTGTTGATGTATTTTAAAAAAACTTTTTGGGGTTCGATTTACTTTTCTTTCCTGTTAGCGTTTCCGTTTCTATTTTAAGTGCTCTTATTTCTTTTTTGCATATTTGTTACAATCCATATAGAACTGGAATGACTCCGCCTTCCCGTCCGATTTATACTTTTTGAATGCTCGCCTCTTTTTGGCCATTAGTTCCTTAATCTTTTTGTTAAGCCACATTGGTTTGGAATTATTACTCCTTCGTTTGCTGCCCATGGGAATGAATTTACGAATATAACTAGCAAGCAATGTTTTTAATACATCCCATTTCTCTGTGGTATTCTTGCCTTGAAACAAAATTTCCCAGTCATTGTCACTTAAAGCTTCCCTCATCATGGCAAAGTTGGCTTTGCTAAAGTTTAGAGTCTTAGTTGAGCCTATATGGGGCTGCTTGTGAAAACTGATATTGAATGTGACCATATTGTGGTCACTGTTTCCCATGGGTTCCCCTACTATAATATTTTATATCAATTCCCAATTGTTTGTTAGTACCAGGTCTAAGACTGCATTGTATCTAGATGGTTCCTCAATTAGTTGAAGTAATGGGCCCTACACACTTGGCGATAATATTGAAAGATATGAACAATCTTGTTCATTAATGAACGAGATACCGTTCATATCATTCAGTGTGGAGGCACCAGTGATTAGCGATGCGTGGCCCCGCACTTGTTCATCGCTGGTGCCCCGTCGCTTCTGCATGCAGGCCAATATGGACAATCTCATCCATATTTGTCTGCAATGCTGTGGAGCCGGATGACGCGGGAGTGAAGAAACTTCACTCCCCCATCACTGCCCCCCCCCCACCGCCGGGTCACCCATCAGCCATATCCACCATCGGGCAGCTCTGCGGTGGATCGACAAATGTGTAGGGCCCATTAGTAGTGATCATTTAGTGTGTTTAAAAACCTATTACCCCTAGCAGTATCACATGAATCATTTGTCCAATTAATCTCTGGATAGTTAAAATCACCCAACACTATTACATTTCCTAATCCTGCTGTTTTTTCCCGATTTGCTTCAGTAACAATTCCTTATCAGACACATTAATATCAGGCGGTTTGTAGCATATCCCTATTAGTAGCTTTTTAGTTTCCTTTCCCACGCATGCAATTTCTACCCATAAAGTCTCCACAGTATTTACAGTCCCATTGTGAATGTCATCCTTTATATCAGATTTTTTAAAAGGCTTTACATAAAGAAATACCCCTCCATCCTGTTTATTTATTCTATCTCTCCTGAACAGCACATAACCATCCAGATTAACTATCCTGTGTAACCTGTTAATTTTTTTTAGAGCATTTGGGTCTAGAGAGAGAGAGACATACACACCTGAGTCCTGATCCAGTGTGTAAGTAGTACAGAGGATGCTGCTATTGCATTTTTAATGATAAATTATAGATTTTATTTTTCTTGTATGTATTTTAAGGTTGTTTAAGTTGTCTTTGTTCCGATTCTTGAAAACTTGTATGTGATGAGTACATGTTGTGAGGTATGCACAATCTAATATACACCCATTCCACTGTGCCCCCATCTTAAGTCCCACTGGGACCCTCCCCAAGGCTTTACCCAGCCCTGTGTGTACCCATTTTGACAAACAATATTTTTTTACAATAAAACTAAAAACATTAAAGATCAGTAGACCTGCTACAGGTCCTCAAGTGTTGCCTGCCCTGATCGATGCTTTCTGGATCTAATAATGATGAAGTCACCTTGGCAAGTATAATCCTAGCAAGATCAAAAGTAAATATATTCCTCCAGCACACTGCAAGGGATCAGAAATGAGATTTGAAATCTGAAAGATAACAGAAACACAAAGATCACAGTATGCATAGATTTGCAAAGATATGTTTAAGCCACTGTGCAGTGTCAAGGTATCTCTGTTCTCTGTTCTATATGTTACTCCTAACACTCCCTTAGTCATAATGTCTCCTCTCAAATCTAGAGTCAATCCATGGAGCCCACACACTAAAAAAAATGTATATTTAGAGTCTCTTTCTTTATGCACATACCACTCGTGTTAAACCGTTGATCCACCCAGTACTAACCCCACCCCTATATAAGGACCACCCTTTGCCATCTATACGTGGGCTATAGAGACCCTGGTTTATGCAAGCATATTGGTTACAAGCTGTGTTTCATGTTTACTAATATTGGGGGTCGTTCCAACCCGATCGCTCGCTGCAGTTTGTCGCAGCGCAGCGATCGGGTCGGATCTGCGCATGCACTGGTGCCGCAGTTCTGAGACAGAGGCGGTCGCTGGGCAGGAGGGGGCTGAATGGCGGCATTAAGCCACCTTTTAGGGGGAGCGGTCCGGCCAACGCAGGCGTGGCCAGACCGTTGGGGGATGGGCTGCAGCGGCTGCGTGACGTGACACGCAGCCGCTGCAGCCAGCGGGAGTGACGAGTAACTCCCGGCCAGCCGCAGGAGCTGCGCTGGCCGGGAGTTACTCCTCAAATACAAAGGCATCGCCGCTGTGCAATGCTTTTGTATTTGTGCGGGAGGGCGGCACTGACATGCGGGGCGGGCTAGCCCTGTGCTGGGCATCCCCCCGCATGTCTGAGTTTACGATCGTAGCTGTACTAAATTTAGCACAGCCTCGATCAAGTCGGAATGACCCCCATTATCTCCTACCGTTACTCCCATGGAACATGCTACAGGAGTTAACAACCTAATCGAATACCCCAATTCGCATATAACTTCCTTAACTTTATCCCAGTATTGGGTAATTATTCTACAACTCCACAAGATGTGCAGAAATGTATCCATATGAAATTTAGGGCATTTATCCGATATTTGGTCCCCAAGTTTAACTAAGCAACTGGGCGTAATGTATGTACGATGTAATATGAACAGTTGGATCTGTTGAAATATAATTGATATCGTAATTTATTTGGTTATCCGAGAGCCACTGTCCATATATCATCTTTAACCTTTCACAAGTCTTCTTCCTACTTACCTTTTAGTTCAATTAGATTATCCTCATAATAGTGCAACATTATAAATAGTGCAACATTATAAATGAGTATGATAGCCATCAGGGGCGCCGGAATAGGGGGGGCAAGGGGGCAGCTCGCTCCCCCCAAACATGAGAGAGGCGCCCAGGTCCGGCGCTACCCGCTCAGAGTCTGCAAAGCAGGGAGGCGCTCTCCCTGCTCTGCTACTCTGCTGCTGCCGGCTGCCGCTGCCCCTGTCACACTGCGTGACAGGCAGCAGCGCTGGCAGCACAGGGATGGGAGGAGGAGTTAGATTGTACTCACTGTGAGAGCAGCAGCAGGGGAAGTCGCTGCAACTCACTGCGGTGCCTCTCGTCTCCTCCCCTCCCTGATATCAGCAATAAGGTCAGAATAACATGTGCTGAGCAGTGATTGGAGGAGCTCGGCACATGCTGATTGGAAGAGCCCCTGATTGGGGGAGCTGTCACACGCTCCTCTGACCCCTGGAACACGGAGGATCTATCTCACAGCATGGTCCTTGTCTAAATGTGAGTATTCAACCTGCCTCCTCTGTCTCCATAGCGTCTGCCTGTCTCTGCCACCCTTTCCATGCAGCTGCTGTCTCTCTCTCTCTCTCTCTCTCTGACTGCTACATGGTTTTCTTTCTGTCAAGCATCTGCCTCCCCTCCTGTCTCTCTGCCCAGCATCTGCTTCCACTCTCCGCAGCACCTGCCCGCCCCTCTCTCTGCCCATCATTTGTCCACCTCTCTGCAGCATCTGTCCCCTTTCTTTCTGCCCAGCATCTGCTCCCCCTCTTTCTGCCCATCATCTTCCCCCCTCTCCGCAGCATCTGTCCCCGACCTTTCTCTGCCCATCATTTGTCCCCCTCTCTGCAGCATCTGTCCCCCCTTCTCTCTGCCCAGCATCTGCTGCCCATCATCTGTCCCCCTCTCCGCAGCATCTGTCCCCCCTCTTTCTGACCAGCATCTGCCTCCCCTCTCTCTGCCCAGCATCTGCCCCCCTCTCCGCAGCATCTGCCCCCCCTCTCTCTGCCCAGCATCTGCTCCCCCTCTTTCTGCCCATCATCTGCCCCCTCTCCGCAGCATCTGTCTCCTCTCTCTCTGCCCAGCGTTTTCCCCCCTCTCCGCAGCATCTGTCCCCCCTCCCTCTGACCAGCATATGCCTCCCCTCTCTCTGCCCATCATCTGCCCCCCTCTCAGCAGCATCTGTTCTCTCCTCTCTCTGCCCATCATCTGCCCCCCTCTCAGCAGCATCTGTTCTCTCCTCTCTCTGCCCATCATCTGTCCCCCTCTCCACAGCATCTATCCCCCCTCTCTCTGCCCATCATCTGGCCCCCTCTCCGCAGCATTTGTCCCCCCTTCTCTCTGCCCATCATCTGCACCCCTCTCCGCAGCATCTGTCCCCCCTCTCTCTGCCCAGCATCTGCCCTCCTCTCCGCAGCATCTGTCCCCGACCTCTCTCTGCTCATCATTTGTCCTCCTCTCTGCAGCATCTGTCCCCCCTTCTCTCTGCCCAGCATCTGCTCCCCCTCTTTCTGCCCATCATCTACCCCCCTCTCCACAGCATCTGTCCCCCCTCTCCACTTCCACCCTCCACGGCTTACCTCTCCGGTTGCCCAGCACGTCCAGGATCCGGCGCCGGGATTGTGATCCTATTCGGGATGCCAACGCCAGCATTCCAAGCAGTGTCGGGATTCCGACGTAGGTATTTTGACTGCCGGGATACAAACCAGATCCCATGCTTACCATGTTGCTGGTAATGCTAATAATCATAATGATGCCCCGACACATATCCCTTTCATGTAACCCACTTTCAAGGTGTGCTGGGAAGCTAGGGGCGCCAAACTCAGATTATATCTTGCCCCCCAACCTAAAAACGTTCTGACGCCCCTGATACCCATTATAAATGAGTATGATAAAGATTTAGCTGATTTTAAGGCCTGTAGACTGAGATATGGAGGAGAAGAAATCCCCAGTGGTATGCTGATCCCACTCTCCCGGCGCTGTTCAATATATTGTTAGTGTAGAAAAAAAATTTATGTTATTTATTTCATGTAAGTAAACAGCAGCGTCTGTTTTGAGACTTGGTTAGGGTCTCTAGCATAAACGAAGTGATATGGATTTGGAAAACATCGCGCTATTGATAGAATAAAATATAATAATATTGATTTTTGTGATATTATTTATCAGGCTGTAAAAGTTGTCAGAAATGAGGTCGGGAGACTTTATATGAAATAAAAAATATATATACACCCTTTATTTTGTACCAAATACTACACCATAAACATAAAACATATATATAAAAAATGATTTTTTTTCCTCTATGCAAGCATCAGATATTTAATAGTCATAGCATAATTCGGGACCTATAAATGAATTGAACTATAATAACAACTCAAATGAGTGTATTATAAAATAGCTAACACGTGTCCTTTATAAGACAATATGTGTCAGATTGTATTTCTTTGCAAGATCCACACGGTTTTAATAGATGGCTCTATATGCCGGCGTCCCGGCTGTAGTGATTAGTTCAGAATAAATTGAAGCTAAGATAGTTACCGCCTGTGGCTGTCAAAGTTATACCTTATAGCGTCCTTCCTTTCCCGGTGGTGAGGCTATCACCGCCCCGGGCGTGTTGTAACGGGTGTCCGTGATAGAATAGGAGACGGGTTACTCACAGGTGGTTCCTGCCGAAGCTGCGTGCCGTCTTTCCTCTCCCGGTGGTGAGGCCGTCACCGCTCCGTGTTGCTGCTCCAATGTGCTCACGAATGCAGCCTGTAGGTCTCCCGCTGTTAGTGTGTTACAGCGTGGGATGTTCGGTGGACAAATTGCCGGACAAATTACCAAGCAGGGCGGAGGGTAATCTGGAAGGTGCTTGTTGGTATTAAGCGGCTGTAGTAGCTCTGTATAGGCTGTCAGGAGCCAATTCCGTTTCTCCCGGTGGATCGAGACACTGCTGGATATCCAATATACGTCAACGCGTTTCGTCCCACAATGCACTGGGACTTCCTCAGGACTGCCCTTTAGTTGTGGTGTTCCTTTTTTATATAGCCAACAATGATCCCTAATTGATTAATTAATTATAGCTGTTTGCAGCAAATTGATTTAAAGCCATACAGATTCTCTAGGTTTTTGTATATGAGTCATCTGATTCCTAATGCTTATAGATATCTTAATACTTATAGAATAATAATAATAACCATAAATAATAATTACATATAAAAACAATATAATATAATATAATATGATAAAAGGATAATATAATATGATAAAAAAGGTCTCCCAACCTGAAGCTTTAATTAATTCTAACCTACATAAGACATTTATATCTTTGGTTTATCCCAGCTGAATAAAATTTCACACAATTTGAGTATTGAGGATGAAATTCACTACCACAATTCTACGTTTATAAAAGATAAGTATCGCATATGAAAGGGAAAATTAACAGTATTGTTAATAATAAGATGTATATAAATATGCACAGTTTACTTATGTGGAGAAGCATTTTACTGGAGAGGTATGCTTTTGTTGTTATTAGTACTTTTCTTAGAAAGGTAATATAGGATTATACCACATAAAGGGAAAAGGGAGAAGGGGAAGGGGATTATCATATATGTTGGGATATATATATATAAATGAAAAGACCTAATAGTATAGAAATTATTTCAAACTTCCTTATAACTCAATGGGTCTTTATTCAATATTCAATACCTCATATTTATTGTTTTAGTACTTGAACCAGATTACACCTACATTTGCGTTCAGTCGTCAAGACATGTATAGTCAAGTGCCTCATTTAAACCCTTAGGTATGAGAGTCTCTAGTTTAAATATCCAGGAAGACTCACCAATACACAGTTGTCTGAATCTGTTTCCACCTCTTTTGGTGTTTATAAATCTTTCCACTCCTACAATGGACAGACCCATGGGGTTTCCTCCATGTTGTTTAGCAAAGTGGCGTGAAACACTATGTGTCATTTTCCTGTTTATGATGTTACATCTATGTTGCCTAAACCTACTCTTGATACTCCTAGTAGTCCTTCCTACATATTGTAGGGAACATGGGCATTGTAGGACGTAGACACAATAGGTGGATTCACAGTTGATATATTGTTTTATATCAAAAATATCCCCATTGGAGCTAGAAGTTATGCTAGTGGTTTTATTAAGCATAAATTTGCACGTTAGACAAATAGTCTTATTACATCTATATGATCCCACCATATTAGTTGTCAACCAATTCTTCGAATTGATTGTTTCTCCTATAGGTTTTAGCATACTTGGCGCTAAAATATTTCCCAAGTTGGTGTTCTTTTTGAATACTACTACCGGTTTTTTCCCAATAACATTCCTCAAAATGGGGTCTTGTTCTAGTAACACAAAATTGTTACAAATTATCTTTTTTATTTCTTTTGATTTATTGTTAAATTTTGACAGAAAAAGGATGTTTTCACATTCTTGTTTATTTTGACTGTGGGTTTTTGTCTCTCCTATATTCATTATAGATGTTTCCATTCTTGAACTGAATGATGTTCTTTTTGTTTCATTGAAAGGTTGCATGCTTAATAGATCTTTTCTGCATATTTTCTTCGCATACTTTCTGGCATTATTTAACAGATTGTCAGGGTAGCCCCTTCTCTTGAAGTGTCCTAACATGATTTCCATTTGGGAATGAAAATCTTCATCCCCTGCACAATTTCTTTTGAGGCGCACTATCTGATTTTTTGGAATGTTTTTGATCCACGGTCTGTGGTGACTACTCATATAGTGTAAGTAATTGGATGCTCCCACTGGTTTCATGTGGTTGGATGGAATAATAATATTATCCCTAGCAGAGAGTGCAATATCCAGAAATACTGTGTTCTCAAAACTAAAAGTGTGAGTGAAGTTTAAATTAAATTCATTCTTATTAAGATAATCAACAAATTCGAGTGCTCGGTGATAACCCCCTTTCCAAATAATAAATAAATCATCAATAAAACGGCCATAGAGGACTAGATCATCTCTGTATGGACCGCCCCAAATCAGTTGTTCTTCTAGGCGGCCCATATAGAGATTCGCAAAACTCGGTGCAAATCTAGTCCCCATGGCCGTCCCCAGTGTCTGTAAATAATAAGTGTTGTTGAACAAAAAGTAATTGTGTGTCAAAATAAAAAGGATAGCTTCAGTTACAAAGTCACGTCTCTCTTGTGTTAGACTAAGATCTTCATTAAGATAATGATTTATTGTTTCTATCCCTGCCTTATGCGGGATGTTAGTGTATAAGGCCTGGACATCAAGGGTCATAAATGCCCACCCTTCTGTCCAGCAAACCTCTGAAATTTTCTGTAAAAAATGTTTAGTGTCCTTAATATGAGAATCTAAATTATTGACGTGACCCTGTAAGTGAGCATCCACAAAACGTGATAAATTAGAAGTGAGGGACCCAATACCTGAAATGATAGGACGACCAGGGGGTGACGTAAGTGATTTGTGAATTTTGGGCAAATGATAAAAAATGGGAGTAATGGGATGGGGGCACAACAAGAATTTATATTCATCCTCTGAGATCGCACCCTCTGCTCAGGCTTTAGCCAGTAAATCTCCATATTCCACCTGATAAAGAGGGGTGGGATCTACATGTAGGCTTCTATTCGGGATGCCAACGCCAGCATTCCAAGCAGTGTCGGGATTCCGACGTAGGTATTTTGACTGCCGGGATACAAACCAGATCCCATGCTTACCATGTTGCTGGTAATGCTAATAATCATAATGATGCCCCGACACATATCCCTTTCATGTAACCCACTTTCAAGGTGTGCTGGGAAGCTAGGGGCGCCAAACTCAGATTATATCTTGCCCCCCAACCTAAAAACGTTCTGACGCCCGTGATACCCATTATAAATGAGTATGATAAAGATTTAGCTGATTTTAAGGCCTGTAGAAAAACTTTCATCTAACCACTAAACAATTTACGAAACAAAAATGGCAGAAGAAAAATGGGAGAATTTTGAAATATATACAATAATTTCAGTTAAATTATCATTTTAATCAGATTTATTCAGCCTGTAACTGTAATGGGAAGCCTGCTGCAAACCTTAATTCTCTCCTTAATGTATGTTATAACAGGATCTAAATTAAAAGATATATGGGTATATTCAATTTAAGTCGAAATATGCCGTCTGTCGAAAAGATGGCAGTTTTCGACTTTTTTAGGTCGGAAGGGGTTCTGACCTATTCAATACAACCCCAAATTTTTCGACAAGTCAAGGAATTCGACTTGTCGAAAAGCACATGGATTGGCGGAATAGCTGCCGATCCACAAGTTTGTGTCAAAACGGTTTTGTCCCCCATTTCGACCATCTCAATTCGACTTTAAAAAAAGTCGAAGTGAGATGGGGAGAGCAGCGCCAGAGATGGGGAGAGCCAAGGCGGGGACGGGGTGAGCAGCGCTGGAAGATGCCACAGCCGCCGCTCACAGCAGCATCCACCCAGCTCCAGCAAGCAAGACCTCGCTTGCTGGAGTCGGGTGGACACTGCCGTGAGCGACGGCTGTTATGCAGGGACTGAGAGTGGAGGGACGGGGAGAGGCAGAGAGACTGGGGAAGGAGACGGGGGAGAGCCGCGGGCAGACGGGGAGAGCAGCGCTACAGCAGAGGCTGTGCTGTAACGCTGGTCTCCCCGTCTGCCCGCGGCTCTCCCCCGTCTCCCCTCCCGCATCTCAATGCAACTTTTTAAAAGTCGAATTGAGATGTCATTGAATAGCCCAGGTCGGATCCTTCCGACAAATGAATAATTCCAGTCCAGTGGTGTTGTGTTGTGCTGCATCAGTCCAGTGGAGGTGTCTTGTGCTGCATCAGCCCAGTCACAGTGGTGGTGTCCTCTGCTGCCATATGTCCAGTGCTGCTGTATAAGTCCAGTCCATTGCAGTCGTGCTGTGTTGTCCTACATCAGTCTAGTGGTGGTGTCCCTGTGCTGCCGTATAAGTCCAGTGGTTCTGCCGTATAAGTCTAGTGGTACAGTTGTATAAGTCCAGTCATACTGCCGTATATGTCCAGTGATACTGCCATATATGTCCAGTGATACTGCCGTATATGTCCAGTGATACTGCCGTATATGTCCAGTGATACTGCCGTATATGTCCAGTGATACTGCCGTATATGTCCAGTGATACTGCCATATATGTCCAGTGATACTGCCATATATGTCCAGTGATACTGCCATATATGTCCAGTGATACTGCCTTATAAATCCAGTGAAACTGCCGTATATGTGTAGTTTTACTACCGTATAAATCCAGTGAAACTGCCGTATATGTCCAGTGATACTGCCATATATGTCCAGTGATACTGCAGTATAAGTTCAGTGGTACTGCCGCATAAATTAAGTCCAGTGACACTGCCGTATATGCCCATTGGTACTGCGGTATAAATCCAGTGGTACTACCGTATTAATCCAGTGATACTGCCGTATATGTCCAGTGATACTGCCGTATATGATCAGTGGTACTGCCATATAATTCCAGTGATACTACCGAATATGTCCAGTTGTACTGCAGTATAAATCCAGTGGTACTGCCCTATAAATCCAGTCAAGTGATACTGCCATATAAGTCCAGTTATGTTATACCGCCAGATATGTCCAGTGGTACTGCCATGTAAATCCAGTGGTACTACCGTATAAATCCAGTCCAGTGAGACTGCTGTATATGTCCAGTGGTACTTCCATATAATTCCAGTGATACTGCCGTACATGTCCAGTGGTACTGCCGTATAAATCCAGAGATACTGCCGTATAAATCCAGTGGTACTGCTGTGTAAATCCAGTCCAGTGATTCTGCCGTCTATATCCAGTGATACTGTCGTATAAATCCAGTCCAGTGATATTGCAGTATAAGTCCAGTGATACTGCCATATATGTCTAGTGATACTGTTGTATCCGTCCAGTGATACTGCCATATATGTCTAGTGATACTGCTGTATAAGTCCAATGATACTGCCGTATAAATCCAGTCCAGTGGTACTGCCATATAATACCAGTGATACTGCCGTATATGTCCAGTGGTGCTGCCGTATAAATACAATGATACTGCCGTATATGTCCAGTGATACTGCCATATATGTCCAGTGATACGGCCATATAAGTCCAGTGATACTGCCGTATAAATCCAGTCCAGTGGTACTGCCATATAATTCCAGTGATACTGCTGTATATGTCCAGTGATGCTGCCGTATTAATCCAGTGATACTGCCGTATATGTCTAGTGGTACTGCTGTATAAATCCAGTGGTACTGCTGTATAATTCCAGTCTAGTGATACTGCCATATATGTCCAGTGGTACTGCCATATAAAATCCAGTGATGCTGCCATATATGTCCAGTGGTACTGCGTATATGTCCAGTCTAGTGATCCTGCCATAAAAGTTCAGTGGTGCTGTTCTGTGCTGTATATTATTTACTCCAAATAAAAGGGTTATTAATAATTAATCCAAAAATTTTTTACAGGGTTTTCCCTGTGTGGTGTAGAGGTACACTCTCCTGTGCTGTATTTTGTTATATAACTCCATAAAAATAATGGAGAACAAAAATTTGGAGGATAAAATGGGGAAAGATCAAAAACCACTTCCTCCTACTGCTGCTGCTGCCACTGCTGTTGTTGCTGCTGGAAGTTGATCGACATCCCAGAGGGGAAGTCTGCAGACCACTTGTACTACTTCAACTAAGCAAATGACTGTCCAACCATCCTTTGCGTGAAAGATGAAATTTGACAGCAGTCATCCTGTTGCAAAGCTGATAACTGAGGCCTTGACAGCTATGTTGATGTGAAGCATGCGTCCGGTATACGTCACTAGTGCAGTGGGTCTGCGGTGCCACCCCTAGATGGGCCAGGTGTTTGTGCCGCACACCTGTGTCGCTTAGCTTAGTCATACAGCTACCTCATTGCCGTATGTGTCCAGTGGTACTGCCATATAAATCCAGTGATACTGCCATATATGTCCAGTGGTACTGCGTATAAGTCCAGTCTAGTGATCCTGCCATAAAAGTTCAGTGGGGCTGTTCTGTGCTGTATATTATTTACTCCAAATGAAGGTGTTATTAATATTTAATCCAAATATTTTTTACAGGGTTTGCCCTGTGTGGTGTAGAGATACGCTCTCCTGTGCTGCATTTTGTTATATAACTCCAGAAAAATAACGGAGAACAAAAAATTTGGAGGATAAAATAGGTAAAGATAAAGAACCACTTCCTCCTACTGCTGCTGCTGTTGTTGCTGCTGGGAGTTGATCGACATCCCAGAGGGGAAGTCAGAAGACCACTTGTACTACTTCAACTAAGCAAATGACTGCCCAACAGTCCTTTGCGAGGAAGATGACCGCTATGTTGGTGTTAGATGTGCGCCTGGTATCCACCAATAGTGCAATGGGACTGCAGTGCCACTCCTAGATGGGCCAGGTGTTTGTGCCGCACACTTGTGTCGCTTAGCTTAGTCATACAGCTACCTCATTGCACCTCTTTTACTTCTTTGCATGATGTTCTGTTTAGGGACTAGTTTTTTTAGTGCTGTCCTGTCTGCCACTGCAGTGCTACTCCTAGATGGGCCAGGTGTTTGTGCCGCACACCTGTGTCGCTTAGCTTAGTCATACAGCTACCTCATTGCACCTCTTTTACTTCTTTGCATGATGTGCTGTTTGGGGCCTAGTTTTTTTTAAGTGCCATCCTGTCTGCCACTGCAGTGCCACTCCTAGATGGGCCAGGTGTTTGTGCCGTAAACTTTTGTCGCTTTTCTTACTCATACAGCTACCTCATTGCACCTCTTTTACTTCTTTGCATGATGTGCTCTTTGGGGACTAGTTTTTTTTAAAGTGCCATCCTGTCTGCCACTGCAGTGCTACTCCTAGATGGGCCAGGTGTTTGTGCTGAACACTTGTGTCACTAAGCTTAGTCATACAGCTACCTCATTGCACCTCTTTTACTTCTTTGCATGATGTGCTGTTTGGGGACTAGTTTTTTTTAAGTGCTGTCCTGTCTGCCACTGCAGTGCTACATCTAGGTGTTTGTGCCGCAGACTTGTGTTGCTTAGCTTAGTCATACAGCTACCTCAGTGCAACTTTTAGGCCTAAAAACAATATTGTGAGGTGTGAGGTGTTCAGCATACACTGGAAATGAGTGAAAATGAATGTTATTTAGGTTACTTATACCGTAGGATCAATATTACCCCCAAATTCTGTGATTTTAGCTATTTTTATATTTTTTTCAAAAATCATCATGATCCAAAACCCAAAAGGGTGGTTTTGGCAAAACCTATCCAGATCCAAAACACGAGTGTGGATCTATATCCAAAACCAAAACACAAAATACGAAAAGTGCCCGCCGCACATCTCTACTGGAAAGGGACACAGATATTATTTATAAAAGTAAAGGGACATTTTAAAAAGTTTTAAAAATAAAGAACTGACATACTGTATATGTTTTTGGTTTTTTTTTTACAAATAAAGGGGACAGATACAGTACAACAACACAATTGTAGCACTTTCAGGGATATGATATGATTTACTGTAAACTACTGTATATTCCTATTTCTAAATTTGGTAAGGGTTTAAAAAAAATCTGGGGCACAAATATTTTATTGGGCCATTTCACTGTCACGCACTTAACACAAGGGTTAAAAAAAATTGATGTAATATCAAAGTGCCTAATTAGACATATTTTGGGTAGAAACGTTTCTTTCTTCCTTATACCTAATACCTAACGCAATATTTAAAAATTTAGTTGGCACATACAAGACAAGTCAAGTCCACCATCGTTTTACCATTTTGTAAAGGAAACTTCTACTTGATAATTCCTATAAACTCCAAGTTTCAGTAAGAGTGTATGTTATTTTTTCTGAAAACCTGTAAAATAAAAAGCGATTCAGCCATTTAAATTGTCAACCTATGATGAAAATTCAAAAGATACACATCTACAGATTTTTTTGTATTACATTGTCAGAATCATGGGGGTAATTCCAAGTTTATTGCAGCAGGAAATTATTTAGCAGTTGGGCAAAACCATGTGCACTGCAGGGGGGGGGCAGATATAACATTTGCAGAGAGAGTTAGATTTGGGTGGGTTATTTTGTTTCTGTGCAGGGTAAATACTGGCTGCTTTATTTTTACACTACAATTTAGATTGCAGATTGAACACACCACACCCAAATCTAACTCTCTCTGCAAATGTTATATCTGCCCCCCCCCCCCCTCCTCTGCAGTGCACATGGTTTTGCCCAACTGCTAAAAAATTTCCTGCTGCGATCAACTTGGAATTACCCCCCATGTGTATTCATTTTTAGAATTTAATTACTGGAACTTCAGGAAAAAGAACCTTCATGGTGTGATCTGGCTTGAGGGGAGGTGATCTTTTATTACCATAAAACGAGTTTCTGAATTTTAAAATAACTCTCAGTTTAACATCTCACCAAGGTCACTGAGACAGCCGTGCTGTCTGGGTACTGAAGGGGGCATAGTCAAATCTTGGAGGTGTGGCCACACCTCCTCCAGAAACAAATAATGAAAAATACTATGCACAGCGCTAGGAAGTGGTACTGTGCTAGAAAGTGGTGCCACATGCTGCAAAGGGGGACTTTTCTTAAGCTCAGCAAATGAAGCAGTCCCTTTATGGCCCCTCCTACAGCTTGGCCAACCATTAATCTCACCATCACCACCTCTTGGTGCCTCTGCTCACCAGATGTATTACCATGTCTATTTTGACTTTACAGTGTTATGTCAACTTTTAGTTTGCTTAGACCCTAAACAAGCAAATTCTTTTCCATTTGGTTCAATTCACGTATTGCTTTTTTTTTTAGTAATTTTACAGGATAGCCTCTTCCTGAAAAGCTCTCAAGAATGTCATTTAGCTTGATCAATAAAAGTACTTTTAGAGGAAGAATTAAATTTAATTCCCATTAATTGCTCTTTTGGTGATTTTAGAAACTTAGCATTTGACAGCAGATAAGAACCACATAGCCCATTTATAGTCTTCCCATGTACATACATACACTTAATCACTATGGTTCATTTTTGTTGGGAGCCAATTAACCTACCAGTATATTTTTGGATTGTTGGAGGAAACTGTAGTACCCACAACAAAACCCATGCAAGCACAGGGAGAATATACAAACTCCACACAGTTAGGGCCATGGCGGGAATCAAAGCCATGACCTCAGTGCTGTGAGGCAGTAATGCTAACCATTACACCATCCGTACTGCCCTAGATCCTACAAACCTTATGGTGAGAACTATAATAATGCAAATATCTATTTTTATCAGCTGTATTCTTTATTTGAAGTGATGGTGATAAAAGACAAGGGCAGTTCCAGGAAGTCCAAGGAGGTCTTCAGAAACTTGTGGACAAATTTTTGAAAATATACATGTTTAGATACATAACAAAATGTTATGCTAAGTTTGCGCCACCTTCAATTCATAAATAAATCAGCAATGTAATGATCCTACACTGTGAGATTACTAGCGTCTGCCCGCAGGGTGTACTACGATATACCAGTGCTTGGGGTCCCAGCACACAGCATACCGGCACTGGGTTCCCGATCGCCGGATTGCCGTCAGTGTGGCGAGAGCAAAAGAACCCCTTGCGGGTGCACTGCACTACCCACGCTGCAGGCACAGTGGTACGCTACATGCGCCATGCTATTTATTCTCCCTCCAGGGGTGTTGTGGACACCCCAAGAGGGAGAATAGTTGTCGGTATAACGTCGGTCGGGATCGCGGCGCCTGTATGCAGAGCCCTGGTATCCCGACAGTCGGGATATAGAGTGCCTCCCTTGCCCGCAGCTTAGCTCATGTGAATATCTGAAATTGCTCAGCAGAACTACTGTAATTTTACAAAGACACTAGTGCTATCTAAAATTGTGCTGTATATTTTAATATTGTATATATTGATCATAAAATTTCATTGTAAACAATATTTGCAGTTTTTCCTTCAGGGATTAACACAAAAAGATACTTGGGGCTACTAACTCATGAGCAAACCACGAAAAGCTGCACATGGGAGAAACAGCTGGTCCTGAGATATACGCCTGTAGCCATGAGCATTTTTTGCTCTTAAAACAGAGATTCCTAGACAAATAATTAGTAAAAAGTGGCACTTTTAATTTAATGAAATAATGATAGCAAGAGTTTAAAAAAGAAAATAAAAAACTGTTTATCTTTCTAGAGAGGAGCAGTCTGGGAAGGCCGAACACGTTTTGTCAGGTAGACGTCATCAAGGGTGAAATGACGGTGTTGGGACCTTATTGTGGCAATCTTTCTACACTGGAAATCCAATAATGTTCAGGAAATTCCTCCCAAGCCTGTTGCAGACAAATGTGTTGCACTGGGATGAGGTTAAGATGCCGGCTGTCAGGATACCGACACCCATCAAAATGTCGACGCTGTAATCCTGGCAAGGTCAGGAGACATATGCCTTTATCCCGACAGCCGGCATTCCGACCGCAAGTATAGCGGGCAAGTTAGCTTTAGGGCCTGGAGGGGATAGGTTTAGGCTGCTGGCACGGGGGAGGGGGGGGGGGGGGTGTTAGGGTTAGACACCACTAAGGGGAGGTTAGGGTTAGGCACTAAGGGATGAGATTAGGGTTAGGCTTTGGGAGGGGAGAACTAGGGGGTAGAGGAGAGGGGGTAGCATACTCACCTCGCTCCTGATGGGATTTCAAAAATCGGGATTGCCGGTATCGTGATCGCTGGCATCCCATCCGGTGGTCAAACATACTGAACCCATATGTTAGGTTGCTTTGCTTTCACCCTTCTGTCCAGTGCAACTTCCTCTGTCTGGGCCCCTTCCTCTGCAGCCGGCAAACAACAGTGCAATAGAGTCTGAGCACTAGAGGGGCATACACCAGAGAGGTGAGTATTGTAAAAATGGGTGCAGGGTGTGAGGTGTGGGCCCCCCCAAACCCTGGGGGCCCACATGCACTGCACACATTGCACCCATTATAGATACACCACTGCCTTAAGCAACTAGGCATAGACATGAAGGTATTGCAAAATGCTGTGGTAGCCTTTTCCATTCAGGATGCCAGTCACTCTGTGCAAGTCGAGGACACAGGATCCAGCAAAAGGATACCTGGCCATCATGCTTCCTCCTTCATGTTTGACATGATGCAACAGGCATTTATTTATATGAAAAAATGGAATACACAATCCACAAATTACGTTATAAAGGCCATGTACAAAAGGCAAATTGATGGATATCCTCTCAGAGTGCAGTAGATTACTTGGAATGGTTTACTAATTTTAATTTACAGTATACAATCAAATTCCTAAAATAAAATAATATGAGGTTTTTTTCTAAAGAAGTTCTCATAATAAAGTATATCACATACAAAACTTCCTGGCAGCTTTCATAGTTGTAACTAGAAGCAGTAAGTACACTCCCGCAATAACCAAAGATGACGAGACAAAGCATGATCAGATAGGGGGAGGCAAAACAATAGAGGTAGGAGACAGCCCACCACCCGTCAAACAGGTTTGAGCACACTAGAACTGTCTTCAAAGTCATGCAATCTCCCATAAAATTTCTGCACAAAAGAAGCATGCAATGTCACAAAACAGCATTGCATTGGGCTTTGGAAATTCCTATTTCTACTGTATATTCCAGTAGCTGGAGTATCCGGCGTTGCCCGGGATTTTAAGAATGTAAATATTAAACACACAGTATAAATAACATTGTAGATATCTGAATACCCATGCTTCGCTACAGGATGAAGATGGTAAATGAGAGTGATAGTTGTTCGTTAATTTACGTTGGTTGGAGATCTAGTATATAGGCATATCTTGCTTCCATGACGCACTTTGTGTAGTGGCCGGACCCCTTTTTGGTCCCCCAAGGGACCCTGCTCTTCCCACTACACAACTCTCAGTCTGCGGCTTCCTGCTGCCTCCATTCCCCTCCTCACATTATGTCAGTGCCCTTGTGAAATTATCGATTTTTTTTACAGTTTCTTATATAGCGCAGCACATTATGTATCTCCTGATATACTCTCTGCTGCTGGCGAACCATGCTACTTGGACTATATAACTCTCAGTGTGTGGGTTTGTGCTACCTGCATTCCCCTCCTCACATCATGTCACTGGCCCTGTTACATGCAGCCCTGTCATCACTGACATATCATGCATGTCCTGATATAGTGTGTGCTGCTGGCCCACCCATAGTGGTGCTAGTGGTGTGTTACCCTAACAGTGTTTATTCCCAGAGTGTAAGTCATGTGTGTAGCAATTTGTGTGTAAATTGCTCCAGGCATTCCAGAGTTATGCTGTCTGCTGAAAAACTCTGTGCTGTTGCCTCACCCCTAGGGGTGCCTGGGGTGTCTTACCCCCACAGTGTTTGTTCCCAGCTTGTAAATCATATGTGTACCAAGTTTGTTGTAAATTGGTCCAGGCATTCGGGAGTTATGCTGTCTCCTGAAATACTCTGTGCTGTTGTCCCACCCCTAGGGGTGCTAGGGGTGTCTAACCCCCACAGAGTTTATTCCCAGGCTGTAAGTCAAATGTGTACCAAGTTTAGTGTAAATTGCTGCAGGCCTTCCACATTTATGCTGTCTACTGACATACTCTGTGCTGCTGTACCATCCCTAGGGGTGCAAGGGGTGTCTGACCCCCACAGTGTTTGTTTTGAGGGTGAAAGTCATATGTGTAGCAAGTTTGGTGTAAATTGCTGCTGGCATTCCAGTGTTATGCTGTCTGCTGAAATACTCAGAGCTGCTGCCTCACCCCTAGGGGTGCTAGGGGTGTCATCCCCCCACAGTGTTTGTTTCCAGATTGTAAGGCATATATGTACCAATTTTTGAGTACATTGCTCCAGTGGCGTGCGCTCCAGTGGCGTGCGGTGAGGTCAGTGGCTGGTGAGGCACTACAGCCATAATGTCCGCCGAGTCCCGCCAATGATCCCTACCGCCGCCGAGCAAATGCCCGCTACTGCCTTTAAGCCGATGTCTACTACTGTCACCTTCCCTGATGCCCGCTACCCCCTATGGCCCTGATGCCCTAGGCAATTTTCTTGCTAATGTCCCCCCCCCCTTCCTCCCGGAGATAGTGTGTGACATGGTCAGGGTGACAGGGAGATAGTGGGTGACATGGTGAGAATGACAGGGAGATAGTGGGTGATGGAGGTAGTAGGTGACATGGTCAGGGTGACAGGGAGATAGTGGGTGATGGAGGTAGTAGGTGACATGGTCAGGGTGACAGGGAGATAGAAGGTGACAGGGAGATAGTGGGTAACATGGTTAGGGTGACGGAGATAGTGGGTGATGGAGGTAGTGAGTGACATGGTCAGTGTGACAGGGAGATAGAGGGTGACAGGGAGATAGTGGGTGACACGGTGAGGGTGACAGGGAGATAGTGGGTGATGGAGATAGAAGGTGACAGGGAGATAGTGGGTGACATGGGGAGGGTGACGGGTATAGTGGGTGATGGAGGTAGTGGGTGACATGGTCAGGGTGACAGGGAGATAGAGGGTGACAGGGAGATAGTGGGTGACATGGTGAGGGTGACGGAGATAGTGGGTGACATGGTGAAGGTGACTGAGATAGTTGGTGATGGAGGTAGTGGGTGACATGGTCAGGGTGACAGGGAGATAGAGGGTGACAGGGAGATAGTGGGTGACATGGTGAGGGTGACGGAGATAGTGGGTGACATGGTGAGGGTGACGGAGGTAGTGGGTGACATGGTCAGGGTGACAGGGAGATAGAGGGTGACAGGGAGATAGTGGGTGACATGGTGAGGGTGACGGAGATAGTGGGTGATGGAGGTAGTGGGTGACATGGTCAGGGTGACAGGGAGATAGAGGGTGACAGGGAGATAGTGGGTGACATGGTGAGGGTGACGGAGATAGTGGGTGACATGGTGAGGGTGACGGAGATAGTGGGTGATGGAGGTAGTGGGTGACATGGTCAGGGTGACAGGGAGATAGTGGGTGACATGGTGAGGGTGACGGAGATAGTGGGTGATGGAGGTAGTGGTTGACATGGTCAGGGTGACAGGGAGATAGAGGGTGACAGGAAGATAGTGGGTGACATGGTGAGGGTGACGGAGATAGTGGGTGATGGAGGTAGTGGGTGACATGGTCAGGGTGACAGGGAGATAGAGGGTGACGGAGATAGTGGGTGACATGGTGAGGGTGACGGAGATAATGGGTGATGGAGGTAGTGGGTGACATGGTCAGGGTGACAGGGAGATAGTGGGTGACATGGTGAGGGTGACGGAGATAGTGGGTGATGGAGGTAGTGGGTGACATGGTCAGGGTGACAGGGAGATAGTGGGTGACATGGTGAGGTTGACAGGGAGATAGTGGGTGATGGAGGTAGTGAGTGACAGGATACAGCCAGGATCCTCAACCCCCCCCCCTTCCCACCGGGCATCCCTGCAGTGCAGACAGCCTACTAACCACACAAGTTACAGGGGATGCCTCACCCTGTACAGGCAGATCCCCCTCTCCGCCCACCCTACAACCCCCTTCCGCAGTCACAGAAGATGACCCGGTCTCAGAGGCATAGGCAGCCCCCTCTCCTTCTCTCTCACATCACAGGGGAAACGGGGGATGCCTCCAAGCGGCACAGGCACAGCCGGCCGCCACCCCCTCCCCTTCCCCGCTCACCTCTCAGTGGGGCCGCATATCCGCCTAGTTGCGCGGGCTGACTCTGGGACTGGGGGCTCTCTGGCCGCACGCAGGGGAATTTCTCTTCAGGCACTTCTCTGGCCGGCGGCGCCCTCGGCCCTCCTCTACCACAGTGAACGGTAATGGCTGCAGAGTGGACTGGAGGGCGGGCAGGCGGGCGGGGACGGATATGTGTATACATATGAAAAAAAGAAGATGACAGGGTGGACACCTGCCTTCGTGTCTCCCCCAAAGCTGCCCCCGCCCAATCACATCTTTCCTAGTGACAGGGGCGTGCTTTCATATGGGATGAAAGCACGCCCCTGTCAAAGAGGCACTTATACTAGTGCCGCTTTCAATGACTTTTTTGAATAGGCTTTTACTGCCCGATGTTTGGCCCCGCCCCCCGCATCCGCTCCTTTACTATTGACAGCGGGAGGCACCGGGAGCGGTGTCTCCAAAACGCTATTTAAACTTTTTAACAAAGCGAAAAAGGATTAAAATAATATAGACGCTAAAACAGATACTTATGACACAGAATATGTGTCATAAATATCTTCTTTGTATTATTTTACTCATGAATGACAGGGGAGGCACTGCCTCCCCTGCCTCCCCTGACTGCACGTCCCTGCATTGCTCTAACAATTCCGGAGTTATGCTGTCTCCTGATATACTGTCTCCTGATATACTCTGTGCTGCTGTCTCCCCCCTAGGGGTGTTAGGGATTTCTAATTGTTTTAGTTGCCTCCGCCATGTTTTAATATGCTCGTAAGTAAAATTTCACGATCTTCGCTTGTAAACTGTGGATTTGTATAGAAAGACAGATAGAAGGACACATTTTTGCTTTTATATAGTAGATTAATAAAACTAAATATCTACTTTTATAACTGCAGATTATATACTTTGCACAGTGAAATATGGTATGATGTAGTTGTTATTATCAGAGCTATTCCTGTTTTTCATATTTTTATGGTAAAGTACACTATGGGGTATATTCAATTGAGGTCGAAAACTGCAGTCTGTCGAAAAGACGGCAGTTTTCGACTTTTTTTGGTCGAATAAATTCGATTTGTCGAAAAGCACTTGGATCGGCGGAATAGCTGCCAATCCACGTGTTAATGTCGAAAACGGGGCCAAATCCAACGGGTTTTGGCTCCCTTTTCGACCATCTCAGTCCGACATCAAAATGATGTCGGACTGATATGCGGACCCAGAGGAGGCTGGGGGGGGGGGAGCCGCAGGGAGATGGGGGGACAGCCGGCGGGTATACAGGGAGAACAGCGCTACAGTAGTGCTGCAGCTGGATGTCACTCACCCGCCCGACCTCACGGCAGCTTCCACCTGGCTCCAGCAGCATGAGGTCGGGCGGCTGAGTGACATCCTGCTGCAGCGCTACTCCGTAGCGCTGATCTCCTCTGGCTGCCACCGGCTGTCCCCCCCGCGGCTCGCCCCTCCCTCTCCTCCTCTGGGTCCCATCTAAAATCGACTTGAAAAAGTAAAATTTTAGATGGGATTGAATAGGGGTTGTCGGATCCTCCGACTTTAATTGAATATACCCCATTGTGTGATTCTTATTAAAAATGATGGTGCTTATGTATCATCAGTTGCCCCACAAAGGCAGTCACCGTTACTCAGGTATCTAAGTAGTACTTTCAGAGATATGACCAGTGACATGCAGTCAGGGTAGGGGAGGGAAAGCCTTTCCCGTCATAGGGCCTAATTCAGAGTTGATCGCAGCAGGAAATTTGTTAGTAGTTGGTCAAAACCATGGGGCTCATTCCGAGTTGATCGCACATAGCAACTTTTTGATGCTCGTGCGATCAACTAGACGCCGCCTATGAGGGAGTGTATTTTAGCATAGCAGGGCTGCGATCACTTGTGCAGCCCTGCTATGCTAAAAAAGTTTTGTGTAGAACAAGACTAGACCTAGATATACTTACCCTGTGTGATGGATCCAGCGATGAAGGTCCCGGAATTGACGTCAGACAACTGCCCTCCAAACGCCTGGACACGCCTGTTTTCGGATCTCCACGCTCGGGAAAAGGTGAGCATCTGCCCCGGAACACCTTCCCGCTGTCAATCTTCTTGCAATTGCGCTAGCGATCACTTTCTTCTTTGTTCTGTTTTTTGCCCGGCGACGGCTGTCACTGGGCAATGACGCGTGTGCGCATTGCGGGCTCTACGCAGGCGCAGTCCCAGCCTGTTCGCACCGCAGCAATGAACCGTTGTGTGCGAACGGGTCGGAATGACCCCCCATGTGCACTGCAGGGGGGGCAAATATAACCTGAGTTAGATTTGGGTGGGGTGTGTTAAAACTGAAATCTAAATTGCAGTGTTAAAATAAAGCAGCCAGTATTTACCCTGCACAGAAACAAAATAACCCAACCAATTCTAACTCTCTCTGCACATGTTATGGTTTTGCCCAACTGCTAACAAATTTGCTGCTGCGATCAACTCTGAATTACCCCCATAGTCCAGTACACTTCAGAGTTGTAAGTATAAAAATTATTGGAACAATACAAAGAAGATATTTATAACTTAAGAGTCAAACCTCACCACCAAATCATATACGTGTGTGTAAATCTGCCTCTGACACTAGTGAGTGTCTTCCTGGCCACTGACCTCACCGTACCTCACAGGATTCGACAGTTACTAGCTGCTTCCATAGTATTGAAAAATGCTAATAAATTATTTTAAAAACACACACACAAATAAACAACGTAATAAATAATATGTAACTTATATTATTTATACTGATATCTTTTTCCCACTTACTGTTCCCATGAAAAAACAGATAGTATCCCAATTTAAAGATAATAGGAATAAAAGCCTACCATTTATTTAGCAAAAACATGTTTCTTCTATAACTGTTATTTCACATGATGTAAAATAGAATTCTTGAAGCTTCTGAAATGAGTAATTATTGTCTTTTATTTCAAACAGCATTTTCATATTTGCTTTGGAATTGCCCTTGTAGTTCTGTAGGTATCTAGTGGCGCATATTGCATATTGGGGGTCATTCCGACCTGTTCGCACGCAGGCTATTTTTTGCACTGCTGCGACCAGGTTATCGCCTCCTACAAGGGAGGGGGTTAGGGCTGTGCAGGGGAGCGATCGCTTGCGCAGAGAGCTGCACAAACAAAAAGTTTGTGCAGTCTCTGCACAGCTCTGGAGTTACTCACCCACTGCGATGATCCCGCATTGACTTGACGTCAGGAACCCTTCAACGACCGACCACACCTGTGTTTTTCCGGAAACGGTAAGTTGCCACCCAGTTGCCACCTTCTTCCTGTTAATCTTCTTGCGTTCGCCACTGTGAACGCTTTCTTCGGTCCCCTCGTCGCTGCCTGCCGACGGCTGTCTTCGGGCAACGACGTCCGTGCGCAGATGCAGTTCCGACCCATTCGCTCTTCTGCAAAAAGTTGCAGCGTGCAAACAAGTCGGAGTGACCCCCATTATTGGCCTTATTGACATTTTAAATTAGTAAAAAGAAATTGTAAATGGACATCAGGATTGTCTTTATTGCGCAAGTCACCAGAACAAGACGTAAGGATAATTGTAAATCTGAGATCATTTATATATTTATATTTCTAGATAACCAGGGTCCTTTTCTTTTGTTAGCGGCATCATTTTAACTGTTTATTATATTTGCATTGATGTGCAGACTATTGTGCATGGGGGAAGGGGTTTAAATATTCCTCTGTAGGAAAATTGCCCCCTACACATTAGGCGACCTGCCGCCGAGCAGCCCGACGGCCGATACACCTGGCGGGTCACCCGGTGGCGGGGGGGGGGGAGGTGACGGGGGGAGTGAATTTCTTCACTCCCCGTCACCCGGCTCCATTGCACTGCATGCTAATATGGACGAGATTGTCCATATTGGCCTGCATGCATAAGCGACCCGGCACCAACGATCAACGAGCGTGGGGCCGCCCATCGCTCATCGTTGGTGCCTACACACTGAATGATATGAATGAGTTCTCGTTCATTAATGAACGAGAACATTTATATCGTTCAGTGTTATTGCCTAATGTGTAGGGCCCTATCTCTTAGTTTCTGGAAACTCCTTCCCGCCCACCAGTTTTATTTATTTTTGTTTTATTCTTTGTTGTTGAGGTGGCAGTAGAGAATGGCTGCTGTTTAGTATATTTTATTTTAGTAATGGCTGCACTCTTCTCATCATTATTAGCTGAGGCCAAATGTCCATGCCAGGAAATGGTGTCACCACGCAACTGGATGTTTGCACTTTGCTAAAGGGAAGAGTTGATCCCCAATCATACTAACATTAATAATAAGTCTTATGTCAATAACATTTGACAAAACTGGATACGCCAAATGCTGTTCTCATGTATCTTGTTCGCTTAGTTATATATTTTTTTTTTATATGGTATTACAAAGAGTAACGTGAACCTTCCACCATTAGGGAGTTTACAAATGTAAATAGTATTGGTTTAAGACAAGTGCACCTCAAAAGGCATGTTGTCATACTGTATAAAGAGAACATAGACGGAACTGGTATCTCATTTGGCCAATGATATGGAAGAATCAAGACCTTGGCCTGGAGAAAACTATTCTGCATCTTTTTGGAAAAGTAAAACACCCACTTTAAACACATTTTTGCATATTTGCTGTGGTGGTAGCAATATTCACCTGCACAATAACTCTTAATAGACGGCCTGTTTCAGAGATGGACACAAATACGCTCAGGGCTGCATCTTTGTTCACAGGGGATATAAGAAGATATGAAAGTGCCACAGGAGCCATAAAAAGACAGCCTTCACAAGTCATATTTGCCATTTGTGTCCAAAAACGCAGCATCAGACAAACATCGAGAACATCAGTGGCATCACTGGACCTCTGCAACCCTACGGTTTCTCAGAATGACCATCGCAACTGGGACACGGTGGCCAGAACCACTGCATCTGACAAGTCTGAATTTTGGTCACCACTCCCCATTACTTCCCCCAAATGGTTGCTAGCTGTCAATCACTTTGCAAATAAATCCTTGCTGCGATTGCCATCACAGGACCGTGGCGGCATGTACAGAGTGAATCTGACACAAGCGCAGTGTAAAATATATCAACCATAAGCGAAAACATATGCATTGCTTCCATCTCTGAATCAGGCCCAAAGAACTAGGAATGATAGGAAACATTTGAACCATTAAAAATGTAACCAAATTCTACCAGGTCAATGACGTCAAAGTCGTTTCGCTTACGCTAATTGCCTTGTCTGTTGCAGTTCGAGTTCACCTTTTGAGCCATTCACATTCAAGGTTTGCCTGTCACTTTGGAAGTCAAAATGAGATATTTGTGTTTGTTGTTCACAATAAAATTAGCATTTTTGTTTATTGCAACACAATCAATTTGATCTTTTCAGTTAGTATGAACTCAATTTAACCTGTGCTTAAAAACCAGAATGTGAACAATACAAAGGGAACTGCAATTATTTGTATATAGGCTCAAGCCCTGTGGCATAATCCTAAATGTGGTTGAATTGTTTTAGGGTTAGGTTGCAGGGAGTGAGGGTTAGGCACCACCGGGGAGGGTTAGGGCTACGCTGCGGGGGGGGGGGGGGGGGTGAGAGTTAGGTTTAGGCTGCAAGAGAGGGGGCTTAGGAATGGATCCTGCACCACTGCGGACGGTTGGGTTTAGGCTGCAGGAGGGGAGTTAGGGTAAGATTGCGGGGAGGGAGGGTTAGGATTAGGGGAGTTAGGCTTAGTTTACCTAATAGTTGTCAGGATCCTGAGTGTTGGGATGCCGCTGTCTGTATTCTGATCTCCAGCATCCCAAGCACCAGAACCCCGGTATCATATCCTTGAACTTATTAAAGCCTGTTCAACTTTCTCATTTTATTTTAATTGTATCTAAAATTCCATAAATACATATTTCCTATCATGGTCAGTGTGAGCATCTCTATAGAAGACTACTACATTTGCTAACTTATTTGACACTTTGCAAATGTATGATCATAATTTTATTTCAGTAGTAATCTCTGATTTTTATTCATTCTCTCACCTCTAATAAGTGTAACCATGTATTAATAAAATAAATAAATATATGTGGTAGTAAACGAAATTGAAATAACTCTGGTTTTGTGTATAGAATCCCTAAAGTATAGATTATCTAGAAATATAGAATAAAATATAGGTAAAATCTAGGTGGAATGTGTATATATATATATGTATGTAAATAATGTATATGTGCATTTATGTAGAGGTTGTTTAAGAGAATATTGCAAGAACTGTGTATTATATTATAAAGATAATAATAATAAAAGGTATACAGCTGTCATTGGGGATCACTTATGCTGCCTGAGGAGTGTGTTTCACTCATGCAGTTTATATGGTCTCATGTAGTTTAGATGGTAAGTTTGTGACGGCAAGACAGCTGTCTCACGCTGATGCGAGTCAGAAGTAATATCCTGCAGGGCGGCAGAGCGCATCGCGAGCCACTATAGTGATAGCCTGCAGGGCGGGAAGGACGGGGTCCCTCGAGCCGCTAGCCGGACCGCGAGCCAGAAGTAAAACCCTGCAGGGCGGCAGAGCGCATCGCGAGCCGCTATAGTGATAGCCTGCAGGGCGAGAAGGACAGGGTCCCTCGAGCCGCTAGCCGGACCGCGAGCCGCTGGAGGAGATTACGCGCTGATTGGCAGCAGGGAGAAAAAAAGGACCAATAGGAGTCTGCCGGTCAGCGCGAGATACATAGTGAGGGGAATAAAAGTGGGTCTTTTCCGCTATTAGGGAGTCTGCCGTTCCATCGGTCAGCGCGCAGTACTTGGATGCTTCTCTGCCATAGAGCTGTAATATTGGCGGAGGACAGCTCCAGGACTGAGGCCAGCACCGAATAAGCCAGTGTAAGGTGCATTGATGGGTGGTGCTGTTGAGGTCTCTCCGCTGCTATCACTCATCTAAGCTGTAAACACGAGTGAGCAGAGGGAGAAGACTGAAATGGTCACTTATTGATGTTTGCCTAGGGGGTTATATAGCGTTCCATATGCTGTGTCTGCTGCCGCTATTGAGCTGTAAACAGTGGGCAGTAGGTAGGCTGATGGCGCTGCCCCTCCTATACACATAAGAGCTTGGCACATAGAGAGTGTTTCTGCCTCCTGCTAACACCTGCTGTAAACATTGGACAGGTGTGCGGAGCACTCTTTGATGTATTGCCCAGGAGAGTGAGTTTGCCACAGACTGTGATTGTAGCTGAGCCAGGCAGCTGAGGTACCAAGCTGTGTGAAAGAAGTCGAGGGAGAGAGAGAGAGCAGTAATTCCAGTGCAGCCTTACGTATGACAGAGCCCAAGGACAGAGAGGTCAAGGAGCACAACTAGTCGTGGAGTGGTGAGAAAAAATCTTGCACTCACCATTTGTTGCACTATTAGACACTTATTCAAAAGGAACATTGACTCTTTATCATGTTATAGCATGATAACTAACTAAATATAGTGCAAGGAAAGATATAGACTGTCTACATATTTTATTTCATTGCAAGTGCTGAAATATTTACCTCAAGAGCACGCATATACCAAGAGGACTATTAGTATATTGCATGGGTAAGAGAGAGTTATCAAGGGTGTACCATTATATAGACTATTAAGAACTGAAATACCAGAAATCACCCAGCGGAGGGAGATATATTAAGTATCATACAGTCTGGTTAAACAAAGTAACTTTAAGTACTGGGAACACTGCCAGACTGTTTATATAAATTGGATACAAAGGAAAAGGATACAATAGTGAAACCTGATCTATCAGGCGAAGTGGAGGAAATTACCCAGTGAAGGGAGATAAACTTATACCCCTTTTACACTCGCAGAAAAATCCCGGGATATTGCACGTGAACGCGCATCATCCCGGGATTCTTCTCAGTGTAAATGGGTACAGGGACAATTTCCCGGGACGAGCATCCCGGGATTTCATCCCAGGTCAAAAGCAGGGTTGAACCCAGGACCGTCCCGGGAAGCTGGGTAGTGTGAAAGGGCCCGTCCCGGGATTCACTACCCGGGACTGTTAAAAGGCCTCCGATTGGAGCTTTCATGGGCTCAGAAAAGATGATGTCATCATTCAGAGCCCTGGGGAGCGTCCTTGATGCGTGTGAGGAAGGCAGCATGGCGACCTGGACAGACCAGGAGGTGAGAGAGTTGCTGAGCATTAGGGGAGAGGAGGAAATTATGAGGCAGATCACAGGCACAGTCAAAGATGCAGTCATTTATAAAAACATCTCCAAGATGCTGCAAGCCAGGGGAATCATCCGCACACAGCAGCAAGTGTTAAACAAAATGAAAACTCTTAAAAAGCATTTCCTTAAGGTGCATGACAACAACAGGAAAAAGAGCGGTGTTGGCCGTATCGACTGGCAGTACTATGACATGTGCGCCAATATCTTTGGAAATACAGCTATATGCAGTCCGGTGAGTCTGTCTTCCAGTTCACAGTACACTGCTACAGAAGGCACTCCAGAAGAGACACAGACAAGCAGTGACGTCTGTCCATCATCACCGTTGTTAATTGACGACACACCTGAGGACAGCGACACATCATCCCAGCCGTCCATAAACACATCCAGAAACGACGACAGCATAACTGCAACCATTGAAGACGTCGTGGATGCTCAGACCAGTGACAGTGGGACTGTACAAAGTGCCGTCACCCCAACTTTACAGAAAAACAGTAAGTACATGTTTAGAAATTAACACTCATAGCACAAATCCACAATTGTTAATCATCCGGTTATGTGCGTAGTATGAGTGGCCAGTGTGGCGGCAGCGTGGCGAGCGCTAATGAGCCCCTTGCAGGATCACTGCGCTCAACACGCTGCTGGCACGGTGGCACACTTTGCATTTTCTGCCCCCACGCAGGGGGGCTTTGCATTTTTAAAAAAAGTTCAATGTTGCAGAGTAGCTAGTGTATAGGTGGATTAATGCCACAAACACATGTTTGCTAACGCTGCTATTTTTATATACGCTCATTTTGTATTTCTTCTCTTCACAGTTTACACCGTACCGCCTAGAAGGAAGAAATTGAACAGAGCGGAGCAAGTGGCTAAAGCCATGTCAAATGTCCTTGTCGACCAACTCCGAGAGATGGACGCTACAATGTCCGCACAGGAGGATGCAAGGCTCGACAGGTTTCTAGAGGCAGAACGCCAAATGCATGATGCATTCCTTTCCCAAGTCATGACAATGCAGGAACGCATGAGTAGAGAGCAGTATGACCGCCACAGGGAATTGCACCAAATGAACATGGCGTTCTATGAGCGTATGACCAATACCTCAAGAGCACCAAACCAACACCACAACTCACAATACCCCCCTGAGCAGGGTTTTTCATCATTTAATCCTGGTCCATACTATGCCCCAAATACTGCACCATCTAGTGCGCCAAGCCCAGAGTTTACTGTATTGCGCAATTTGCCGTGAAACACAGTGAATTGCTTTTTTTGGTTGTTATTTGTTGTTAAATAACCACAGTGTGGTCATTGTTTATGCACAACTGTTTGTGCCTTCCTTCATTTTTTTCTATGTTCTGTTTTGTATAGTGTCTACATTAAAGCACTTTTTATTTATTTTTTACACAGTGATAATATACTGCAGGGACACTGTGGTTTATGGTGTTGTATCTACAAACCTACCAGTGTTTTTTTTTTTTTTTATGCCAATAAAAACTTGTTTGCAAATCTAGGCATAACATTCCCATTTGTGCGTAAAGTAGACCATGTTTACAGTGTTTTCTACATTGTTTATGCATATATACACAGTTGCTGGCAATGTGTTTTTTTTGGAAAAACATAAATAATGAACCCAAAGATCAAAGGTGGAATACAAAATAAAAACATTTTCATTCACCAAACATGTTGTGCTGATTCTTAAACACTATTGTACCAGTGCTGCAAGGTTGGACGTAATAGTGTGGCGTATTTGTTCTGCAGCGGAGTTTGAGGCAGTCCCAAACAAAGCACCTTCCACATGTGGGTTTATAACCTCAGGGTCCTGCACAGTCCACTCAGGAAGGAATAGCTCATTTTGCAGTTCACAGATGTTGTGCAGTATACAGCACGCAGCTACTACATTAGGCATATTCATAAGGTCCACATCATTGCGCTTCATCAAACAACGCCATCTTCCTTTTAACCTGCCAAAGGCGTTCTCAACCACCATCCTTGCTGAACTCAGGGTGTGAGTATAGGTTTGTTGCTCTGGGGTTAACTGGACCTGTTGGGTGTAGCCTTTCATAATCCAGGGGCGTAAAGGGTATGCAGCATCCCCGATGATGTGGACAGGGATCTCCACCCCATTCACAATCTTTGCACACTCTTTGGGGTACAGCCAGCCTCCCTGCTTCTCCTCTACGATGTTGTACAGGTCAGAATTGGCAAGAACTCGGGAGTCATGAGATCGGCCTGGCCAGCCAATAAACACATCTAGGAAACTAAAGAACAGTAAAATTGAAAACAATTAGAATGTAAAACTCACACATGCAACTCATCCCACCACCCCAAAAATAAACACTTACCAATATTTGTGGTCCACAACAGCCTGTAATATGATGGAGTGCCAGCCCTTCCTATTAAAATAGTCAGCATGGTTGTCACGTGGGGCAATAATGGGGATGTGTGTCCCATCAATCGCTCCTCCACACTGCGGATAGCCTCGCTTCACAAATCCAATGATGGTATCCTGTAAGCGCTGTCCTTGTGGTAGAGATATGAAGCGCTTGTATAAGGTAGATACAATTGCTTTAGTCACCTGGTGGACTATGACACAGCAGGAGGAGATTGCAACACCGAACAAGCATGAGACTGAGCGGTACTCTCCTGGGGTAGCATACCACCACAATGCAATAGCTAATCTCCTGCGTGCCTCGATGGGTCTCCTAAGCCTGGTGGTCTGCATGTCAAGTGCTGGGGTAAGTAATTCCAGGATGTAGTTAAAGGTTGCACGAGACACACGGAAGTTAGCCATCCACTCCTCATCCTGGTAAGCTTCCACGGTCCTCATAAAGGCTTCTCCGTGCCGGCGATCTCTGGACCAAAATGAGCGGTTAGGGCCCATACTCACGCTCAGTATGATACTCATCCTGGATGATATGAAGGCTCTCCTCCTGCGCAAATATTGGCGGCGACTAGCAGCCCTATCCAGCATAAATTGCGCCCTCCTCCTCCTCATAAAATATATGTGCAGTATACTGCACAGTGTGATAAGCTGCATCATGCTGTCAGTGGCTGTATGAAACATCTGCAAAGCAGAAAGAATCATGAGCTCAGGCATACACACTGGTACTCCGTCGGCCATGACTGCAGCAATGGTGTGAGCAGGCACCACCCCTCCCTTTGTTGACTAGTGTGACCTCATCAATGTGAGCCAGAAAAGGCCATTTCTAATGACACACATGTGCATTTGCAGGGATATCCCGGGATCAGTGTAAATGGGGCTGTCCCGGGTCGATCCCAGGTCTTAGTGCAGTGTGAAAGGGGTCAGTCCCGGGAAGGCATCCCGGGACGCATCCCGGGAAGCATCCCGGGAGTGACCCGGGAGTGCGAGTGTAAAAGTGGTATAACTTGCATCATACTGTACAGTCTGGTTAAACAAAGTAACTTTAAATACTGGGATCACTGCCAGACTGGTTACATAAGACTGGTTACATAAATTGGATACAAAGGAAAAGGATACAATAGTGAAACATAAACTGTCAGGCAAAGTGAAAGTAATTTACCTAGTGGAAACCTCCCTGACAGCAGAAAGAAAGATACACAATTAATATATATATATATATAAGAATTCAGTCAACATTTTATTTTTCACTAAAACAAGGAAAAGATTCAGCACAGATATTGATTCAACTTAAAGCAGCATAAAGCCTTCCGGATACATCATTATAGTCATTCTGCATAAAAGATATTACGAACTGTCAGAAAGTGAATGTGTTCATAATTTCTAGAGCACTCATCAGATTAACACTATATATGTCTATATAATGTTGAACTAATATGCAAAGTATATATTTATTCCTAATGTCACTATTATAACAAATTTATGTATAATATAGGTAAAGTGTGTCATGCATGACAGTTAGTAGTATAATCCAGGTGTACACCTAGGAATAATTTTTATATAATTTGCCTAGGCATATACGGTAGCTACCAAAAGGTAATTTTTTTTGTATTGCATGCAGGTGAAACTGTATAGGCAATGAGGGTAGGATTAGAGGGGAACGTCTAGCTTATTAATTTAGATTTTCTTGTTATATTACAAATTTTTATAGTATTATACCGCTATAACTATTAAATTTATCTTTTTAAAAGTAAGCAGTGAGTAGAACGTTAATATTATTTATTAAATGGGAATATTATCATTACCAGCTGACCCAAGCCAGCTTAATAAATAATAATAAATAACATCTGAGTTAAGCTTGGGTGGAGGCATTGAGTATAAATAGTGAAGCTGTGCTTAACACATTATTAGTACGTAACAAAAGGGTTACATAATGTTAATGGCCACTTTACCACAGCCTAAGAGGAGAGATTACCAACATGCCAACAGCTTGATAATTAATGGAATGAGCTTAGATAAATCTTGCACACTTTATGGGGTTTTGCACCCTAGAAAACATGTGCATCCCATAGTTTGGCTGTAAAGTTATTTACTAACTACTTGACAGATTGTAAGGATCATGCCATGTCTTGCATACACCTAACATAGTGATACATCTTGTTTTAGGATGAGTTAGATCTTGGCAGATGTAAGTTTCTATAGAAGCCTGAAAGGCTGTGGGGATTTCCAATTAGATCCTAGTCTAACTGGATTTGTGCTCCTAATATAGAGCTCTGTCTTCCTCTATTATTTAGAGAAGAAGAAAGATGTGAACATGATCAGCAGCGAGAGAGGATGCAGGTGGTGGCGTTGCTTGACGTTATGCATAACCAATAAATATTTATCCAAAGTTATGTTTATAACACCAACATAACATGAGTGACGTGGGTTCCAGAAAATATATTTTCCACAGAGGTATGTTTCACAGTTTCTTTCAGTTTGTGCAGTTTTTGTTTAGACTAATGTCTTTAGTCTTGTCATAAACATGGCATAAACAGTACTAAACATCCCAAGATGATTAAAGACCAGTAAGTGCACAATGCTGACATATTACACTGTTTACTGTAGCTCTTGGTGCTGATTGCTCCATTGTAATAGTATTGACAAAAGCCCTGCTAGTCTCCATTACTTCCACAGACTACAGAATTTAAAAATAGAGTTAGTTTTTACAATCCATTTCTCAAAATAAAGATTGGGCAATGCAATGATGGGTGATAGAGGTGCCTCTATTACAGAATTTTCACTGAAATCCTGGTACCACTCTATAACACCTAATCGGAAGTCCGTTATCGTTCAGCCATAGTCCAAAAGAGAAAGTGAGGGGTAATTAAAGAGGGGGCCATAGAACAAACAAGAGTGCCTTGTCCACTAGCTACAGACAAAGAACAAACCAGAGTGTAAATTGGTTGAGCATCCAGGGAACCCCAATGCACAACAAGAAATGATTAAATGCTAGCACAAGAATCACTATTTCTTTTGCATCCATCTGGGGCTGAAACTTCAAGGTGTTCTAATGGCTCCCTTTATAGGAATGCTTTGAATTTGCTGTTTGTTAATCCTTTCATCCAAAACTAGCATGCCATACTGTATTTGAGTACAAAAATGTTGAACCAAAAACCATGTGGACACCCAGCCAATTGTTCTGCCAAATCCCTTCTCCTACCAAAGAGGCACTCACAGACTTGGTGGAATGGGCTCTCAAGTTTTCAGGAACAAATCTACCTGCTCTGTTATATGTCTGCTAAGTTACAGAGGTAATTCATTTTGTAAGTACTTACTTTGAAGCAGATCTTCACCCCTTTTGTGTATCATAGAGCATTAAAGAATCTTCTGTCTTTCAAACGCACTTATCACTCTCCTTCCCTGGATGTGCACCTGGCTGGGGGCTTAGAGTACCCCCTTTATTTCCTATTTTAAGGGGGTGTGACCATGCCTCCCTTGGTTAGGAATAGATACATGCCCAAAAGTACCAGGACCCAGCACAGCTTTTTACGGCACTGGCTGTGAGTTGATAAACAATACCTTTACCATAGTCTTGTAGATAACAATCTATGACCAAATGCACCCCAAGCCAACACTCAGCCCCTGCCTCTTGTTTTTCCCTTGAGTAAAAACATTGACAAGAAATGATAAACCAAGGACACAGCATTATGAAGGAATTATAGAATACATAAAAGGGGTGGTAAAAAACCACTAGCAACAGCCTATCTTGCTGATTTAAATACTTAGGGGTGGATCTCCATCCCTGATGCCACCAGGTTTGCCTCAGAAAATTACTAGGTCCCAACACTGAAGTGGAGCAAAAGCTTGCCCAGGATTAAAGGAGAATACCCAAATACTCTAGCGTCGAGTGTGGACCCCAGCAACAACAATTTTCTTACCCACAGTAGCTGTGCCTCTGCTGCAAGGGAAATGTTATGCAAACCATGGGTCTAATTCAGACCTGATCGCTAGCAGGCGATTTTTGCACTGCTGTGTTCAGATAGTCGCCGCCTACAGGGGGAGTGTATTTTCGCTGTGCAAGTGTGCGAACGCATGTGTAGCAGAGCTGTACAAACAGATTTTGTGCAGTCTCTGCGCAGTGCAGGACTTACTCAGCCGCTGCGATCACATCAGCCTGTCCGGTGCCGGAATTGACGTCAGGAACCCTCCCTACAAACGCATGGACATGTCTGCATTTTTCCAACCACTCCTTGAAAATGGTCAGTTGACACTCACAAACGCCTTCTTCCTGTCAACCTCCTTGCGTTCACCCGTGCGAACGGATCAACCAATCAGCTTATAGCCATCATTTACCTTGCACAGTGGCCCTCATTCCGAGTTGTTCGCTCGCTAGCTACTTTTAGCAGCATTGCACACGCTAGGCCGCCACCCTCTGGGAGTGTATCTCAGCATAGCAGAATTGCGAACGAAAGATTAGCAGAATTGCAAATAAATAATTCTTAGCAGTTTCTGAGTAGCTTGCGACTTACTCCTACACTGCGATCAGCTCAGCCCGTTTCGTTCCTGGTTTGACATCACAAAAACGCCCTGCGTTAGGCCAGCCACTCCCCCGTTTCTCCAGACACTCCTGCGTTTTTCCCTGACACGCCTGCGTTTTTTAGCCAATGCCGGGAAAACGCTGAGTTGTCACCCAGAAACGCCCCTTTCCTGTCAATCATTTACCGAACACCAGTGCGACTGAAAAGCGCTGCAGACGCTACAGCAAAACAGCTAAGTTTTTAGTAAAATAACTAAGCGCATGCACTCTGCGTACCATGCACATGCGCAGTTAACGACTAATCACAGTATAGCGAAAATCGGCAACGAGCGAACAACTCGGAATGACCCCCAGTGTATCCATCAGCATGTCTAGTACTATCTTCCTGTCATCATTCCGCCCTCATTTTAATTATTATTATTATTACTGTTATTATTATCCATTATCTATATGGCACCACAAGGAGTCTGCAGGGCCGTACAAAGTACATGAGCTGAAAAAGTAAGAAAAAACAAGAAAAAAAAAGAGAGACTTACAGTACAAAACATTGTAATACATGGAATAAAAGGTTTATAAACATTTTAGTCAGAAGAAGTCATACTGTAGTAACCAACTACGCGCTGACAGAACCTAAAGTTTTAGTGCCGTTATGAACAGTGGTGAGGAGGATTGTATAAGTGGGGAAAGGAAAAGCACATGAGGGAAGAAGGTGCTGCTTGTGAGATCTTACAATCTAAAGGGCAGTGGCAGACAGTCAGGAATGACACAGAAGGGAGAGACAGTGATAAAGGAGTATGGGTGGTCATTCTGAGTAGATCGCTAGCTGCTTTCGGTCACTGTGCAGTGATGAGGCAAAAAAACGGCACTTCTGCGCATGCGTATGTGGCGCAATGCACACGCACAACGTACTATTACAATGACCAATGTAGTTTCACACAAGGTCTAGCGAAGCTTTTCAGTCGCACTGCTGGCCGCAGAGTGATTGACATGAAGTGGGCGTTTCTGGGTGTCAACTGACCGTTTTCAGGGAGTGTTCGGAAAAACGCAGGCATGACAGAAAAAACGCAGGCGTGGCTGGGCGAACACAGGGCGTGTTTGTGATGTCAAAACAGGAACTGAACAGTCTGAAGTGATCGCAAGCGCTGAGCAGGTATTGAGCTACTCTAAAATTGCACAAAAAAAACTTTGTAGCCGCTCTGCGATCCTTTCGTACGCACTTCTGCTAAGCTAACATGCACTCCCAGTGGGAGGCGGCATAGCGTTTGCACAGCTGCTAAAAACGTCTAGCGAGCGATCAACTCGGAATGACCACCTTGGAGCGGTGGTTAGGATGAGAGCTGGAAGGCCTTAAAAAAAATAGTGGGTCTTGAGAGCCCATTCGAAGCTTTGTAAAGAGAATTAGAGAGAGAAAGGTTGAAAGTCTGATGGAGAGACAGAGTCCCTATGATGGAGAGCAGCATGAGCAAAACCTTAAAGGCAGGTGTGTCAGGAAGTAATCAGTTGGGAGGAGAGATGACAATCATTTGTGGAGCAAATTGGGCAGTGTGAAAGAAGATGAGGTTAGAGATGTAAAGTAAATAGGAGAGGACAGGGTGAGAGCATTGTATGCAAGTGTGAGGAGTTTGAATCTGGTTCTGAAGGGTAAAGGGAAGTCAGCATAGGGCCTGCATGAGAGGGGAGGCAGATGATCTATATAGGCCCATATGTATTAAGCCTTAAAAAGTGATTGAGTAGAGATGGATAAAAAGTGATAAATTACCAGCCAATCAGCTTCCTAACTGCCATGTAACAGGATGTGTTTGAAAAATGACAGGTAGGTTGGCTGGTCATTTATCACTCTTTATCTCCACTTCATCACTTTCTAAGGCTTAATACAGTTGGCCAGTCTGAAGAGAAGGATGAGCCATTCAGCAGCACTGAAGACAGATTGGAGTGGAGAGAGGTTGGAGATAAGAGGGGTTACAATAGTCTAGTCTGGAGATGGCCAGTGAGTGGATGAGGGTCTCAAGTGCCTCCAGGGTGAGAAATGGTCTGATCCTATATTTCTGAGGTGGGAAATGGTGATGGGAAGACTATCAGCTTAGTCTTGGACATATCAAGTTTAAGAAAATGCTGAGGCATCCAGGAGGAAATACAGATGTGTCCCCCTCCGTGCCTCTTAGCATACCCATGCTCAATCACAGCAGGGGCTCCCCTGTTTAAAGAGTATGGGTAGCAGGTGCATGTGTACACACGCTCCCGCTATCCCACGACTCACATGCGGCAATAATGAAGGGGGGGTGGGAGATCAGGGGAGAAGAGATAGATCTGGTATTCATTAGCATAAAGAGGATCTTGGAGGCCAAAACAGCTGAGGAGCTTACCTAAAGAGGATGTATTAAAGTGAGAATAGAAGAGGCAAAAAAACAGGACATTGGGAGATATTGTCTTATAGTGGAATGGGGGAGAAGTGGAATCATAAGAGGAGACTGGGAAAGAACACGCAGAGAGGTAGAATGACAGCCAGGAGAGCATTATCCAGACCAAGGGAGTGAAGAATTTGTAGGAGGAGAGGATGGTCAACAGTGAGAAAAGCAGCAGAGAGGTTAAGTAGAATGAGCAGAGAGTAGTGGCCTTTGGATTTGGCACCAAGAAGGACATTGCTGACTTTAGTGAGGGCATTTTCTGTGAAGTGGCGAGAACAAAAGCCAGACTGAAATGGGTTAATCAAGGAGTGGGAGGTTTAAGGTGGTTTTAGACAATCCACCTAAGAAACTTGGAGGCATAGGGCAGGAGAGAGAGTGCACCAAAACCCAAACCTGTTTCCGTGACATGACGATATCACCGTACACCTCGACAATTCGGCGATTAATTATACTGTAGCTGCCGATTTGACCTTTAGACAGAGAAATCTGATCACACTGCACCATACTTGCCTACCTGACCCTCTCCATGATGGAGAAAATGCTCTGTTCCTAGACTTTCCTGGTAATGTATGATTGCCATCACCTGTGGTGAGCTAGTTAATTGATAAGAAAGGTGTTTCACCACAGGTGATGGCAATCATACATTACCAGGAAAGTCCAGGAATGGAGCATTTTCTCCCTCATGGAGAGGGTCGGGTAGGCAAGTATGCCCTGCACACATCAATGTTTGACCATTTTTCCTTTTGACCGTAAATAGAAAACAATACACTGTGAGAGGTCTTGTTACCTTACTTATTGAACCACCCTCATACATCAACTGTTACCGCAATACAATATTTAGAAATACCATCCAGGCCTTTAAGATTAGTTAGCATTCCTCTAATATTGTTATGAATCTCAACATCAATAGCAGCAGTCTTTCCTGGAACTACAGTCACTGTCTTGTACAGAGATGCCCCCTGCATTTAGATCCCAGATAGTGGAGTGTGACAAAGTACAACAATAGAGCATCATGCAGACTGAACAGAGCAGACAATACAATCGGGATGGTCAGAGACAAGTCAGTTTACTGGGTAATAGAGAGTAGTAAGGTTTAGATACAGGCAATGAGACTAGGCAGGCAGATACTGTATCCAGAAATGCATCCAGTATTATAGACAGGATGCCGGCTGTCAGTATAGTGACATCAGCATACCATCTGCTGGAATCCCGGCAGCAAGTCTGCGAGTCCCCTTGCGGGCTTGCTGCGTTCGCCATGCTTTGGGCCCGGTGGCGAGCTTTGCTCGCTATAGGTTCTAAACCCACTCAGTTGGTGGTGTAGACCCACCAACCGAGTGTGAATTCCGGGACATCAGTATTCCAGCAGCTGGTATAATGTCAGCTCTCGAGATTCTGGTTTTGGTATGCTGAATGCTGGGATCCCGACAGCCGGCATTTTAACTGCTCCCCCAGAAACAGTGTTTAGTAACTAGGGAAGATGGCCAAAGGGCAGATAGTGATCAGACATCCAATAAATGTAGCAAAGGTCAAAACACAGCAAAGTCCAGCAAGGTAGTACAGTATCTAAAATCTCACCAGGTGGACAGCAATGTAACAGCAATAGTTCTGTTGGCTTTGCCCAATCAGCTACTGGGAAAAAAATCATGCGAGCAGACACATGAAAACAAATGCTTGATTGATTAGCTGTGAAACAGAAACCCTTACAGTTGTTAAACACTGCAGGTGAAGCCCAATTAACTGGTAGGATATTTACTATATGCTCAGCTGTACAAATCAAGGTGAAAACAGTTGCCTAAAAACATCCAGTACACCTATTAAATTAAAAATAAGGTAGATCAGAGTACAAACCTTAATAAGGGGTAGGTTTACTAAAGCTTCTAAAAATGAAAAATAGTGTTGTTATCCATAGCAACCATAGATTCTGTCTATCATTTTCTAGGATGCAACAGAAAAATAATAAATAGAAACAGATTGGTTACTATGGGTAACACCGCCACTTTTAAATCTACCCCCAAGTTTCAAGTATACCAATACCTCCCAACATGACCCTCTCCAGGAGGGACAGAATGCTCTTAATTTATGATTGCCATCACCCGTGCTGAAACAACTTTCTTATCCATTAACTAGTTCACCACAGGTGACGGCAATCTTAAATTAAGAGAAAGGTCCAGAAGCAGAACATTGTGTCCCTCCTGGAGAGGGTCATGTTGGGAGGTAAGTATACCCGAGGTTCTCAAAAGTGGTCCTCAATGCACCCTAATGGTCCATATTTTAGGTATATCCATGGCTCAGCACAGATGATTAAATCAAATTGGCTGAGGTGCTAATTAAGACACCTGTGGCCAAGCATGGATAAACTTAAAACCTGGACCATTGGGCTGCCTTGAGGACTGCATTTGAGAACCTCTAAGTATTTAATTGGGAGGAAGTCAAGATCCCGCCGTACAGAATCCCGGCGGTCGAAATACCGACGCCGGAATCCCGACCTTCACAATCCCGACATATTCTCCCTCCGTGGGTGTCCACGACACCCATAGAGGGAGAATAAATTAGTGTGCCCGCAACGGGCTGCGTTCCGCTCGCCACCCCTGTCGGGATTGTGTGGTCGGTATTCCGGCATCGGTATTTCGACCGCCGGGATACCGTCCAGTGGGATTTAGTACTGATCCCCTAAAATTCTATCTAACTATAAGTTGCAAAATTAAATCATTACACTGAAACAAAGTTTAACATAAGCATGGTTCTTATGCATTGTAAAAACTATTGTGATTGTGGAAATGAGCTTCTGAGATTCTCTACATGCCTTTTTAAGTATAATCTTGTCAGGTCTATAAGCTGCCTTTTGGCAGTTTTAAAGTTATACTGGGGGAGATGTAGTAAACCTTGAAAAGTGGTAAATTTCACAGTAATAAAGGGGCTAATTCAGACCTGATTGCAAAAGCAAACTTTTTCTCTAATAGGCAAAACCATGTGCACTGCAGGAGGGGGGAAGAAGGGGGGGGGGGGTAGATTTAATATGCAGAAAAAGTTAGATTTTGGTGGGATGTGTTAAAGCTGAAATCTAAATTGCAGTGTAAAAATAAAGCAGCCAGTATTTACCCTGCACAGAAACTATGGCCCTCATTCCGAGTTGTTCGCTCGTTTTTTTTCATCGCATCGCAGTGAAAATCCGCTTAGTACGCATGCGCAATGTTCGCACTGCGACTGCGCCAAGTAACTTTACTATGAAGAAAGTATTTTTACTCACGGCTTTTTCTTCGCTCCGGCGATCGTAATGTGATTGACAGGAAATGGGTGTTACTGGGCGGAAACACGGCGTTTCAGGGGCGTGTGGCTGAAAACGCTACCGTTTCCGGAAAAAACGCAGGAGTGGCCGGAGAAACGGTGGGAGTGCCTGGGCGAACGCTGGGTGTGTTTGTGACGTCAACCAGGAACGACAAGCACTGAACTGATCGCACAGGCAGAGTAAGTCTGGAGCTACTCTGAAACTGCTAAGTAGTTAGTAATCGCAATATTGCGAATACATCGGTCGCAATTTTAAGAAGCTAAGATTCACTCCCAGTAGGCGGCGGCTTAGCGTGTGTAACTCTGCTAAATTCGCCTTGCGACCGATCAACTCGGAATGAGGGCCTATATAATATAAACCACTCAAATCTGTCTCTGCATATGTTATATCTGCCCCACCTGCAGTGCACATGGTTTTGCCCATTAGAGAAAAATTTTGCTGTTGCCATCAGGTCTGAATTAGGCCCAAAGTACCAGCCATTCATCTCCTAACTGTCATTTTTCAAGCCCAGCCTGTGACATGGCAGTTAGGATTTGAGTGGCTGGTACTTTATCACTGTGAAATGTATCACTTTTCAAGGCTTGGTACATCTCTCCCTTTGCCCTCTTTCTTTAAATTGATGGTTGCAAACTTAATTCTATGGTATTTCCCTCATCTATGTGAAAAACTCATGTTATCAAATTTTTTTTTTTAGAACCTATTTGCATTGCATAATTTATGTGCCATACACAGGTGTCAGAACAGGGAGGGGGGGGGGGGGGGCGGCAAGGGGGCAGCTTGACCCCCCAAACATGATGGAGGCACAGATGCAGGGGATCGCTTACTTTCGCAGCCCCGTGAGCGGCTTCTACTTTAAAAGTAGTCTACTGTTGCAGGCAGTCCCTTCTGTACTGCATTACTGGGAGGAGGCGTGGCTGTGGCTCTGGAATGCCACGTCTCCTCCCAGTAATGCTAGTACAGAGGAGACACTTCATCCTGCGGCAGCAGACCACTTTTAAAGTTGAAGCCGCCCATGGGGATGCAGAAGAAAGCGCGCCTCCGAACTGATCGGGGGGGGGGGGTTAAAAGCAGTGAAGACCGGCACTGCAGCAAGGGCGCCAAAATGAAATTCTAACTTGGCCCCCCGCAAGCCGAAATCATTCTGAAGCCCCTGGTGCTATATTGACTTACTATTAATAATACTGTACAAGACGTTTTGTTACATTTAGCAATTATCTTATTTCTGATGCTTTGATTTTTCATTATCCATATCTTTTGTTTCAACTTACTACTACAATGTTTATATGATGTCCACAAATGTAAATATATATATATATATATATATATATATATATTAATGTTACAGACCAAGCTTTCCCAACCTCGGTCCTCGAGACACACGTATAGCCTGTTCACACTGCACAAATAACCCAATATCGACTTGGTATTTTGCCGGGATGACAAGGGTCGCTGTGCAGTGTGAATGGGTCACTGCCGAATTCCCGGGTCGCCTGACCCGGTAATTCAACCCGGGAATAAAGAAGGGTTATTACTGGGTCAGGCGCAGTGTGAATGGGTTACCCGGGTCGATGCGACCTAGTACCCATTCACAGCATAGGGAGAGGCGGCGTGGAGATGATCTCATCTCCAGCGCCACCTCCGCACCCACCCCCGTTGCTCCCACAGTCCCCACCCCTGGATGGCAACCCAACCCGGCATATTGCCGGGTCGGGAAGCATGTTCTCAGGGTCCAATGCCAGGTCGCACCCGGGAAGGACTCGTATCCAATTTCCAGGTGTGACCCGGCATTGCAATCTGAACGGGGTATAACCGTCTAGGTTTTAGTGATAACCATGTTTAAGCACAGGTGTTTTAATTAGTACTTCAGTTATTTTGATTTAACAATTTGTGCTGAAGCCTAGACATCACTAAAACTTGCACTCAGGGCCGGTGCTAGGGTGTTCGGCGCCCTCCTGCAAACTATAAATTTGCACCCTCTCATACTTTACAAAGGGACAGCGCACGTAACGTCCACTGTAGCAGTGACACTTACACATGTAACGCCTCCTGTAGTAGTGACACAAACGTAACGCCCCCTGTACCAGTGACGGTATACACACGTAACGCCCCTGTACCAGTGATGCTTACACACGTAACGCCCCTGTACCAGTGATGCTTACACACGTAACGCCCCCTGTACCAGTGATGCTTAAACATGTAACGCCCCCTGTATCAGTGATGCTTACACACATAACGCCCCCGTGTACCAGTGACGCTTACACACGTAACACCCCCCTGTACCAGTGACGCTTACACACGTAACTCCCCCTGTACCAGTGATGCTTACACATGTAACGCCCACTGTACTAATGACGTAATGCCCCCTGTACCAGTGACACTTACACACGTAATACCCCCTTTACCAATGATGCTTACACACGTAATGCCCCCTGTACCAGTGGCGCTTACACACGTAATGCCCCCTGTACCAGTGACGCTTACACACATAACGCCCCCTATAGTAGTATGCTTACACATGTAACGCCCCAGTACCAGTAACACTTACACACGCAATGCCCCCTATATTAGTGCCGCTTACACACGTAACGCCCCTGTAGCAGTGATGCTTACACATGCAGCGCCCCCTGTACCAGTGACGCTTACACACATAACCCCCACTGTACCAGTGACGCTTACTCACATTATGCCGCACAGACACACAGATACACACACACACACACACACACACACACACACACACACGTACATACTGTACATACATTTCAAACTTATGCTTTCATCCTTCAGTGCTGCCCTTTATCTTGCTAAACAGTCATACTTCAAGAACCTCATCTCCTCCCAGTCTTCCAACCCCCGGCGCCTCTTTGCCACTCTCAACTCACTCCTCTGCCCACCTCCACCTCGTCTCCCTTCCTCACTCTCTGCTCTTGACTTTGCCACTTACTTCACATCCAAAATTGACTCCATACGTCAGGACATCACATCACACCAGACCATCAGTAACCAGCCTTCTCCCATCCCTTACCAACCCTCCCCATCCCTCGCACCAACTCTGTCATCTTTCTCCCATGCATCTGGAGAGGAAGTCATGGCCCTCATTCGTTCCTGTCCCCTCACCACCTCCCCACTTGACCCTATCCCCTCCCGCCTCCTCCGCTACCTCTCTTCTTCTGCTTGTTCCCATCTTTCCCACCTTCTCAATCTCTCCCTATCATCAGGCACTGTCCCCTCTGCCTTCAAGCATGCACTCATCTCTCCTATTCTTAAAAAACCTACCCTTGATCCAAACACTCTCTCCAACTACCGACCCATCTCTCTCCTCCCTTTTGCCTCCAAACTCCTTGAGCGTATTGTCTACAACCGCCTTACTTCCTTTCTTTCCTCACACTCACTGCTTGACCCATTCCAATCTGGCTTCCGTCCTCTCCACTCCACTGAAACTGCCCTTATAAATGTATGCAATGACCTCCATGCTGCTAAATCTAAGGGACACTACTCTCTACTTATTCTACTTGATCTCTCTGCTGCTTTTGACACTGTGGACCATCCTCTCCTTCTGCAAATCCTTCACTCCATTGGTCTGCGTGACACTGCCCTCTCTTGGTTGTCGTCCTACCTTTCTAACCGTTCATTCTCTGTCTCCTCTCATGACTCCACCTCCCCCTCACTTCCACTAACTGTAGGGATACCCCAAGGTTCTGTCCTTGGTCCTCTTCTCTTCTCTCTCTATACGTCCTCACTAGGTAAGCTCATTAGTTCTTTTGGTTTCCAATATCATCTTTATGCTGATGACACTCAAATCTATCTTTCCTCTCCAGACCTCTCCCCTACTCTCCTCACTCGTATCTCCAACTGTCTCTCTGCTATCTCTTCCTGGATGTCCCAGCGCTTTCTTAAACTTAACATGTCTATGACCGAGCTGATCATCTTCCCTCCCTCCCGCATAACCTCACCTCCTACAATCTCATTATCTATTGATGGCACTACTATCTCCTCTACCCCACCAAGTGCGCTGTCTTGGAGTAATCCTTGACTTCTCCCTCTCCTTCAAACCTCACATTCAGCACCTCTCACAAACCTGCCGTTTTCATCTAAAAAATATTTCCAGGATCAGACCCTTTCTGACCCAGGATGCTACTAAGACTCTTATCCACTCACTGGTCATCTCCAGACTAGACTACTGTAATCTCCTCCTGACTGGCATTCCTAACAAATACCTCTCTCCACTCCAATCTATCCTCAATGCTGCTGCCCGGCTCATTTTCCTCACCAAACGCACTACGTCCACCTCTCCTCTCTTACTAGACCTTCACTGGCTCCCCTTCCCTTTCAGAATCCATTTCAAGCTTCTCACACTTGCTTACAAAGCCCTCACCCACTCCTCTCCCATCTACATCTCTGATCTTATCTCGCTTTACACTCCCACCCGTCCTCTTCGCTCTGCTAATGCTCGCCGACTCTCCTGCCTACGGATTACTTCCTCCCATTCCTACCTCCAAGATTTTTCACGCGCTGCACCACTTCTCTGGAATTCCCTACCTCTCCCCCTCAGACTCTCCACCTCTCTACAAAACTTCAAACGGGCTCTCAAGACCCACTTCTACACCAAACCCAGCCAAATCTCATCCTAAACCTCTGTTCCACGCTCTCTATGTACCCCATCTGTCTCACCCCTGTCTGTCTACCCCTCCCCGTTAGAATGTAAGCTCTCACGAGCAGGGCTGTCAGACTTGGTTTTGTCTGTGTCCCCGGAGGGGGCGCTAGTGGGTCAGTGGAGGTAGGAGGGAGAAAGTGAGGAGGCTGGATTAAGTTTCTGCGCATGGGCGCAATGATGTTTATTAAACACAAAGTTCACAAAAGGCAGCAGAAATAAACAATAAGGAATGCAATGTCAATGGTACAGCGTGGGAGCTGAAAGTCTATGGCAATAGAGATATGACAATGGATGAATGATAACTGATGAAATGATAACTGATGAATGATAACTTGATAGATGATAATCTGGTATGGGAACCAGAGCAGTTTAAAACATGGAACCAGCAGAGATGGTAACATACAGCAAACCTGGTAGCAGAGGCAGGAGACTGGCAACGTTCACAGTGCAGGTGATGAGGCACAAGCAGCAAGCAAGCTGCATCACAGGTGAGGAGATGGAATGCACCTGGAGTGAGTCTCTACTGCTAGGCTGAAGCACACTGGGTTGGTGATTTGTGTGAAGCCTGTAAACAGAAGCAGGTGTTGCTGAGGCTTGTAGTTCCACGGAGCTGTAGAGGATAACCTGGAGCACAAAGTCACAGGTAGGTAACCAGGAACACGGAGGTATAGGCAGGTAACCAGGAACACGGAGGAACAGGTACCAGATCCAGACACATGGGTCGCAGGAGTGACACAAAGTTCAGGATAACCACAGGCTCACCCTGCAGCTCCTGATATACCCCCTGGTGTGCAGGCATTGGTTGGAGTGGGAAAAGGAGGTGCGGCCAAGCACCGGATTGGCCGCCATACTCTGACCGATGGAGACTGTCATGGCGGCGCCCATGCCGCGGCCCGGCGGGAACGTGGCGTGCTCACACACCCGCTGTCACAGGAGCGTTCCTAGGCCCAGGATGACGTCTGGCGGCAGAGGTGCAGATGACAGCAGAACGTAGGAACCCCGGACGGAGTCCGCACCGACGGACAGATGTCACTGTGGTGAGTCGATTCCTGACAGTACCCCCTCCTTTATGGGTGGGCACTGAACACCCACGTGGCTTGGAAGGATGAGTGCTGTGGAAGACACGGACCAACCTTGGAGCATGGACATCTGACGAATTCACCCAACTTCTCTCCTCCGGACCATAACCGGACCAGTCGATAAGATATTGTAGACGACCGTACCGGCAACGGGAATCCAGAATCTTCTCTATCTCGAACTCCACGCCCCGCTGAGTTCGAACTTTGGGGCCGACTGGAAGAGCTCTTTGGAAGCGATTCAGGACTAATGGTCTGAGGAGAGAGACATGAAAGGCATTAGGTATTCGTAATGAAGGTGGTAACTTAAGCTTGTAGGCCACAGGACTGATGACTCTGTCAATAGAAAAGGGACCGATGAAACGTGGTGCGAATTTCATCGACGGGACTCTAAGACGGAGGTTCCGAGTAGAAAGCCAAACCTTGTCACCAGGTTTCAGGCTAGGAACTGCACGTCTTTTGCGGTCAGCAAAGAATTTATACCGGCTGGAGGCCTTCTTGAGGGAAGCATGAATCTTCCTCCAGGTTGAAGAAAACTGACTCAGGACAGCAGTGGCAGCAGGAACATCAATGTGAGGGAGTTCTTGGAAATCTGGAACATGAGGATGTTGTCCATATACAGCAAAGAACGGAGTTGTCTCAGTAGCGGTGTGGTAGCGGAAGTTGTGGACAAATTCGGCCCACGGGAGCAGATCCAACCAGTCATCTTGAGAAGATGAAACATAAAGTCTTAAAAAGTTTTCCAATTCCTGGTTTACCCTCTCTGTCTGCCCATTCGTCTGAGGGTGGTAAGCTGACAAGAACTTCAGTTTAACTTGCATGGCAGAACAGAGGGCTCTCCAAAACCTCGCTACAAACTGAACACCTCGGTCGGATATTATTTCCGAGGGTAGTCCATGTAGACGGAAAATCTCCCGTAGGAAGATTTGGGCGAGTTTTGGGGCAGAAGGGAGGCCCTGGAGAGGAACGAAATGGGCCATTTTGGTAAATCTATCCACCACAACCCAGATGGTATTATATCCTTGAGAAGGGGGCAGGTCGGAGATAAAATCCATGGACAGATGTGACCAGGGGCGACTGGGAACAGATAATGGTTGTAACTGACCTGCTGGAGACTGACGAGGAGTCTTGTGCTGCGCACACTTAGGACAGGATGCCACGAAATCTTTGATGTCAGCTTTCATCTTCGGCCACCAGTACGTCTCAGAGAGGAATTTGAAGGTTTTCAGGATACCAGGATGTCCAGTGAACTTGGACTGATGAGCCCAAGACAACAACTTGGGACGGAGTTCTGGGGAAACAAAAGTCTTACCAGGAGGAGGAGCAGGAGAAACTTGAGATGCGGCAAATACCACTGGACTCAGGATGGAATGCGGAACTGAGTCAGACGTTTCCTCTTCGGACTCCATAGATCGAGATAAGGCGTCAGCTTTAATATTCTGAGAACCTGGGCGGAAATGAAGCTTAAAGTTAAAACGAGAGAAAAACATAGCCCACCGGGACTGGCGAGGATTAAGGCACTGGGCTGCCTTTAAATAAAGCAGATTCTTATGATCCGTATAGATGTTGAACGGATATTTGGCCCCTTCCAGGCGATACCTCCATTCCTCAAGGGCCAGCTTGATCGCTAGTAGTTCTTGATCTCCAATGGAATAGTTAGCTTCTGCAGAGAGAAATTTACGAGAATAGAATCCACAAGGGTGAATCTTCCCATCAGTTCCCTTCTGGGAGAGAACAGCTCCAACTCCTACCGTAGAGGCATCCACCTCCAACTCGAACGGCTTGTTTACATCTGGTTGAGAAAGAACTGGAGCAGACATAAAGGCCAGCTTGATCTTCTGGAATGCCGCCACAGCTTCTTCTGACCAGTTGGAATGATCTGCCCCTTTCCGAGTTAAGTTGGTAATAGGAGCGATGAGAGTTGAGAATCCTCGGATAAACTTCCTATAGTAATTGGCGAATCCCAGGAATCGCTGAATAGACTTGAGAGAATTTGGAATGGACCAATTGGCAATGGCTTCCAACTTTGTCGGGTCCATCTGGAGATCCGATCCGGAAATTATATACCCCAGGAAGGGTATAGAGGAAACTTCAAAGGTGCATTTGGACAATTTACCGTAGAGCCGGTTCTCACGAAGACGTCGGAGGACTTCACGGACTTGTAGACGATGAGAGGAGAGGTCTTGGGAGAAGATGAGGATATCATCCAGATAAACCACAAGATACTTGTACAGAACGTCACGGAAGATTTCGTTCACAAAGTGCTGGAACACTGCTGGGGCATTACTTAACCCGAATGGCATTACCAGGTACTCGTAATGACCATCTCGAGTGTTAAAAGCTGTCTTCCATTCGTCACCACTCCGGATTCTGATGAGGTTGTAGGCACCGCGGAGATCTAACTTAGTGAAGATGCGGGCTCCCTTAACTCTGTCAAACAATTCGGTGATGAGTGGTAATGGATAGCTATTTTTGATGGTAATGTCATTGAGACCCCGGTAGTCAATGCATGGACGTAATCCTCCATCCTTTTTCTTAACAAAGAAGAAGCCCGCACCAGCGGGTGAAGATGAGGGACGGATAAATCCTTTCTGTAAGTTCTCCCTGATGTAGTTGCTCATCGCTTCAGTTTCAGGAACGGACAACGGATAGGTACGCCCCCTAGGTGGTTTCTTGCCGGGAATGAGGTCAATGGGGCAATCCCACTCTCTATGGGGCGGCAGAACGTCAGCGGCTTTTTCACTGAAGACGTCAGAGAAATCTTGGTAAGCCGCAGGAAGACTTGACTGGGTTTTAACTTCAGTAGACTTGATAGGACAAACTTGGGCTAAACAGGCCTGGCGGCATTGTGAACCCCAGGAAGTAAGTTGTAAAGTAGAACAATCAATCTGTGGATTATGTAGTTGGAGCCAGGGCATACCCAAAACGACCTCTTGGGTTGCCTGAGGAATAACTAAGAACTTTATTAATTCTGAGTGCAGGAACCCAACTCCCAGAACTATTGGCACAGTTTGGTGAGAGATATTCCCCTTGGAGATTCGGCTACCATCTACAGCGGTAATGTAGACTGGGTATGAAAGTTCACAGACAGGCAAACAAAACTTATCTACCGCAGCTTGAGTGATGAAATTTCCTGCGGCTCCACAGTCCACTAACGCAGATGCAGATTGAAGACCAACCGAAGTTTCTAAAGTCACGGGAAGGATAAGGTCTTGATTTGAAGGAGCTTGTCTAAAAGATCCCAACTTGACTCCTCCTTTACAAGTCAGGATCTGGCGTTTCCCGAACGCACTGTACAAGAATTAATCTGGTGACCTGCAGCCGCACAATAAAGACACAGTCTCTCATGAAGTCTTCTTGACCGCTCCTCAGGAGTTAGGCGGGACCTATTTATTTGCATAGGCTCATCAGAAGGTGGAGGCTGAAATTGTACAGAAGGTACCATTCTTGACCTGCGCGGCTCACTACGAGCACGTTCACTGTTGCGTTCGCGAATGCGAGAGTCCAACTTGATGCACAGGGAAATTAAATCAGACAATTGCTCAGGGAGATCGCGGGTTGCCAGTTCATCCTTGATCCGATCTGAAAGTCCATGCCAGAAGGCTGCTACCAGGGCTTGATTGTTCCACTGAATCTATGCGTCTAACGTCTGGAACTGGATGACATACTGTCCCATACTACGGGTACCTTGACGAAGTTGAATAAGATCTGCAGAGGCTGATGTTGCACGACCCGGTTCGTCAAAGATTCGTTTGAAGGTTGACACGAATTCAGCGTAGTTGTTCATTAGAGGATCAGCACGTTCCCACAGAGGAGACACCCAACTCAAGGCAGAACCAGAGAGTAGTGAGATGATGTAGGCAACCTTGGATCTTGGCGTGGGGAAATTGTGTGATAATAATTCGAACTGGATTTCACATTGGTTAAGAAACCCGCGACATAACTTTGGGCTGCCATCATACTTGCTAGGCACGGGCAGGTGCAAGCGTGACACTGGAGCTGATGCAGCCGGCATAGAAGAACTCACAACACTTGCAGGCGCTGGAGTAACTGGAACTGAAGTAGCAGGTACACTAGGCAGGGTTTGCTGTAGTGTATCAATCCAGGAGGACATCCCTTGCAGGAACTGAAACATCTGCTGCTGCACAGCCTCTTGACCATCCAAGCGGGAGACCAGATTTTGTAAGGCCTCTGACCCCACACTCCGACCACCGTCCGAGTCCATCGATCCTGAACTTACTGTCAGACTTGGTTTTGTCTGTGTCCCCGGAGGGGGCGCTAGTGGGTCAGTGGAGGTAGGAGGGAGAAAGTGAGGAGGCTGGATTAAGTTTCTGCGCATGGGCGCAATGATGTTTATTAAACACAAAGTTCACAAAAGGCAGCAGAAATAAACAATAAGGAATGCAATGTCAATGGTACAGCGTGGGAGCTGAAAGTCTATGGCAATAGAGATATGACAATGGATGAATGATAACTGATGAAATGATAACTGATGAATGATAACTTGATAGATGATTATCTGGTATGGGAACCAGAGCAGTTTAAAACATGGAACCAGCAGAGATGGTAACATACAGCAAACCTGGTAGCAGAGGCAGGAGACTGGCAACGTTCACAGTGCAGGTGATGAGGCACAAGCAGCAAGCAAGCTGCATCACAGGTGAGGAGATGGAATGCACCTGGAGTGAGTCTCTACTGCTAGGCTGAAGCACACTGGGTTGGTGATTTGTGTGAAGCCTGTAAACAGAAGCAGGTGTTGCTGAGGCTTGTAGTTCCACGGAGCTGTAGAGGATAACCTGGAGCACAAAGTCACAGGTAGGTAACCAGGAACACGGAGGTATAGGCAGGTAACCAGGAACACGGAGGAACAGGTACCAGATCCAGACACATGGGTCGCAGGAGTGACACAAAGTTCAGGATAACCACAGGCTCACCCTGCAGCTCCTGATATACCCCCTGGTGTGCAGGCATTGGTTGGAGTGGGAAAAGGAGGTGCGGCCAAGCACCGGATTGGCCGCCGTACTCTGACCGATGGAGACTGTCATGGCGGCGCCCATGCCGTGGCCCGGCGGGAACGCGGCGTGCTCACACACCCGCTGTCACAGGAGCGTTCCTAGGCCCAGGATGACGTCTGGCGGCAGAGGTGCGGATGACAGCAGAACGTAGGAACCCCGGACGGAGTCCGCACCGACGGACAGATGTCACTGTGGTGAGTCGATTCCTGACAAGGGCCCTCTTCCCTCATGTTGCTTACCCTTTTCTTACTTTAATAATCTTCAACTGCACCAAATCCAGCAGTCTTCTGCCACCTGATACTTATTCCAGTGTCATCTGCTGATGTAGCTATGTTTATTTACCCTGTACTTGTCCTATATTGTCGTCAACTGTAAGTTGCTGTTTTCTTGTTTGATTATTTGTTTATGTACTCTGTAATTGGGCGCTGCGGAACCCTTGTGGCGCCATATAAATAAAGGATAATAATAATAATAATACATTACACACACACTTTCACTCACTCTCTCTCTTTCCATCCACTTACCTAAGGAAGTCTGGCAGGCCAGAGCTGGAGCAGATCATCCTCCAGCCTGGTCCCGTGTAGCTCCGCCTCACCCCAGTTCCACGTAGCTCCGCCCCACCCCAGTTCCATGTAGATCCGCCCCCTTTTAGGTCCGCACACTGCACTGACACAGGGGAGGGGAGAGGAGGCTTTATGCTGCCGGCGCCGCTGCCTGTCAAAGTGTGACAGGCACAGCAGCAGCCGGCAGCAGCAGGGGGACATCAGCTCATTACAGAGATGCAGAGCAGGGAGAACGCCTCTCCAGCCTGTCGTCTCCCTGCACTGCATCCCTTTGCTGAGTGGCTAGCGCCGGCTCTGCCTGTACTGTTATTCTGGGTACACACTAGATGATGTGTGTACCCGGCAATATTGGCAGCAACATCAGCAAGTGCATCCAACATGTACATTTAAAAACATATTTAATTTGAGTTGCACATTTCTTAAGATACGGTATGTGTATATTTCACAATAGTACAGTATGTTAATTTGTCCACATGAAGATGCATTTAAAGCTTTAAACATATCATGAAATAGAGATGTCAGTTGTTGATGTAGTATAGAACGTTTTTAGGTATAGATAAACCTGCACTACTCCTTCTGTCTAAATAGCTGCCAGATGGGATAGATGCTACCTGCAATCCCCCACAGGTGTTCACAATAACATGGAAAAGAGATTTCTCCCCCAGCGCTGATCTAGAACAAAATAATAATATAGCTTTTCTGCTGCTATTTATAATTATTTTATTTTTATTTTTATCATATAAAATCAAAATTAAAAACAAAAACACAATGGCCCTCATTCCGAGTTGATCGGTCGCAAGGCGAATTTAGCAGAGTTACACACGCTAAGCCGCCGCCTACTGGGAGTGAATCTTAGCTTCTTAAAATTGCGACCGATGTATTCGCAATATTGCGATTACTAACTACTTAGCAGTTTCAGAGTAGCTTCAGACTTACTCTGCCTGTGCGATCAGTTCAGTGCTTGTCGTTCCTGGTTGACGTCACAAACACACCCAGCGTTCGCCCAGGCACTCCCACCGTTTCTCCGGCCACTCCTGCGTTTTTTCCGGAAACGGTAGCGTTTTCAGCCACACGCCCCTGAAACGCCGTGTTTCCGCCCAGTAACACCCATTTCCTGTCAATCACATTACGATCGCCGGAGCGATGAAAAAGCCGTGAGTAAAATTACTTTCTACATAGTAAAGTTACTTGGCGCAGTCGCAGTGCGAACATTGCGCATGCGTACTAGGCGGATTTTCATTGCGATGCGATGAAAAATACAGAGCGAACAACTCGGAATGAGGGCCAATATACGTAAACCAATGTGTGTTACTTCACATCATACACTATAGCTGAGTCTGCTAAATACTGTAAATCAATGGAGGTAATTCCAAGTTGATCGCAGCAGGATTTTTGTTAGCAGTTGGGCAAAACCATGGCCCTCATTCCGAGTTGTTCGCTCGCTAGCTGCTTTTAGCAGCATTGCACACGCTAAGCCGCCACCCTCTGGGAGTGTATCTTAGCTTAGCAGAATTGCGAACGAAAGATTCGCAGAATTGCGAATAGAAATTTCTTAGCAGTTTCTGAGTAGCTCCAGACTTACTCAGCCATTGCGATCAGTTCAGTCAGTTTCGTTCCTGGTTTGACGTCACAAACACACCCAGCGTTCGCCCAGACACTCCCCCGTTTCTGCAGACACTCCCGCGTTTTTCCCAGAAATGCCAGCGTTTTTTTGCACACGCCCAGAAAACGTCAAGTTTCCACCCATAAACACCCACTTCCTGTCAATCACAGTACGATCACCAGAACGATGAAAAATCCTCGTTATGCCGTGAGTAAAATACCTAACATTTGTGTAAATGAACTAAGCGCATGCGCTCTGCGAACCTTGCGCATGCTCAGTAAGCGACTAATCGCAATATAGCGAAAATCGGCAATGAGCGAACAACTCGGAATGACCCCCCATGTGCACTGCAGGGGAGGCAGATTTAACATATGCAGGGAGAGTTAGATTTGGGTCAGGTGTGTTCAATCTACAAACTAATTTGCAGTGTAAAAATAAAGCAGCCAGTATTTACCCTGCACAGAAACAAAATAACCCACCCAAATCTAACTCTTTCTGCACGTTATATCTGCCTCCCCTGCAGTGCACATGGTTTTGCCCAACTGCTAACACAAATCCTGCTGCGATCAACTTGGAATTACCCCCAATGTGTGCTAATTCACATCAAAGGTAGTTTAGCCTGCTAGAAGCTCAAAGAAACCAGACTTCTTAAAAAATTTAAAATGTTTCAGTCTGTGCGTAGCAATGCTGTCTGTCACAGTCTCACTTCTTTTTGCTAGACTTGTTGCTAATTTCCTTGATATATTCAGCGTAACCAGTTCTTTAGTCCTGAAGTTAAAAGTCCCATTTTTCCTTATATGTAAGCAGATCCTGATTTCAAGTAAAGAGGCAATATTAGAGCCACAGAACGAATGTGACACATTTGCTTCCTATGTGAGCTCTGTGCATAGAGCTTTGAACGCAGACCAAAAAATTTAATTTTAACGTTTGACGTCCGAACTTATCTTAAAAGTATGCAGCCATCTCCTGACCTCTGAGACAAGCATAACATCCGGCCCCGCTTTTCCTTCCCCAGCTCAACTCCCCTCCCTTCCACCCAACTACTATTCCACCCAGACATACCAACTTGCTCCCCCACCCACCCCCCACCAACCTGCTCCTTAACCAGCCTCCTCCTTCCAACCAGCTCCCACACCCACATCCTACCAACCTGTTCCCCAACCAACCTACTCCCACAACCCCTCCTACCAAGCTGCCCCCACACCCTCCTCCTCCTACCAACCTGCTCCCACACCCACCTCCTCCTACCAACCTGCTCCCCCACCCACCTCCTCCAACCAACTTGCTCCCTCACCCATTTCCTCCTACCAACCGGCACTCCCACCCACCCACCTCCTCCTACCAACTTGCTCCCCTCCCATCTCCTCCAAGCAACCTGCTCCCTCAGTCATCTGCTTTCACTTGCTCCAAATGTATCCGGCAGCCGTGGGGAGGAAATGTTGGCGGGTAGGCTGTCATTAATTGCGTTTGTCAGTATGTGCAGGCATACATGAAGGGGTTGAGTCAAAGGGTAGGCTGTCAGTCATACCCCTTTCAGACCGCCTGAGGTGGGTTGCACCCGGAAGCCTGACACGGGAGCTCCCAGTGTGCAACCCACTTCAGGCGCCCCACCACCGCTGTAAGCAACCCGGCATATTGCCGGGTTAGTAGTGACGCGGCAGGGGTGGCACTTGGAGATCACATGATCTCCAAGTGTCGCCCGTACACACAAAGTGAAGAGGAAATGGGTTGCATCGACCCAGCTCCCATTCACACCACACAGCGAGCCGGGTTGAACATGAGTTCAACCCTGCTCGCTACCCAAGTTGGAATACTGGGTCGCTTGACCTGGTATTTCAACCCTGGCACCTTTCAGACAGCACATGAACATGGGTTATGCGTGTTCATGTGCCAATAACCCATGTTCATAGCCGACGGAAAGGGGTATGAGTGTAACTGTCAGGTTGGGGTGGGGGAGGGGGTCTGTCAGTAATTGCTGTCTATGTCAATAAGTGTGTATGTCGGAAAGTGTTTGTGTCAGTAAGGTGTGTGTGTCAGTAATTGGAATCTGTCAGTGAGATAGTCTGTGTCAGTAAGTGGTGTATGTGTCAGTAACGTTGTCTGTGTCAGTAAGTGGTGTCAGTAAGGGGTATCCATGTCAGTAAGGCAGTGTGTGTGTGCGTGAAACTATGAAGGCAGTGTGTGTGTGTGCCTATGGAGACAGTGTGTGTGTGTGTGTGTGTGTGTGTGTGTGTGTGTGTGTGTGTGTGTGTGTGTGTGTGTGTGGCTATGGGGCAGTGTTGCATGCATTTGAGAAAGGGGGGCCCCAAACTGATATCTTGCTTAGGGCCAAATGAGGTCTAAATCTGGCTCTGGGTGGCCCAAGTCTCCACTTGCAAATGCACGGACCCTCACATTAGCTGAACGGAATCTTGGATTAGCATAAGGTAGTGTGTTTATTTTAAATGTAAATTAGGCATGTTATTTATTTGGGAAATCACAAGCATTCTGGATAACAAATTCCTTTATTCCTTTGCTATTATTTAGCTTTTTACATTTACAGTCAGTAAACATTGTTAAAAGTCTTTTGTAGAAAAAAAAATAAACATTCAAATTTCCATTTCATTTTCTACTGTCAGTTTTATTTGTTATAATATAATACCCTTGAACCATGATCTATAAATAACCATACTGGATATTTTTTGCCAAAACCACTAATCTACCTACTTTTCTAGCACTCAGAGCCATCATTAACATTTTCATACTTAGAAAAAGGTGCATTTATCAGCCTGTTTCACCTAAACAGTAGACCCAGACCAACATGGATTACTTTTTATAGCACAATACATTCCTTTACTTTAAAGGTCAAGTAAACAAAAACAACACATTATGCTTTTACTGTATGAAAGCCTTAATCATATGATGCTTGTTGATTTAGTGTCATATTTGTATTTTTTAAGTTTTCATTAACTAGCCATAGTTTTTATAGTGCTGTCACCATTGTTTTAACACTGCAGTATTATGCCTTTGTATTCAGCGTCTCTATTTTTTTTTCTTTCCTCCAGCTGGTTGTTATACTTCTACTGTGGTCACAACACACCCTGCCAGATGTAACCTGTGCAGTGCGCCCCACATGGCTGCCTTGGGTGGATTTTTCCTGAGTGAACAACACATGGTTCTATTAAGTCAGTGCATATAATATTACGCATGTTTCAGTCACCAGTATATGTCTTATTTACTTGTATGGATGCCTCACACATTGTAACCTTTGTGAAGCACCCAAGATGGCTGACTCACTTGGTACAACCATGGGTGGCATGAAAAATACTTGGAACTGAGTTTTATATAAGGGCTCAGCCTCTAGCCATAGTACACTGCAACATCTCCCCACTTTGTGTAATATCCTCTAGGAGTTGCTTATTCCACACATAGTAACCTATGTCGTGCACCCAAAAAGGCTGCCACACCTTTTACTGGGTTATGTAACCTGTGGTTATGTAACAGCCCCGACAGTGCGGGGGCCTGCCTCTGTAGTTGCCAATAAGGAGTATATATATATATAGGTGCCCTATAGGTGGCCCTACCTGCCCTGGTGGGAGAGGCACCAGGGGGGAGCTTCGTTAGCTCTTTTGCTTTCCACCCCTGTTGGCCTCTCCGATCCTCAGCTTCTGTCTTCTGCCGCTGGCCCATCCTGGCCAGCAGCACCGCCTCTTCTGTCTTCTGCCGCTGGCCTGTCCTGGCCAGTGGCGCTGCCTCTTCTGTCTTCTGCCGCTGGCCTGTCCTGGCCAGCGGCGCCTCCTCTTCTGTCTTCTGCCGCTGGCCTGTCCTGGCCAGCGGCGCCGACTGTTCTTCCTCTCATGGAGCGCGTCTTCAGCCTCTACCGCGGCCACCGGACCTCTTCGCTGCTCTTCCGCGCAGCCTCCTCTCTTCTCCTCGTCCCAGCGGCATCTGACATCAGATGCCGGGGCGGGGCCTATGACGCGGTGATCGCTGTTTGGCTCGCCGCGGCCACCTGTGATTGGCCACCGATCCATAAGCCGCGATTGGCTCATAGATGGCACCAATCTTTAAATGCCTCCGCTGCTGCAGCCTCATCAGCGCTGGGATCAGACACTTGATCCCAGCGCTGTCCGCCGCCACGTTCTACCAGTCCACCAGCGCTGGGGACAGACACACTGCCCCAGCACTGTCTGCTACAGAGTCTGTGTCTGTGGAGAAGTGGCGGTACCATACCGTTGTATACCGCCCCACTTCGACCACTGTGTGTGTGTGTGTATATATATATACATAAAAGTCCATAGTATCAGTCCTGCGCTTTAGGCCTCTGTTTGCTTGGGCTCTTTCCCAAATGAGATCAGTGCTGCATCTCCAGACTCCAGGCCATGGTGTAAATTTCTAAGACATTATGATAGTAATGGGAAGCGCACACGTGAGAACAGTATAAAACAACCTTTAGTAGAAATTTAAGCTCACATACAGCTCAGTTTAAAACTGCAAGTGTAATACAAAGGATCAATTCACCACATGAATAGACCGGTCTCTCTGCTCCGTCTCTGATCGTCCACAAAACTTGAGCCCGCTAAATAGTGGATGACGTTATTTAAACCAAATCAGTAGGTTACACCTGACATATTTTGTTTCACGAATTTATCACTGTACTCCTGATGATGTCGTGAGAAACTAGTAAAGGTTTTTATATATTCTCACGTGTGCGCTCTCCATTACTATTATATATATATATATATATATATATAAAAAAAAAATATATATATATATATATATATATATATATAGTCCACAAATGGTCTGGCACTCAATGAAAAAATGTCAGCTGCCTGTGTGCCTTTGTTAGAGCATGTATACGTAGTAAGTTTAGAACAGTTTATTTCCAAGACAAAGACAGGCACTGCAGGACTTCTTTAAATCATCCAATGTAATGATGACCATGGTGTTTGTTCATGTTGGCACCCGCATGTCCTGAGGAAGGGTCCCGCTGTGGTCCCGAAATGCCGCATTGACCAGCGACGTGTGCCATTTGTTGTTGCTGATATGAATACTTCAAGAAAAAGCTGACCCAGGAATGGGAATATCATGTGAAATTGCACTTTTTCATTACATTGGATGATTTAAAGAAGTCCTGTAGTGCCGTGTCTGTGTTTTGGTCATAAACTGAACTGTTCTATACTTGCTACGTATATATATATATATATATATATATATATATATATATATATATATAGTTTTTATTTATCACACTAGCGATAAGTAGCAGTTTAATTGTTAAAAGTTCAGTACTACAAGTGTTACATGCTGTAGGTGAGAAGTAGTATTTAGTGTGTTAAAAATTTACATTAGTGAAAAGCAGTATAGGTACTTAAAAAATGTTAGTTTAAGTGGTACAATAATGAAGTCCCAAAGCAGCACAGCCACAACAACCCAGGAGGCCCCACGCCCTCCAAATCCATTCCTATTACTGACATATTATATAAATTTATCCAGGCCTTACCATTCATAGTGCCTTTTCCAATATGCAGTCTGAAAATGCAGGACCCTATACTATTTAAAAACACCCAAGGCTTTAGGGAGAGGGAAGAGGCCAGGGATCTCTGTCATTGGCCTTTGCGTCGGGTGGCTCACCATGGACCCCCCAGGGGATCAGTACGCGATACCGCCGGACGGAATCCCGGCGATCGGAATACCGACACCGGGATCCCGACTGGCACAATCCCGACAGGGGGGCGAGTGCAACGCAGCTCTTTGCGGGCTTGCTGCGACTGCCATGCTGCGTGCATGTTAGGCGCGGTGGTGTTCGGCCGTGCCCTGACAGAGCAGCGGTCACGGCTGCCGGGCCTCTCTCTCTCCCTGCTTCCGCACGGCGCCTAGCAACGCCGGGACGCTGTGCGCGCGATAGCCGCCGGGTCCCTGGCAACGCTAGGACGCCGTGCGTGCAGGGCCGCCGGGTCCATGGCAACGGGGACGCCACAGGTGGACCGCGTTCCCCGTTGCCATAAGATTACTCACCTGTTCTCCCCTGGTCGTGCAGCAAGGCAGCTGCACGACATTTATCAATTAGGCTCTGTACTGCCATTGGAGGGTTCCCTGTTATATGCCTCCTCAGTGTCTCACACAAACGCCGGTGATAGCTTCCTGTGTGCTGTTCCTGCCTTGTAGAAGTTTGTTCCTGGTCAGCTGCATTTGGTCGATCCTGCTCCCTGCCCTCTTGTATTCTGAAGTTCTGAAGCCGGTCCTGGGAATCCTTCTGGTCCTTGTGAACCTGTTACTGTCATCTGGGGTTCTCGCCGAGTTTCGTGAGTAGCGGCTTCTGCCGCGTGCTGCGGCCTAGGCCGCTTAGTATTCGCGTTTCTTTGAGTTGGTGCTTTTGCGGAGGTTTCCGCTTTCACTGTCCTCCCCGGAACTCGGCGGTGCCGTGTGGGGGAGTGGACAGTGGTATCCTTTGTAGTTCTTTTTCTTTGGCGGCGTGCTGCACATACGTTTAGTTTTCAGGTAGTTAGTAGCCCCTAGCTTGGTTGTTTCAGTTAGAGGTCCCCTTGTTATTACCCTGTCTCAGTTCACGCTTTGTCTCTCTTAAAGACCTGGGGGCATCGGAGTTGGGCAGACCTAATCCGCCCTTCAAACGCGGCTGCCGTGGGCCCAAGAAACCATAGTCGTTCAGGCGTGAATTGACAACACGGGTAAGACAACGGAGGTAGGGTGCTAGGGGCTATTTCCATTCCATTTCCCTATCCCAGCATCACGTCCTGGTGCTCTGGACTCACTGCATAAGATCTCCCCTGTCCTGAGCATCAGGATCGTAACATTATCACCGGCCCACAAAAAGGGGTATAATTCTTTTTCCTTTGTATTGGTGGGCCTAGAAATTCGGCCTCATGAATCCGGCAGTTTTAGGGCCAAATCCCAGTCAGCTTTTGGTCAACCAGATTCAGGAATTAACTCAGATGGTTCAGGACCTTACTCTTCGGGTGAGATCGCAGGAAGATCTTTTGCGAGCCTCCCCGAGTATGGTAAGGAACCAAAAATGCATTTACCTGACCGTTTTTCGGGTAACCGAAAAGATTTCTTTAATTTTAAGGAAGCTTGAAAGCTTTATTTTCGTTTAAGGCCCCGTTCCTCTGGTACTGAGTCTCAACGGGTCGGGATTGTGTTGTCTTTACTCCAAGGTGATCCACAGACCTGGGCTTTTGGGCTAAGAGCGGATGATGCTGCCTTGTTATCAGTAGACGCCTTTTTTAAGTCCTTAGGCCTTTTATATGACGACCCAGATAGAGAAGCATCTGCTGAGAGCCACCTGCGTGCCCTTAAGCAAGGTAAAAATCCTGCAGAGGCGTATTGTACCGAGTTTCGCTGTTTGTCGAACGACTGTGGCTGGAATGACCCGGCCCTGCGCAGTCAGTTTCGCCTCGGTTTGTCTGAAGTTATTAAAGACAGTCTCCTTCAGTACCCCGCTCCTGAGACTCTAGACAAACTCATGGAGCTCGCTATTAAAATTGATCGTCGTCTCCGAGAGCGGAGGGCTGAAAGAGGAACAACTTTTAGGCCTAGTCCATGTGTGTATACTTTCCCTGAGGACGTCGAGGAGCCCATGCAAATGGGTCTCTCCCGGCTGTCCCCAGAGGAAACAACCAGAAGGTTAAATTCTGGCCTTTGTTTGTATTGTGGTGGCAAGGGACATATCGCACGTGGTTGCCCGAATAAGCCGGGAAACGCTCTGACCAAGTGAATTGTGAGGGGGTTCACTTGGGTCTGCAGTTAATCTCCTCTAATGATTCTTTATTAGTTCCTGTAAAGATTTCCTTTGGTAGCCTCAGTTCGTTGGTGTCGGCCTTCGTCGACAGTGCAGCTGCAGGAAATTTTATGGATTTAGGTTGGGCTAAGGCTTTAGGCGTTCCGCAGATACCTTTGGATAAACGTATCACCATGCACGGCTTGGATGGTGGTCCGCTTTCCAATGGGGTAATTACTCACCGCACACCTCCAGTACAACTGACAGTGGGGGTCCTACATTCAGAAAAAATAGAATTTTACCTTACACATTGTCCGGCAGTTCCAGTAGTCTTGGGTCATCCCTGCCTTGCCTTTCATAATCCCACCATAGATTGGCGGTCTGGGGAGATTTCCCAATGGGGTCCCTTTTGTGTAAAGGAGTGTATTTCCCATCCAGTCCGGGTTGCGGCAGTTACCCCAGAATTTATCCCTTTGGAATATCAGGATTTTGCCGATGTTTTCTCCAAGGGTAATGCAGACATTCTGCCTCCCCATCGGTCCTATGATTGCGCTATTGATTTAATCCCAGGTGCCACTTTACCAAAGGGGAGATTATATGCCCTGTCTGGGCCGGAAACCACGGCTATGGATAATTATATTCAGGAGAGCCTGAAAAAAGGCTTCATTAGGCCCTCGAAATCTCCTTTGAGTGCAGGGTTCTTTTTTGTTGAGAAAAAAGATGGGTCGCTCAGACCGTGTATTGATTTTCGGGCTCTGAATAAAATTTCTGTTAAAAACACCTACCCCTTGCCCTTGATTTCAGTACTGTTTGATCAGTTACGCTCTGCCGTTATCTTCTCTAAGATCGATCTTAGAGGAGCTTACAATCTCATCCGAATAAGATCTGGGGATGAGTGGAAGACGGCTTTCAGCACACAGTCGGGTCATTATGAATACTTGGTGATGCCGTTTGGGCTGTCAAATGCTCCTGCGGTATTTCAAGACCTCATTAATGATGTTCTTCGTGACTTTCTAGGGAAATTCGTAGTCGTTTACTTAGATGACATTTTGATTTACTCTGAGTCTATGGAACAACATATTTCCCATGTGCGACTGGTCCTTCAAAAACTACGGGGGAATCATTTATACGCTAAACTGGAGAAATGTGATTTCCACATCACAGAAGTGTCCTTCTTGGGGTACATTATTTCTCCCCAGGGGTTTTTCATGGAACCGAAAAAACTCCAGGCCATACTTAATTGGGCGCAACCCACGAATTTAAAAGCAATTCAGCGCTTTTTAGGGTTTGCAAATTATTATAGGCGTTTCATTCATACCTTTTCTGATTTGGTCGCTCCTATAGTAGCATTGACTAAAAAAGGAGCGGACCCTTCCAATTGGTCGCCTGAAGCTGAGTCTGCCTTTCTGGGCTTGAAGCAGGCCTTTGTCTCGGCTCCTGTTCTCAGGCACCCTAACCCGGAGCTCCCCTTTATAGTTGAGGTAGATGCCTCAGAGGTTGGAGTGGGGGCTATCCTTTCTCAGGAAGATCCGGAGTCTCAGGAATTACACCCTTGTGCCTTCATGTCCAGGAAATTCTCCTCCGCAGAATCCAACTATGATGTTGGTAATCGAGAATTGCTGACAGTTAAATGGGCTTTCGAGGAGTGGAGGCATTGGCTGGAGGGAGCTAGGCATACCATTACAGTGTTTACTGACCATAAGAACCTGCAGTATATTGAATCAGCTAAACAGCTTAATGCTCGGCAGGCACGTTGGGCATTGTTTTTTACTCGTTTCAGGTTTATTATCACCTTCAGGCCCGGTTCCAAGAATACGAAAGCTGATGCCCTGTCACGTTGTTTTCTTCCGGTTCACAATAACCATCCTGCTACTACCCCCATAGTTCTATCATCTGTCATCCGGGCAGGCCTCACACAGGATTTATTTACTCAGTTAGTCCAGCTTCAACGGCAGGCTCCCAAACTTACTCCTGCTGATCGTCTCTTCGTCCCTGAATTTCTGAGAGGCACTGTTTTAGCTGAGTTTCATGACAACAAAGTCTCTGGTCATCCAGGTATCACTAAGACCTTGGAGTTAGTCTCTCGCTCGGTGTGGTGGCCTAATCTTTCTAAAGATGTAAGGGAATTTGTCCATTCCTGTCAGGTTTGTGCACAGCATAAGGTTTCTCGTTCGTTGCCGATCGGGCAACTCATACCTTTAGCCGTTCCTCTCAGGCCATGGTCACATATATCCATGGATTTCGTGGTGGACCTTCCTCTTTCAGCCGGATTTCGAGTCATTTGGGTGGTAGTAGATCGTTTTAGTAAGATGGCTCACTTCATTGCTCTTCCCCGATTACCCTCTGCTCAAGGGTTGGCAGTCTTGTTTCTCCGCCATGTGTTCAGGCTCCATGTGTTGCCCAGGAATATTGTCTCTGATCGGGGTCCGCAATTCATCGCCCGTTTCTGGAAACGTTTTTGTGCCTCATTAAATATGAAACTCTCTTTAACATCTGGGTACCATCCACAATCTAACGGACAAACCGAACGAGTTAATCAGTCGTTAAAACAGTATTTACGGTTATATTCAGCCAAACTTCAGAATGATTGGTCTGAATTTCTTCCTTTAGCTGAATTTGCCTATAATAACTCTTGTCATTCTTCCACCAAGGAGTCCCCATTATTTTCGGTCTTTGGCTTTCATCCTAGAGCCAACTCTTTTTTCCTTCATTCTCCAGTCTCCTCGTTGACCTTAACCTCCCATCTCAGAACGATTTGGAGAAAGGTGCACCTTGCCCTGAAGAAAGCTGCCTTCCGAGAAAATAAATTTTCTGATAGGCTCCGACGTCCTTGCACTTTTAAGGTGGGAGATAAGGTGTGGTTGTCAACTCGCAACATCAAGCTCCGACAACCCTCGGCTAGATTGGGACCCAAATTTATTGGACCATTCCTTATCATTAAGAAAGTTAACCCAGTTGCTTTTCGGCTACGTTTGCCGAGATCACTCAAAATTGGCAATACTTTTCATTGTTCCCTTTTGAAACAGTATTTTTCTTCCAGGAGATTTCCTCGGAGGACTTCCCAGGGTACATCTCCAGTGGATGTTCAGGGACAACAAGAGTTCTTGGTGGAGAAGCTTTTAGATTCTAAGCTTTCTCGTGGCCGGCTTTATTTTTTAATCCACTGGAAAGGTTATGGCCCTGAAGAAAGGTCTTGGGTGTTGGATAAGGATTTACATGCTCCTAAACTTAAGAAGATATTCTTTCAGGAGTTTCCTCAGAAACCCGGCTCTAGGGGTTCTTTAACCCCTCCTCAAGGGGGGGGTACTGTTAGGAGCGGCCGCCGCGCCTCTCTCTCTCCCTGCTTCCGCACGTCGCCTAGCAACGCCGGGACGCCGGGCGCGCGATAGCCGCCGGGTCCCTGGCAACACTAGGATGCCGTGCGTGCAGGGCCGCCGGGTCCATGGCAACGGGACGCCACAGGTGGACCGCGTTCCCCGTTGCCATAAGATTACTCACCTGTTCTCCCCTGGTCGTGCAGCAAGGCAGCTGCACGACATTTAGCAATTAGGCTCTGTACTGCCATTGGAGGGTTCCCTGTTATATGCCTCCTCAGTGTCTCACACAAACGCCGGTGATAGCTTCCTGTATGCTGTTCCTGCCTTGTAGAAGTTTGTTCCTGGTCAGCTGCATCTGGTCGATCCTGCTCCCTGCCCTCTTGTATTCTGAAGTTCTGAAGCCGGTCCTGGGAATCCTTCTGGTCCTTGTGAACCTGTTACTGTCATCTGGGGTTCTCGTCCGGTTTCGTGAGTAGCGGCTTCTGCCGCGTGTTGCGGCCTAGGCCGCTTAGTATTCGCATTTCTTTGAGTTGGTGCTTTTGCGGAGGTTTCCGCTTTCACTGTCCTCCCCGGAACTCGGCGGTGCCGTGTGGGGGAGTGGACAGTGGTATCCTTTGTAGTTCTTTTTCTTTGGCGGCGTGCCGCACATACGTTTAGTTTTCAGGTAGTTAGTAGCCCCTAGCTTGGTTGTTTCAGTTAGTTGTCCCATTTTTATTACCATGTCTCAGTTCACGCTTTGTCTCTCTTTAAGACCTGGGGGCATCGGAGTTGGGCAGACCTAATCCGCCCTTCAAACGCGGCTGCCGTGGGCCCAAGAAACCATAGTCATTCAGGCGTGAATTGACAACACGGGTAAGACAACGGAGGTAGGGTGCTAGGGGCTATTTCCATTCCATTTCCCTATCCCAGAATCACGTCCTGGTGCTCTGGACTCACTGCATAAGATCTCCCCTGTCCTGAGCATCAGGATCGTAACAGTGCACAGTGCCTCGCTACGCTCGGCACACTAATTTATTCTCCCTCTATGGGTGTCGTGGACATCCACAGAGGGAGAATATGTCGGGATTGTGCCGATCGGGATCCCGGTGTTGGTATTCCGACTGCCGGGATTCCGTCCGGCGGGATCTTGACCTCATCCCCCTCCCGTGCCAGCAAAACCGAACCAAGGAAGCAGCAGTGATAGCAACTCCAACCACATTTGAATTCTGCCCAGGAATTAGTTTTAAATACAGATACACAAATATTGCACTTCAAATTGATCAGTGTAAACTAGAAAAGAAGTTGCTCAGTGTGACCCAGTAGCTTGGGACATGTCGCAGATTAAGAATAATGAAACAAGGTGGGAGGAATAGCCATGTCCGCTCATATCAGAGCCTTTTTGAGAGAAATGTAGAGAAATTTGCAACTGAGACGCTAACAGATGAACCCAAAGCCCCAGTGTTCAGTGTACATTGTAAATATAGCTTTGTCACAACTTACTGTTTTAGCTGTTCAAATAAATGTCAAATTTTGAATTAAAAAAAGACGCTTGGCACATTTAGGTCTATAGTGCTATAAGTTGAGCTATTTGGTGCACCTAAAGCAATGATCTATGAGGACACATCTGTATATAGTTCAGTCCTTTAAATGTCACTAAGTTACAAGCCTGATGTACAGTATCATACGATGTTAAATTGTCTTTTGAATTGTTATATCCATATCCATACACATTGATGTTGACTGAATTGATTTGTTTATACTGATCCTGCTAATTGAGTGCAAGTATAGGTTTCACTTAAGGTGCATACACACACATTGGGCGTTATGCTGATCATGTGAAAATTGCTAGCTGGAAAATTGCACAGTGTATGCACACTGAATGATTTTCACCCGGCCCAGCGATTTTCTCAGGGGTGAACCACTTTCCACAGTAGGAGACTGTGGTTCACTCGGCCGGTAAAACTCGGACGGCGGCGTCCAGCGATGATACAGGAGTGTGCATCAGCAATTACCGCTCATTGCCTGGCCATACACACTAGACGATTTTCAGCTCAAAGTAGCTCAAACCGCCAAAAATTTGCTACTTTAAACTCAAAATCGCCCAATGTGTATTCACCTTTAGGGTCATTGTCTATCTGCTTCTATATACTTTTCTATTCTTCAATTGTGACTTGAGTGTCCTGCTAGTTATGCTGTATATATTATTTGTATTATATACAGTATATTTTATAATTCTGAAAAATCTGCATTTTGACAGTTTCCCACATAGTGTGCTAGGTTGGATTCTGTATCCCATATTGTTATTAGTATTATTTAGTATTGACAGGTGCTTTTTTGGATCTCCCCCTAGTGTTAATTTTCCTGGACACCCCCCAAACATAAAAAAAAAACAAGTTGAGATTCGAGTGGAGGCATTGAAGACTACAAGTGGTGGAACTTGTGAGTGGTGGGCCTAACTGCAAAAAAAACATAGTATAAATATGCACATACTGTATGGGGCCTGATTCTGAGTTTGACTCAACTGCTGCTGCTTTTCATTCATTCATTTTCTATGTGGCCAAGGCAAGGGGTTTAGTATGAAATACCTACACTCAAAATCCCGACGGTCAAAATCTCGACAACAATTTACCAATGATCAAAATCCTCAAAAAGGTCACAATACCGACATTTAAAATACCAAGGTCAAAATACCGAAATTTAAAATGTCGACAGGTCAAAAAGTCGACACAGATTTTCCATTATTTTTGGTGTGTATGTCGACATGGACACCATATAAGTGTACCGCTTGAATTAAAATATAACTTTTAATAATTATATTGTTAAAAATATTCACATAGATAAAACAGTGAAATATAAACGGTAAAGAAAGTGTAGTAAAGAGAGAATAATATAGAAACTTAACCAGGCTGCTTAGGGCTCAAACAGTGACCGTATACTTGATACTTTTTGGGGGTATTTGTATTTGTTATGTTAATTGACAAAAAGCAGAGCTTGTCATCATAAATAAAGATAATACTTTTCAAATGACAATGTGTGAATCTTTTATTACTCAAATTCTTGGTTCATAAAACCATATATTCTCCACAATATTCATGTGCTGAGGGATTCTAAGTAATCTCTGTTTCAGGGTTTCCTAAACAATAGTAAAAACAGGTTGAGATATTGCTGTATTGTTGGTTTCAGGAAGATTGTCGTAAATCACTGTTATCATTCCTGGAGGGAATATCTCTATACTCTACGTATAGGGGCAGGATAGATGGGCCAAGTAGTTCTTATCTGCCGTCAAATTCTGTTTCAATGTTAAGTATCAGGTCCCATACATCAATTATGAGAATCTATTTGTCCAACAAATGGTGAGATTCTCTTAGTGCATTGATCTGTTACAATTATGGGGTATATTCAATTGCTGTCAAAACTGCTGTCTTGTCGGAAAGACAGCAGTTTTTAACTTTTTCAGGTGGAAGGGGTTCCGACCTATTCAATCCCTGGCTTTTTGTTCTGACAAGTCGGGGAATTCGACTTGTTGGAAAGCATGTGGATCGGCAGAATAGCTGCCAATCCGCGGGCTTCTGTCGAAAATGGGACCAAATTCATAAGGTCTTGGTCCCATTTCCGACAATCTGAATCTGTCTTTAAAAAAAGTTGGATTGAGTAGGGTGTCTAACAGCTCCCCCCAGCCGCCTGACAGTTCCCCCCAGCCACCGCTGATAGCTCCACCCGGCCCCCGCAGATACCTCCCACTGACCGCCATTGATGGCTCCCCCTGGACGCCGCTGACAGGTCCCCCCAGCAGCCGCTGACAGCTACACCTGGCCACTGCAGATACCTACCTCCGGCCGCCGCTGATAGCGCTCCCCCCGGCCGCCGCAGATACCTTCCCCAGCCATTGCTGACAGGTCCCCCCGGCTGCCTGATAGGTCCCCTCAGCCACCGCTGATAGTTCCTCACTGCCGCTGCTGACAGCTACACCCAGCAGCTGCTAGCAGGACGGGACACAGTGAATGGGCAAATCTAACAGTCGGTTTTGGCTCAATGAATAGGGCTTGTCCGACAAATGCATGTTGGAATGGATCTAACTTTGACTGAATGTACCCCTAAGTCACTATAGTGTTGAATATGATGTCAATCACCTGTGAAACATGCACATTTATCAATTGCCTGTTATTTTCAAAATCTTGGGCAGCAGTGTCTCCTCCAGCTTATATATGCTGGTATCCTGCTGCTCTACTTCATAAGTACATACTGCCTTATTATGCAGACCCACAGCTGAATTATCAGTCCTTATAAATGAATATCAGTAGTATCAGTCAGATTGTATGTGTATGCGCCAGTATTGATCTTTGTATGGGACAATATCATATCTCCCAATTGGAGATAAAAGAAAAGATGGCTGTAAACACGGCAGCAGTTTCAATTTCATTGGCTGCTAATGTACTTGTGTAAGCCAGTTACTAAATATGCATATTATAGGGACAGAAAAATCTGAAAATTTGAGCAGGCTGCTGCCACTGCACTCACACACATAGATACTGGCGGTGCTTATTTAGGTGAAACACAACGTAAATTAGAAAATCCTATATAGCGGGATGCCGACAACATTTACATATAAAGGTACTTGTGGTTTTATTTTGATTGTCTCAAAAACCTCTATATTGCAGGATTTATTATAACAGTTCCAGCACACATGGTATTTTATAAAACCAAAATCAATCTGTCCCAGGATCCAATATACAGTAGGCCCAGATTTTTCAAGCTTCAAGAGTGATAAATAGCGCGGTGATAAAGTACCAACCAATCGGCTCATAACTGTCATATTTCAAACACAGCCTGCGTTATGGAAGTTAGGAGCTGATTGGCTCAGAGGCGTAACTGTGGGAGGCAACAGAGTCGGCTGCCACCATGCTCCTGCTCTTTTGGGGGGAACCACTCCTCCAGTTTCATAACATCATTTATTTTATTTAATTGACAGCCATCGCTATCTCTTCCTCCCTGCACCTTACAAGTCACACTCTCTTTATTATAGAAACACATTTGACAAGTGTCATAGGGGGTCATTCCGAGTTGTTCGCTCGCTAGCTGATTTTAGCAGCATTGCACATGCTAGGCCGCCGCCCTCTGGGAGTGTATCTTAGCTTAGCAGAATTGCGAACGTAAGATTAGCAGAATTGCGAATAGAAAGCTCTTAGCAGTTTCTGAGTAGCTCGAGACTTACTCCTACACTGCGATCAGCTCAGCCCGTTTCGTTCCTGGTTTGACGTCACAAACACGCCCTGCGTTCGCCCAGCTACTCCCCCGTTTCTCCAGACACTCCCGCGTTTTTCCCTGACATGCCTGCGTTTTTTACCCAACGCCGGGAAAACGCTGAGTTACCACCCAGAAACGCCCCTTTCCTGTCAATCATTTACCAAACAGCAGTGCGACTGAAAAGCGCCGCAGAAGCCACAGCAAAACAGCTAAGTTTTTAGTAAAATCACTGGCCCTCATTCCGAGTTGTTCGCTCGTTCTTTTTCATCGCATCGCAGTGAAAATCCGCTTAGTACGCATGCGCAAAGTTCGCACTGCGACTGCGCCAAGTAACTTTACTATGAAGAAAGTATTTTTACTCACGGCTTTTTCTTCGCTCCGGCGATCGTAATGTGATTGACAGGAAATGGGTGTTACTGGGCGGAAACACGGCGTTTCAGGGGCGTGTGGCTGAAAACGCTACCGTTTCCGGAAAAAACGCAGGAGTGGCCGGAGAAACGGTGGGAGTGCCTGGGCGAACGCTGGGTGTGTTTGTGACGTCAACCAGGAACGACAAGCACTGAACTGATCGCACAGGCAGAGTAAGTCTGGAGCTACTCTGAAACTGCTAAGTAGTTAGTAATCGCAATATTGCGAATACATCGGTCGCAATTTTAAGAAGCTAAGATCCACTCCCAGTAGGCGGCGGCTTAGCGTGTGTAACTCTGCTAAATTCGCCTTGCGACCGATCAACTCGGAATGAGGGCCACTGAGCGCATGCGCAGTAAGCGACTAATCGCAGTATAGCGAAAATCGTCGACGAGTGAACAACTCGGAATGACCCCCATACCCAGGATTAGAACCCACGATCTATTGCACTGGAAGCAGACGCCTTGCTGATGAAGCTATTTGCTCCTGTAGAGAAAGCATGAGAATTCTAACTATATGAAGTTACTTCTGTGACAAGTACTGTACAAGTAACTTCATATAGTTAGAATTCTCACACTTACTATACAGGAGCAATTAGCTCCATCAGTAAGGGGCATGATTTTAGCGTAATAGATTGTGGATTCTAATCCTGGTTATGACACTTGTAAAATGATTGTCAGAGAAATAATCAGCATTGTGAGTGACTGAGCAGATGTAAGTAGTGTGTGGCTGTACACTACATAGATCTGCCTAGTTACAATGGTTTTGAACTGACAATTCTATGTAGCAGCTTTGTATATTTAGGTTCTACAACTATTCGAAGCAGGAACATATAGCTCTATCAGTAAGGTGTTTGACTTCAGTATAACAGTTCATGGGTTCTAATCCCGTGTATGACTCCTAAGAAATGTGTGATTTTATATATATATATATACTGCTCAAAAAAAATAAAGGGAACACTTAAACAACACATCCTAGATCTGAATGAATGAAATATTCTTATTAAGTACTTTGTTCTTTACATAGTTGAATGTGCTGACAACAAAATCACACAAAAATTATCAATGGAAATCAAATTTATTAACCCATGGAGGTCTGGATTTGAAGTCACACTCAAAATTAAAGTGGAAAAACACACTACAAGCTGATCCAACTTTGATGTAACGTCCTTAAAACAAGTCAAAATGAGGCTCAGTAGTGTGTGTGGCCTCCACGTGCCTGTATGACCTCCCTACAATGCCTAGGCATGCTCCTGATGAGGTGGTGGATGGTCTCCTGAGGGATCTCCTCCCAGACCTGGACTAAAGCATCCGCCAACTCCTGGACAGTCTGTGGATCAACGTGGCGTTGGTGGATGGAGCGAGACATGATGTCCCAGATGTGCTCAGTTGGATTCAGGTCTGGGGAGTGGGCGGACCAGTCCATAGCATCAATGCCTTCATCTTGCAGGAACTGCTGACACACTCCAGCCACATGAGGTCTAGCATTGTGTTGCATTAGGAGGAACCCAGGGCCAACCGCACCAGCATATCACAAGGGGTCTGAGGATCTCATCTCGGTACCTAATGGCAGTCAGGCTACCTCTGGCGAGCGCATGGAGGGCTGTGCAGCCCCGCAAAGAAATGCCACCCCACACCATTACTGACCCACTGCCAAACCGGTCATGCTGGAGGATGTTGCAGGCAGCAGAACGTTCTCCTTGGCATCTCCAGAATCTGTTGTCTGTCACATGTGCTCAGTGAGAACCTGCTTTCATCTGTGAAGAGCACAGGGCGCCAGTGGCGAATTTGCCAATCTTGGTGTTCTCTGGCAAATGCCAAATGTCCTGCACGATGTTGGGCTGTAAGCACAACCCCCACCTGTGGACATCAGGCCCTCATATCATGCTCATGGAGTCTGTTTCTGATCGTTTGAGTAGACACATGCACATTTGTGGCTTGCTGGTGGTCATTTTGCATAGCTCTGGCAGTGCTCCTCCTGTTCCTCATTGCACAAAGGCGGAGGTAGCGGTCCTGCTGATGGGTTGTTGCCCTCCTACGGCCTCCTCCACGTCTCCTGATGTACTGGCCTGTCTCCTGGTAGCGCCTCCATGCTCTGGACCCTACACTAACAGACACAGCAAACCTTCTTGCCACAGCTCGCATTGATGTGCCATCCTGGATGAGCTGCACTACCTGAGCCACTTGTGTGGGTTGTAGACTCCGTCTCATACTACCACTAGAGTCAAAGCACCGCCAGCTTTCAAAAGTGACCAAAACATCAACCAGAAAGCATAGGAGCTGAGAAGTGGTCTGTGGTTACCACCTGCAGAACAACTCCTTTATTGGGGGTGTCTTGCTAATTGCCTATAATTTCCACCTGTTGTCTATTCCATTTGCATAACAGCATGTGAAATTGATTGTCAATCAGTGTTGCTTCCAAGTGGACAGTTTGATTTCACAGAAGTGTGATTGACTCAGAGTACATTGTGTTGTTTAAGTGTTCCCTTTATTTTTTTGAGCAGTGTATATATATATATATATATATATATATATTATATATATATATACATATATATATATATATATATATATATATATATATACATATATAAAGGCACTCGCTTTTCCAGCTCACTGGAAAAAGCAAAACAAGCCAGCATTCACGGTTTAGATGAGAAAACGAAGTAGATTTATTCCATATCAAGGCGACAAGTGTACATACAGGCACAGCCCAACAGCTGTTTCAACCGATACAGGTCTTCCTCAAGGGCCTGTATCGGTTGAAACAGCTGTTGGGCTATGCCTGTATGTACACTTGTCGCCTTGATATGGAATAAATCTTCTTCGTTTTCTCATCTAAACCGTGAGTGCTGGCTTGTTTTGCTTTTTCCAATGAGCTGGAAAAGCGAGTGCCTGTATGTTATTTTACTGCCTTGCACCATTTATTCATTCTGTACTATGGTTTTGAGTGCTGTCATTTTTGCTCTTTTATATATATATATATATATATATATATATATACACACAAACCTCCGGGTGCGGCACTCCTGGACTTTTGCAAAAATCACGGCTCGGATAGGCAGGTATGTTAACGTTTCAGAGCCCCTTTAATAAGGCACTTTCATCAGGTCTGATGAAACTCATTTAATTCAGAGACAGCAGTGAAGCAGAAAACATGTACAGCTGTCTGTTAATTAGAAGCAGTAAGTGGCTGTAATCATCAGTGTTGATAGGTGGAAGGACTCCTCTATCAGTCCGGCACACACAAGGTCAGCCTTACCTCCCTAAGTTAAGGAGGCAGGTCCCTTAGGCAGCGTGGCACACAATGCTTTCTGCATTGGGCCATTCATCCGACATTACTGAAAATAGTCTGCGGGGGAGGTGAGGGGGGCAGGGGATAACTCATTGCAGGTCTGGGCAGAAGCAGGACACATAGGGGGAAATTTACTAAGCAGTGATAAGAGCGAAGAAGTGAGCCAGTGGAGAAGTTGCCCATAGCAACCAATCAGCACTGAAATAACATCTATAATTTGCATACTATAAAATTATACAGAGCTGCTGAATGGTTGATGGGGCAACTTCTCCACTGGCTCACTTCTCCGCTCTTATAACTGCTTAGTAAATGTCCCCCTTAGTCCTCGAGGGCCCTGGTCCAATGCACCTGCTGAACCAATGGTAGTTCCGCCTCTGCTGCTGTCCCTCCTGAGTTAGCCCAGATATGAGTTGTCAGTAATCTATGGCAAAACATACAATGTTTGACAATATGTTAGTTGTACTATTTAGGCAGAAAAGCTACATACAACATAAGCATCTTCCCTATATATCGCTGCAGATATAATATTATTGCTTATTAACCACTTGCCTGGCATGTTCGCATCAGATGCACCCACACCAACAAGTGCTTTATCTGACCTGGTCACATAGGATGCGCCAGTCAGATAGACACTGTCTGCAGCTGCAGGGAAGAGAAACGTCCCTCTCCCCTAGTATATGCCATGCTGCCGATCACTGCTGAACGGTCAGCACCACAGGACCACCCACCCAGCGGATGCAGACAATAGCAGCTGCTGGGGAAGTGTAAATCAACCACCCCAAGACCCATCTGTGTACCTAGCAACTGTCCCCACTGTTAACAGGAAAGTCGCGATGCACAAGCATCGCGGCTATATAGTTTCCCCTGCAACAAGGCACAGCCACAATGAGTGTGGCTACATCTGTATAATGACTGCTATGTCAAAGCAAATTTACAGTATCCAGGTCTAAAAATATATATCATACATGTTGGTGATTTGCCAATGTATAAAACTATGCAATTAATTTTGCTAAAGATTAGCCTGCATTACTAACATAGGCAGTTTTTCCAAAATGGTGGTTGTGGGGTAAATTGAGCCAGTTTGAATTTGACCGCAACTAAATGAATGCAAGATTTCTGAGAAGAATCTGGGGCAGCACTGACAAAGAGAAACCCACTTTTTGTGTTTAAGGAAAACTTGATGTAATTTTTCCCACAAAGGGGGAGATTTATCTTTCTTTTTTTTTTCAACATTATGGGGAGATTTATAATTTTGAGATAGATAAGGGAAAGATAGAGAGTAAAAACAAATCAGCTCCTAACCATCAATGTTCAAGCACAGCCTGTAAAATGACAGACTCTGGCTGGTTAGTGCTTTATCTCTCTCTACTTTATCTCTTTTCAAGTTTTGATAAATCTCCCCCCAACTGATTTCCTGAAGATGCTATCTCAAGCTCAAAAGGCTGGAGGAATGAAGAAGATGAAAAAAAACAATTCATATTGTGAAAGTCAAATTACTTTCTAACAAATATTTAAAATGCCAGCTCTAATAAATACTGTGGACGCCTGCGCATCTTATTACCATGTGCTATGAATGTGCGCTATACATTGCAAAACACTGCATCCCATAAGAGAAAAACAATACACCCACACATTATCTGAGTTCCAAAGCTCATTGATGTATATATTTGTTATTAAAAGGATAGGTATTCAATATATCACAATGTACAGTATATATACTTATATATAGTTACATGTTACAATTTACACAGTAAGCAGTTATTACAAACTAATTCAAATACAGACAGGGCCAGCAATACAATTACTATATTTTGCCCAAATGCTCACTACGCTCCATATCACTCTCTCAGTAAAATCATGTAGCCACTGGACAGACAGCATCTCCACCATCATCTGGGACAAAAAGGACAGCTGGCTCTGTGTGTGATCACCTATAGACTGAGTCTCTTGGGGGCGTGCACAGATCTCTTGTTATTAGTCTAGGGGAGGGAACTTTCTCATTCATGATGAGTCACTGGTCAGTGTTTGGGCTTTTGTTCAAGGTTGCTGGTCGACTGGTTTCCTGTCCATCACATGCTTTAAATGGAATGTCCATTGTTCTCTTCAGAATTGTGGCTTTATATTCCTACATTCAATCATAACTACTCATTGCAATGTGCTACAATCTAACCACAGGCACCAAATTAACACATTCATTAACCTGATAACTTTGACACCAAGCACGACATGTTCATCTTGCTCCACTCCAATAATACACATACATGACGTTACTCCTTTATATAATTTAAAACCTTATGATGTCTGGTGCTTGGTATGTTCAATTTATGTGCTGTATGAAATATGTGTTGAATATATCTTTGTGGCATGTCTGTGTAAATGCATATGTTACCATATATTGCTGTGCTCCCTGCACATATTTGCAAGCATAGCGACTCATAATGTGTGGAGTCTGTATGTTCTCTCTATGTAATATTTTTTACTTCGACAGTCCACCCTTTGGCAGTAAACAATAACTGCCATCAATTATTAACAAAAGAAAAATATTTCAGACAATAATCGGTGACCAAGACACAAGTATGTATTTATTTCGCAAAGCAGACATTTGCATTTGGGGAAGACAGGGAGGAGGACGAGACATCCTTTATATGCACTCGGTGGTCACGGGACCACTGGTTGGGTGTGGGACAACATTCAACCTATAGAGTATGCTGGGACAGTGCTATGGCCTATAATGTCTGATTTGAATGAACATTTCACACATACATGTACCTACGTCTTTGTACACTGATGTTCGGATTCGATTGAGGTTCTGCTGGGTAGAGGGAGAAAACACAAACAAATCGTGAAAGTGACATATAAAATTTTCATGATATATATATTCCTATCATTTTCTGAACATTGTTTCCATTTCTGGAACGTATGCAGTACCTGTTTCATCACTGAACAAGGGTTATAAGTAGTGTCCTTCCTTAGTAACATAAACCTTCGGAGTTCGGGGAGAGCCACTCATAAACCTTTCTTCCACACATATTAATGAGCTCTTTATCTGCTATGTGTGAATAGCCATTGTCTGATTGTTCCTGATTACCTCCCAATTTCCTGATTTCCTGAAATTGGTGAGATTTAAACATACCAAGGATTTATCTATGATACTGGTGGATTTTAAGACTAGGGGGTCTAGTTATATTATACTCTTTGTCCACCGGTCCCCTCCCCCTTCCGTGTAATTCAAGTACCTCAGCTAACTCTAAAAAAAAATATGGCACTAATCCTGCATCTTTTCGTCTTAGAGGTACCTGTGAGCACAGCCAACATTCCATTTGGTTCAAGACCTTACCCACTAGTGAGTAACATGTTCACGTTGATTCTGATTTGCAGTGGCTGATTCACATTTTTGTTAGGTTTTCACGTTTATTTTTATTAACACATAATTATTGGACATGTTTTATAAACAGTGTGGAGTTTCTCATTAATTAAACAAGAATTTTTAAATAAGTATTAAGTAGAAACAACTGACACTAGAACAACCCCTCGAGATATATAACTATAAGACAGTAATTATTATTAAATCCAGCAATGTTAAGTGGAGAAAGAAGTCCACAGGATGAGACAATTATTTAACAAAAGTCTTTCTCCCTAGTGTATGTAGTATAAGGACTAGGATTGGTCCGTTTGAATCACGTGATCGCACCCACTATGACACTAGATCCCGAACTGCGGGAGCCGCACCATGATAGGATACCTAGGTCATGTGACCAGAATACAGCCCCGTGATTGGTGCGGCTAAACAAAGATATTCAGATCGACGGAAGCATTCTGGTTAGCCCTTACGAAACCAACTGTGAAACGCGCGTTGGCGTTTTCACACTCCAATCCATGTGTTAAATTCAAATGTGCATGTCAAATATGTGGTGTTAGTCAGTAATTGAGAGGAAAGAAAAGTGCGGACCATAAGTCACAAGGGATAGTATTCGAACTCATCCATGCTAAGCAGGCTATTGTGTTAACTGCAGTAAGACAGTCCATGGCATAAGAGTTTATTTAGATTAATACAGAACATGTGTTATTCCTCTTAAGAGACATTGAGGAATTGTACCAGTCGCTCTAATTAATGTCAGTTCAGCTACAGCCAGACTAGAGATAGAAAAAGGCAGTGCAGTCTGAGTGAAAGCAACATTGTAACAGAAGTTTGTTGAACAGTGTGTGTATCAATTTGCAGGCCACACACAGGATATCTATGTTCAATCAAGCTTATGAAAGTGAGGAGACATTAGCTATTAATATATGTGTATTTACAACTCAATTACTCATATAAATTACTGTTTTTCATCACATGAGAGCTACTCTTTGAAATCAGTAATACCATGAAGGCCACTTAAATAAGGTGCAAGTCTTTAGCACTCTATATTAAACAAGGCTTGGCCCAGGAGTAAGTGAGTAGCGGTTCTGTAGATTTAAAATATAGGAAATCTTTTTGCTGGCTATGTGTCATGAGAATGTAGCTGCTATTTAAATACAGATACAAACTATTATAGCACAACTTGGACAAAAGGAATACTTATGGTATATAATATTTACTGACAGCAGGTGATTAGCTGATCTCAAACAATATAGAAATTTATGAGACCCCTGCATGCAGCCTGATATTGGAAGGGTGCATCTATCCTTACACCATATATAGTAATTTCAAGCTTGATACGGTTTACAAGGTGTAAAATACTAACAAAAAATCGAGCATATATTTATATAGGTGATTTTCGGATAGTGACTCATAAGTGAAACATCTCAATCACTAATGACATAGATATACAGCAGAGATCAGTTTATGATTGATATAAGTCCACTATGATGTCTACACACATCTGCGATTTTTATAAGAGAGTTTTCTTATTTACAGCAATCTAATCTGTTCCTTTGTAATCAGACCAGCTATACTTAGGGGTATATGCAATTGCGGTCGAATTCCCGAAATTGTCGAATTTCGGGTCATTTTCGCCAAAAAAAAAAAAATCGTCAATGCAATTCAGTGCTTTCCGTCAAAAAAACGGACTTTCAAAATTCGACTATTTGAAATTCGACTTTTTGCAAATTCGACTTTTCTGCAATTATACAAGTGCTGCAATTCGACAAAAGCATATTCAATTCAAGTTTGGAAATTCGACAGCAGTGCTTTTAGACAGTAAATTCGTCATTTTCAATCCGCCACACTTTGGAGGGTGAAAACAATAAAAAAAAATTTAAACATGTTTTTTTTGGTGTTTTTTTTTTGGGGAATAGCATATCTATTTATATTAGAAGGGATTAGGTACTTTTTTTTTTTTTTTTGAGGCACAATTATTATTTATATATTTTTTAAAATATTATTATTTTTTTAATTTAGTGCTGGAACGGTAAAATTTAAAATAAAAATGGCGTGGGGTCCCCCCTCCAAAGCATAACCAGCCTCGGGCTCTTCGAGCTGGTCCTGGTTCTAAAAATGCGGGGAAAAATTGGGCAGGGATCCCCCGTATTTTTAAAACCAGCACCGGGCTCTGCGCCTGGTGCTGGTGCAAAAAATACGGGGGACAAAACGAGCAGGGGTCCCCCGTATTTTTCACACCAGCATCGGGCTCCACTAGCTGGACAGATAATGCCACAGCCGGGGGTCACTTTTATACAGTGCCCTGTGGCAGTGGCATTAAATATCCAACTAGTCACCCCTGGCCGGGGTACCCTGGGGGAGTGGGGACCCCTTCAATCAAGGGGTTCCCCCCCCCAGCCACCCAAGGGCCAGGGGTGAAGCCCGAGGCTGTCCCCCCCATCCAAGGGCTGCGGATGGGAGGCTGATAGCCTTGAGTAAAATGACAAGAATATTGTTTTTTCCAGTAGTACTACAAGTCCCAGCAAGCCTCCCCCGCAAGCTGGTACTTGGAGAACCACAAGTACCAGCATGCTGGAGAAAAACGGGCCTGCTGGTACCTGTAGTACTACTGGGAAAAAAATACCCAAATAAAAACAGGACACAGACACCGTGACAGTAAAACTTTATTACACACTGCCGACACACACATACTTACCTATGTTCACACGCCGACATCGGTCCTCTTCTCCATGTAGAATCCACGGATACCTGAAAAGAAAAGATCAATATACTCACCTCAGCCAGGGTCCAGAGATAAATCCACGTACTTGGCAAAAAAAGAAAACTGACACACGGACCACCGGACTGAAAGGGGTCCCATGCTGACACATGAGACCCCTTACCCCGAATGCCGGGACACCACGTGACTCCTGTCACTGAAGTCCCTTCAGCCAATCAGGAAGCGCTACTTCCGTGGCGCTCACCCGATTGGCTGTGCGCTGTCTGTGCTGTGACAGCGCATCGCACAGCTCCGTCCATTAGTTTCAATGGTGGGAACTTTGCCGTCAGCGGTGGGGTTACCCGCGGTCAGCCGCTGACCGGCGGGTGACCTCACCGCTAGCCGCAAAGTTCCCACCATTGAATATAATGGACGGAGCTGTGCGATGCGCTGTCACAGCACAGACAGCGCACAGCCAATCAGGTGAGCGCCACGGAAGTAGCGCTTCCTGATTGGCTGAAGGGACTTCAGTGACAGGAGTCACGTGGTGTCCCGGCATTCGGGGTAAGGGGTCTCATGTGTCAGCATGGGACCCCTTTCAGTCCGGTGGTCCGTGTGTCCGTTTTCTTTTTTTCCAAGTACGTGGATTTATCTCTGGACCCTGGCTGAGGTGAGTATATTGATCTTTTCTTTTCAGGTATCCGTGGATTCTACATGGAGAAGAGGACCGATGTCGGCATGTGAACATAGGTAAGTATGTGTGTGTCGGCAGTGTGTAATAAAGTTTTACTGTCACGGTGTCTGTGTCCTGTTTTTATTTGGGTATTTTTGTTTCCAGTAGAACTACAGGTACCAGCGGGCCCGTTTTTCTCCCGCATGCTGGTACTTGTGGTTCTCCAAGTACCAGCTTGTGGGGAGGCTTGCTGGGACTTGTAGTTCTTCTGGAAAAAACAATATTCTTGTCATTTTACTCAAGGCTATCAGCCTCCCATCCGCAGCCATTGGATGGGGGGGACAGCCTTGGGCTTCACCCCTGGCCCTTGGGTGGCTGGGGGGGGACCCCTTGATTGAAGGGGTCCCCACTCCCCCAGGGTACCCCGGCCAGGGGTGACTAGTTGGATATTTAATGCCACGGCCGCAGGGCACTGCATAAAAGTGACCCCCGGCTGTGGCATTATCTGTCCAGCTAGTGGAGCCCGATGCTGGTGTAAAAAATATGGGGGACCCCTACTCTTTTTGTCCCCCGTATTTTTTGCACCAGCACCAGGCGCAGAGCCCGGTGCTGGTTTTAAAAATACGGGAGATCCCTGCCCAATTATTCCCCCGCATTTTTGGAACCAGGACCAGCTCGAAGAGCCCGAGGCTGGTTATGCTTTGGAGGGGGGACCCCACGCCATTTTTTTTTCGTGCTTTTCCCGCCTTTTCCCGTTTTTTTAAATCGCGGCAAAATCCGGCAAATCGGCCGTTTTTCGCCCGCGGGACTGTCGAATCCCTTTTTCATTGAATATGGTGAATTCCGGCAGCCACCTGCCGGAATTCACCTGTCGAATTGTGTCGAATTTAAAAACGGCGATAATTTGCCGCGATTCGCCGTGAATTGCATATACCCCTTAAGGTTTAGCGTTTCCTAGAATTATACTAACAAGACGTTGACAGCAGGAGACTGAGAACGTCTAGAGGACAGGTTCAGCACATATGAGGCTGGCAGCCAAATGTTAAAATTTCAGGCGTTGACAGCATAGACTGAGAACGCTTATTGCCAGTTTATATATACGAGGTTGGTAGCCAAAGATTAAAATTTCAGGCGTTGACAGCATAGACTAAGAACGCTTAATGCCAGTCTATACATTTGAGGTTGGCAGCCAAAGGTTGAAAACTTCAGGCGTTGACAGCATAGACTGAGAACGCTAAGTGCTACTATACATATATGAGGCTGGCAGACAAAGGGACAAAAAGTTTTAGCCGTTGACAGCATAGACTGAGAACGCTAATTGTCACCATATGTATAATAATACATTTATGCTCTAATGAACAATATGTTCTGAATACTGGCCACAATAGATTTACCTCCGGAACAACCTGTCTATTATTAACATAGTGGCATTGACCACAGAAATTGGAAACGCTATTCCATTAGGTACAGTGAGATATGTCACAATATATTTACTAATTTTTGTGACTTATAAAAATCTTCAATTCATTTCATTATTTAGAATTTTTTACCATCTATAGGATACTTACCTTAGGCTCGCACTTTATATATCCAGGATTATTAGGATTTATTCCTGACAACACCAACTTAATTTATGTATAAGGTCATAGAACATAAGATAATTATATAAATTATATATGACATTGCACAACACATTGGATCAAAGGAGTGTGTCTTTTTAAATATATGTTACACTATGTCTTGCACTTGTATGTCTTTATTTTAATATTTCACAGCTACTGGCTTTTTTAAGTTATATGATAATAAAAGTTACATTTTATTTGTGTAATTATTCTGCTCTAGTGCGCCACCCTTAGTCCAATTCTTTCCCTTCCCTTCAAAACCACTAGTGAGTGGTAATCACTCAATGGATGTCTGTCAAATGCTGCCTTATTGCTAGACTGACATCTCTGGATGCACTCATCTTCAAATATGGGGTCACAATAACTACAAAATACAGTATTCCTCAGACAATAGCCTATTATGTTACCTCCGAACTCCGTAACTATTAGACCTTTGATTTTTCTCTGGCTTTAACAAACTGATCGGCGAATCCTGGGATCCTATAAGGAAATCACTCCTTCCTCCAGAACCAGTTCCAGTCCCACACTCGACTCCTGAAAAACCTTGCAAAAATAGAATGTCCTGAAAAAAAAAATGTTTGTCAGCGGGAAAACGGAAAGAAAAAATAGAACAAAACAAATCTTGTCCATAGCAAATCAATTACAACGACTGGTCTTTCTGTAATCCTTTAGTACGCTCAGGTAGTTTTCAACAGTGCCGCCTCTCAGTCTTCACGGAACAGACTCTCTGGTGATACTTTTGCGATCTCACTCCATTTACGAGTTCCTTCCGGATTACCGACTTTCCTGCAATGGGAATCATGGACCCAAGTCTCTCTCTCGGCTACTTTCACTGGGATAGTGCTGTCAACAAAACTTGGTACGGTCCTTCCCACCTGTCTATTAGGCAACCTGAGCGTAAGAACAAGCACACAGTCTCTTGTTTCACAATCAAGACAGTTAGTATTTGGCATACCAGTAATCAACAGTTTCAAGTTCTTTTGTCAAGTTCTCAAATGCTGGCCCATCTCGATATGGTACTGTACTGTCACCTCATTGGTGTATTTCTGATCATTGTGTGGATCATTCATGACATGAGGTTGTCTTCCAAAAACAAAAAGAACAAAAACAAAAATTTCGAAGAGGGTGATTCGTTAAGTGAAGATCTGGGAGTGGTTCCGATGCTACCTAATACTAGTAACAGTGTCTATGACCACAATAGTCCAGTATCACTTTGCTCCTACTTCTAGAGGTGGGTACCATATCTACACACAAGTTTCTGCGCAATTTTCTTTGCGGTAAACACAGCAGCATCTGTGGCGGCAGGAAATGCCTCTACCCAGTTTGAGAAAACATCAGTGCACACCAATACGTAACAATAATTCCTAAATGGTTTTAACTGTACGAAGTCGATTTGTATTACCTGAAAAGGTCCGTCTGCAGGAGGGATATGGGATGGCTCTGTTAGTACTACCTTACCAAATGTTCTTCCTCATGCAAATAAGACAGGTCATTGCTTTCCTGCTTGCCTGAGAAGAGAACCCTGGTACACGCCAGTAAGCTCTTACCAATTTGCACATACCTTCCTTACCCTAGGTGAGTCAGACTATATGCCGCCTTAGCTAGGCTTGGGAGATACGTCCTGGGGGCCACTGGCTTACCTTGTCCATCTCTCCAGAGTCCTGGGGACTCCTAACCATACCCCTTCGACTTCCAGACCTCCTTTGCCTGTAGGGAACACAAATTTTTATCTTAATTTAACTGTTGTATGTTTGCAATGTAGAGTACCATGAGCATAACTCAAAAAAAAAATCTCTAGAGGAGTGAAAGAAGAAGAAAATATCAGGTCTGCATTCACCAACGGGCATATCAGTGTCTATGCTAAAATTTTCCTTCACCAGTATTCTCATCCTTCCTCCACCCTTTGTACATAACAAGGCACACTGCAGTAATACTGGTGTCATCGTGCTGGTGAGATATACTGGGTACGGGCGGAACTCTGAAGGACCAATTAGGCATGTAGTGTTTGAACTGTAATCGGGTCCATGTATTGTACCACCCTGTGTGAACGCAAAAGATGAAGAGGAAACTGGAGAAACAGAATAAAGGTTGGTGACAGATGAGTTTGTAGAGGTGGAGAGGATTTTATTAAAATGACAACTGGATTGGACCCTGCGGGGAATTGACTCTCAACTATCTTGTTTATCCCCCTTAGATCCTGCACTAGCCTGTAACCCCTCCCCCCACTCTTTTTTCACAGAAAAGATGGGACTATTGGCTGTGCTGGACGTCCTGACTAGGATGCCCTGCTGTAGCAGCCGTTCTATGACAGGGTATACTCCTAATTCCACCTCTGGCTTCAGAGGGTACTGAGGGATTTTTGGAGCTATCCTGCCACCTTTTATTTGTACTACTACTGGGGCTACATTCGCCATCAATCCAGTGTCCTGTCCATCTTAAGTTCATAGGGAACCTGGTATCTCTGAGGTAATTTCCTCTACCTGTGATGGACATGAATCTAGAACAGTGTAATGCAACATTAGTCTTTGAGGGTATCTAACATACCTTGTACTTCCTGAGCGGGAGTACAATATATGTATTTCTTATTTAACAAAGTTTCTGTTACGTTAGTCAGGGGCCATTTCTGTTAGGAAAAAGAAGGAAAGGAAAGGGTTTAGCATCGTAGGGGCCCAATCGTAACTTCAGCAGGGTTTTGTCAAAGGGTAATGTTGCACTTCTTTCGTTCCTCCCATTTGCCGAATTAGTGTTTGCCAGTGATCTTATCCAGACGGAGAATTTTCTAGTACTGCAAAAGACAAAAAAAATAAACAAGCTTCTAGGTCATGCGAAGTATTCATTCAATCCTTCTCATCCCATATTAAGGGTCTGTACATGGTCCAACAAACATTTCCGAGCTCATCTTGACTAGGGGCATTACTAAGAATGAATACTTCTTATATGGTAACTAAAAGAAATACCCGGGGGTTACCCTGTCTCTGTCCGCTTTCCTACTGGCAAATACTAATGTGCGGACAGAATTTTCTCCATTTCTGACGTCACTTTCTTGGTTTTTATTTTATTTTTGGGTTTTACAATATATGTACACGATGATTTCGTACTTATAAGTTCAACTGGTCTCAGCCACTTCCCCCGCAGGCTACTGCTCTTCTTTTACCGGTTGGATACTCCTCTGAGTTCATGAGAAATGGCTGAAACCAGTCAGGTCGCCTTCTCCTCCTAAATAAAACTTCGACATTCATTAGTACATATATAGGTTATATTCATATTCTTCATATTTTTATTTTTATCTATAGTTTGTACGCTGGCCGTAACTGCTTCCACATCTACATATGGCGGTGTACTTGCTTTCTCTTTTTTTTCTACTTGTTTATTGTTGCTACAAGTTCTTGTCTTATATGACTTTGGTTAGACATACCACCTGCAATACTTCAGTATCAAACTCACCAACCCCAGGGAATGATGCCCTATCTTCAGCAGTCATACGAACCCATTCATTGCTAAAAGCCTCCGCATGTGGACCATATTTCCCACACAATATAAACCTCACTGACCCCCTTGGCCGCGGCTCTCCAGCCTGAACCCTGGCTACTGAACGTCTCTCACTTGAGCAACTGGCTCCCATTGTGGGTCCTTTCCCATAAACACCACCAAAATACACAATGCAAGCAGACGGTGAAAGTTCTCCGAGCGCTCTTCACTCGCTCTCGCCAACGTTGGCCAGTACTACGATACACTGTTGATAGTGGAAGGCAATGTACCCAACCTAGGGCTCCTATAAGACCTTACAGCACCGCAATTTCTTTTCGGTGGAGGCTTTTTTGGAATATTTTCCTGAGAGAGACAGCAAAAAATTCCTTTTTGGTATCTTTCCACTGGAATTTTTTGTAGGGAGAGAAACAACCTATCGATCCCCCTTTCTGGTGGAAGCGCACCAGGGATATTTCCTGTAAAGCGAAAAACCCCTTGTTTACACAATCACGTTTACATGTGCTCCCCACAGCGCATATGACACAATAATATCACGTTGTGCTGTGTAGAACACACGGACGTGCGGTTCAATCGCACAGCCTATAGATACTAGTTATCTATATTCCCTACGATCGCGGGAGTCGAATTCACAAGCTGCGCTCCTCAGCCGGAGCGTAACAAAAAACCTTTTACTTCAGCTCACAATTCTATATTCACAATTTACAATTCCCTATCACGCTCCTGTGCAAGTCTCTTCACAACTTGCGTATTTCTCTCTTGATGTTCACATAAGGTAGCAAATCTTACGCCGCCGGGCCTCTACTAACCCAGTCCCTACGGGATCCCGAATTCCGGGGTTTGACAACCGTTCACTCCTACTTTCACTAACTCAAATACACAGTATTTTTCTTTTCTGTACAGAAAATATCACTCATTTTTGACTTCGACAATATTTCCCTGCAACATTGATGGTGAAATGTTTAATAGTCACTGAAATGCTGAACAGATGATGTACTGTATGAAACATTTGTATCATTGTTAAGTGATAACCTTAACTTAATTGTTTATATATTGTTAAAATTACATTTAAGAAAAGAAATAAGGAAAAGGCATTTCTTTTTTTTATTCTGCTCATGTTGTAATTTGAAAATGTCAATTGATCAATTTACCTCCAGGGAGTATATTTACTAAAGTTCGATTTTGATTTTCTAGGGATTTTTTCATTAGATTTTCATTCAAATTTCATTGAAGAGATTTACTAAAGGCAAAACGAATGTCAAATCGATTCATAATCTATTCAACTCAAATCCCACTAAAAAGCTTAATTCTGGAAAACATCAAAGTTTTCCTATAGTCGAATATAAGTTCCCCTCATTTACTATAATTTGATTTGCAAATTCATTTGAAATCAAACTTGAAATCGTACCTTAAATCCCCAAATAAATTGTTTCATGTCAGACATTCAAATTGTGCCTCTAAACACCATTCTATTGGTAGGAAATTGATTGTGATGACTTTTAAAGCACTCAAAAGCATGTGAAGCACTGTGGTTGTATGAATAATGGCTGTCCAAGTTTATGGTACTGTTTGTTGTACACCTACTGTACCTGCAGTATGCAAATCACCACCTGACTGAGAGAACTCAGGAGCATTAATCAGAGTAACATCAGCAGCTTCACGAGTTGAATTCTGCACATTTTTATACAAATTGGCATCATAGTCCATGAATGTGCAATAGATAGCAGAATAGCCATAGGCGTGCGCACAGGGGGTGCCTGGTGTGCACAGGCACCCCCTAACGTCCGGCACCCCCCACACGTCACACCTGTGATCTGATCATTGCTGTCTGCTAACACACAGATAGCGATGATCGGACCACCTGCTGCTCATCGCTGCCCGGCTGTTACACCCCCTCCCGCAGCGTCACTGCCGGTCAGCCTCATAGTCACTCACAGAGTTGTTGTGGGTAGCTGGCAGCCCAGCCCACCCGCCATCATGATCCGAGTGAGTGCCTCGCGATGTGACGTTCTGACGTCACACCATGCGCCCTTCATCCCTGCATGCCCTGTGCTGTCCTCCCAGCTCTGAGTCCCGCCCACGCTCAGTGAGTCTCTCTCTAGTCTCCAGTGACTCTGTGTGTGTGTGCCCTGCCCTGCCATTTCCTACAGCCCGGCCGACACACACCAGGACTGAAGCCTAGGACTAGAGGCTGCTGCCGGACAAAGGATTGTAGTAGACTGCCTGTGTCCAGCTGAGCCCTCCTGCCTGATTCAGGGTGAGAGTCGGAGGGGAGGGGTGGATAAAATTCTGTATAAAAGAAGGGTTACTACTTTATGCTATCTTTATATATATATATATATATATATATATATATATATATACAAATATAGATATATAGATATAGATATATATATAGATATATAGATATATATATACAGATATAGATAGATAGATAGATAGATAGATAGATAGATAGATAGATATGGAGGTATATATATATATATATATATATATATATATATATACACAGTTGTGCTCAGAAGTTTACATACCCTAGCAGAATTTTGGGATTTTCTGGCCATTTGTTAGAGAATATGAATGATAACTCACAAACTTTTCTTTCACTCGTGGTTAGTGGTTGGGTGAAGCCATTTATTGTCAAACAACTGTGTTTACTCTTTTTAAATCATAATGACAACAGAAACTACCCAAATGACCCTGATCAAAAGTTTACATACCCCAGTTCTTAATACCATGTATTGCCCCCTTTAACATCAATGACAGCTTGAAGTCTTTTGCGGTAGTTGTGGATGAGGCTCTTTATTTTCTCAGATGGTAAAGCTGCCCATTCTTCTTGGCAAAAAGCCTCCAGTTCCTGTAAATTCTTGGGCTGTCTTGCATGAACTGCACGTTTGAGATCTCCCCAGAGTGGCTCAATGATATTGAAGTCAGGAGACTGAGATGGCCAATCCAGAACCTTCAATTTATTCTGCTGTAGCCAATGATAGGTCGACTTGGCCTTGTGTTTTGGATCATTGTCATTTTGGAACGTCCAAGTACGTCCCATGCGCAGCTTCCGGGCTGATGAGTGCAAATTTTCCAGTATTTTCTGATAACATGATGCATTCATCTTGCCATCAATTTTGACCAAGTTTCCAGTGCCTTTGTAGCTCACACATCCCCAAAACATCAGCGATCCACCTCCGTGTTTCACAGCAGGAATGGTGTACCTTTCATCATAGGCCTTGTTGACTCCTCTCCAAATGTAACGTTAATGGTTGTGGCCAAAAAGTTACATTTTGGTCTCATCAACCCAAAATGACTTTGTTCCAGAAGTTTTGAGGCTTGTCTCTGTGCTGTTTGGAGTATTGTAAGCAGGATGCTTTGTGGCATTTGCATAGTAATGGCTTTCTTCTGGCGACTCGACCATGCAGTCCATTTTTCTTCAAATGCCACCTTATTGTGCATCTTGAAACAACCACACCACTTTTTTTCAGAGAGTCCTGTATTTCAGCTGAAGTTATTTGTGGATTTTTCTTTGCATCCCGAACAATTTTCCTGGCAGTTGTGGCTGAAATTTTTGTTGGTCTATCTGACCATGATTTGGTTTCCACAGAATCCCTGATTTTCCACGTCTTAATTAGAGTTTGAACACTGCTGATTGACATTCTCAATTGCTTGGATATCTTTATATATACCTTTCCTGTTTTATACAGTTCAATTACCTTTTCCCTCAGATCCTTTGACAATTCTTTTGCTTTCCCCATGATACAGAATCCAGACACGTCAGTGCAGCACTGGATGAAAGATGCAAGGGTCTTTCAGAAGTCCAGAAACTCGCTGACCTTTTATACACACACACTGATTACAAGCAAACAGATCACAGGTAAGGATGGTTACCTTTCGTAGCCGTTCATACCCGTTTCTGTCAACTTGTGTGCATGTTATCAGGCCAAAATCTCCAGCGTATGTAAACTTATGATCGGGGTCATTTGGGTAGTTTCTTATTGTCATTATGATTTAAAAAGAGTAAACACAGTTGTTTGACAATAAATGGCTTCACCCAACCACTAACCATGAGTGAAAGAAAAGTTTGTGAGTTATCATTCATATTCTCTGACAAATGGGCAGAAAATCACACATTCTGCTAGGGTATGTAAATTTATGAGCACAACTGTATATATATGTATATATATATATATATATATATATATAAAATATTAGCTGGGCCAAGCAATCTGTAGCTTACTGAGTGCACCTACAATCTATTGGTGCACTTAGTAAACTACTGATTGCTTGGCTCAGCTAATATATATTGCTCAAAGTGGTATGGCATACCGGCACTTTGAGCACTGACTAAAGATCCACGCCACCACATCCGATGGTCACAGAGCTCTCTTAAACCAGTAGCCAGTTAGGAGCGGCTGCGCATCCGCTTCTGATTGGCTGCCGGTCCGTGGCAGATTTGAAATAGTGGCGGTCATAGGAACCGCACCAATAGCCGCTGCCCTCTACCTCCTCCGCTGCACCGCCGCCACCCTCAGCCTCCTCTGTACCTCTGCCAACTCCCAAAGCCTCCTCCTCTGCATCATCTCTGATGTCCACAGCCTCCTCCACCCCATGCGGACCATAGCCTCCTCATCCACCACACTGCAGACCACAGCTTCCTCCGCACCGCCGCTGCTCAATAGATAATTTTACCCTGCTGCCTTTTTCTATTCCTACTCCCTACTGTATGCTCTTGCTGTCCCTCTCTCTGTCACTTTCCCTGTCCCTCTGTCACTCTCCCAGTCCCTATGTCCCTGCTGTCACTATCTCTGAATTTTGTCTCATTCCCTGTGGCATAATGTGAATTTCGGCTCATACCATGTGCTATAATATGAATTTTGGCTCATACCGTGTGCTTTAATGTGAATTTCGTCTCATACCATGTGCTATAATGTGAATTTCAGCTCCTTCTGTGTGCTATAATGTGAATTTCGGCTCATACCATGTGCTTTAATGTGAATTTCGGCTCATACCGTGTGCTTTAATGTGAATTTCGGCGCATACTGTGTGCTTTAATGTGAATTTCAGCTCATACCATGTGCTTTAATGTGAATTTTGGCTCATACCGTGTGCTTTAATGTGAATTTCACCTCATTCTGTGTGCTTTAATGTGAATTTCGGCTCCTATTGTGTGCTATAATGTGAATTTCGGCTCATACCGTGTGTTTTAATGTGAATTTCGGCTCATACTGTGTGTTTTAATGTGAATTTCGGCTCATACCATGTGCTTTAATGTGAATTTTGGCTCATACCATGTGCTTTAATGTGAATTTCACCTCATTCTGTGTGCTATAATGTGAAAGGGGCACCAGTACTAGATAGTATAAGGGGTCCTACTATTGTGATGCATAATGTGTATAAGGGTTATATGGGGTGGTAAACTACACTGAAGGTCACGCCCCCTTTTGAGTGGCCACACCTCCTTTTCTGGAGAATTACCACCTTTACTTTTCTATACCCCCACTCCAAAATTTCCACTTCAACCATTGTGTGTGTGTGTGTGTGTGTGTGTGTGTGTGTGTGTGTGTGTGTGTGTGTGTGTGTATATATATATATATATATATATATATATATAGAATAATAGAATTCCTTCATGTGCTCTTATTGTAAGTCTACTGTTCTATTGCTTATTTTATATCAGTTAGTTTATTCTATATCAGTCAGTTCAACACTATTTCTTTTATAGGTAGGCTTCAACACAGAGAAAGGATCCCTTGTCGACAGAGATCAACATAGAATACACAAATACACAAATGATATCTCTGTGGAGCGTACTTCTTTAACGTATTAGGCAATTATTTGTCTAATGATAATACTTTTTCTGAATATATATAGATAGGTAGATAGATAGATAGATAGATAGATAGATAGATAGATAAAGAGAGGATGACCATAGGTATGCGCAGGGGGGGTGCCTGGTGCGCACAGGCACCCCCTAATGTCTGGCACCCCGATCTCACATGCCTGATGTAGCAATCGCCGAGCAGGCTGATTACTGTCCCCTCTGCGCTGCACCCTGTCAGGACTGCGTTACTGACCGGACGCCCGGGTTAATCAAGAGGGCCACTGACACCGGCTTTCAAATTCCCAGCCCCACCTCCATGTGCAAAAACAGTGTGATGTGACGTGATTACGTCAAGCTGCTCGCATGCCCACCCGCCACACCTGCCACATACACACATCTCTCTTTCTATGCTATGCCAACGCCAGCCACTGATGAGGAGCAGCATGTCCTCTTAGGAAGACAAATTCAATACTGGCGGTCGGCAGCAGCATTGACACGTCACTCGTTTTTCCAGCAGCAGCAGTACTAGTCAGCGACTGTCAGTGTCAGTGAGTGACTGACTTGTAAGTAAGCTGCTGCAGCTTGCAGGGGAAAGAGAGGGGGAGTCAGACCAGGCTGAGGAGGAGCAGTGTAATTGCAGTGAGTGCCATCAGGGGTGTTTGTTTGGTGCTCACCACAACATCTGACAATGTATTTGCTTTATTAGGATTGGTACAAAGGTGGATATTTTATATGCGTTGACCATCAATAGATGGTGCTAGACATGCCCAAAAGGCAGTGCTAGACACACCCCTCCAACGGTGCACCCCCTAATAAAATGTGCTGCGCACGCCAGTGAGGATGACTTTACACATTTAGACACCCACATTTAACAAAAACACATTTTTTTATTGTTAAGACAATGGGGGAAATTTACTAAGCTCCCGATTTTGACCGAGATGCCGTTTTTTCATCAAAGTGTCATCTCGGTAATTTACTAAGCACTAATCACGGCAGTGATGAGGGCATTCGTAATTTTTTCCAAGTTCAGGTAAAAAATTACGAATGAATACACCATCGGTCAAAACGCGGCTGTTTAAGTATGAATCTCGGTCATTTACTAAGAAGTGCAAAGCAAAAAAACACAAAACACTGCCGTGAAAAAATACAACTCGTAAAAAAGTGCTAAAAAAAAACAGACCTGCTTTTTTTATTCGTGATTGGATAGGCATGCACGGATCCATGAGATCCGTGCATGTATATCAGTGGGAAGGGGTGGGAAAGTGCTTATTTTTTCAAAAAAAATTGCGTGGGGTCCCCCCTCCTAAGCATAACCAGCCTCGGGCTCTTTGAGCCGATCCTGGTTGCAGAAATATGGGGGAAAAAATGACAGGGGTTCCCCCATATTTAAGCAACCAGCATTGGGCTCTGCGCCTGGTCCTGGTCCCAAAAATACGGGGGACAAAAAGAGTAGGGGTCCCCCGTATTTTTAAAACCAGCACCGGGCTCCACTAGCTGGACAGATAATGCCACAGCCGGGGGTCACTTTTATATAGTGCCCTGCGGCCGTGGCATCAAAAATCCAACTAGTCACCCCTGGCCGGGGTACCCTGGGGGAGTGGGGACCCCTTCAATCAAGGGGTCCCCCCCCCAGCCACCCAAGGGCCAGGGGTGAAGCCCGAGGCTGTCCCCCCCCATCCAATGGGCTGCGGATGGGGAGGCTGATAGCCTTTGTTGTAAAAGAAAAGATATTGTTTTTAGTAGCAGTACTACCAGGCCCAGCAAGCCTCCCCCGCATGCTGGTACTTGGAGAACCACAAGTACCAGCATGCGACGGAAAAACGGGCCCGCTGGTACCTGTAGTACTACTACTAAAAAAATACCCAAAAAAAGACAAGACACACACACCGTGAAAGTATAATTTTATTACATACATACACACATACATACATACTTACCTTAAGTTCCCACGCAGGTCGGTCCTCTTCTCCAGTAGAATCCAAGGGGTACCTGTTGAAGAAATTATACTCACGAGATCCAGGGGTCCAGGCTCCTCGGCAAATCCAGGGTTAATCCACGTACTTGAAAAAAAAAAAAAAAACGGTGTCCCGACCACGAACTGAAAGGGGACCCATGTTTGCACATGGGTCACCTTTCCACGAATGCCAGAAACCCACTTTGACTTCTGTCTAAGTGGGTTTCTGCAGCCAATCAGGGAGCGCCACGTTGTAGCACTCTCCTGATCAGCTGTGTGCTCTTGTCCTCACTGACAGGCAGCACACGGCAGTGTTACAATGTAGCGCCTATGCGCTACATTGTAACCAATGATGGGAACTTTCAGCTCAGCGGTGACGTCACTTTAGGTCAACCGCAGGGCAGAAAGTTCCCATCATTGGTTACAATGTAGCGCATAGGCGCTACATTGTAACACTGCCGTGTGCTGCCTGTCAGTGAGGACAAGAGCACACAGCCGATCAGGAGAGTGCTACAACGTGGCACTCCCTGATTGGCTGAAGAAACCCACTTAGACATCAGTCAGAGTGGGTTTCTGGCATTCGTGGAAAGGAGTCCCATGTGAAAACATGGGGCCCCTTTCAGTTCGTGGCTCGGCTTTCCGTTTTCTTATTTTATGCAAGTACGTGGATTACCCCTGGATTTCCCGAGGAGCCTGGACCCCTGGATCTCGTGAGTATAATTTCTTCAACAGGTACCCCTTGGATTCTACTGGAGAAGAGGACCGACCTGCGTGTGAACATAAGGTAAGTATGTATGTATGTTTGTGTGGATGTATGTAATAAATCTTTACTTTCACGGTGTGTGTCTTGTCTTTTTTTGGGTATTTTTTTAGTAGTAGTACTACAGGTACCAGCGGGCCCGTTTTTCCGTCGCATGCTGGTACTTGTGGTTCTCCAAGTACCAGCATGCGGGGGAGGCTTGCTGGGCCTTGTAGTACTGCTACTAAAAACAATATCTTTTCTTTTACAACAAAGGCTATCAGCCTCCCCATCCGCAGCCCATTGGATGGGGGGGGACAGCCTCGGGCTTCACCCCTGGCCCTTGGGTGGCTGGGGGGGGGGACCCCTTGATTGAAGGGGTCCCCACTCCCCCAGGGTACCCCGGCCAGGGGTGACTAGTTGGATTTTTGATGCCACGGCCGCAGGGCACTATATAAAAGTGACCCCCGGCTGTGGCATTATCTGTCCAGCTAGTGGAGCCCGGTGCTGGTTTTAAAAATACGGGGGACCCCTACTCTTTTTGTCCCCCGTATTTTTGGGACCAGGACCAGGCGCAGAGCCCGATGCTGGTTGCTTAAATATGGGGGAACCCCTGTCATTTTTCCCCCCATATTTTTGCAACCAGGATCGGCTCAAAGAGCCCGAGGCTGGTTATGCTTAGGAGGGGGGACCCCACGCATTTTTTTTTATTATTTTACAGTGTTTAATTAAAAAAAAAAAAAAACCCCAGCACGGATCACACAGATCCGGCCGAGATTGATTGTAAAAAAAGTCGGCAGTGTTTTGCTAATCACTGCCGTAAAAATAGGTAAAAAACCACGAATGACATCGACATCGGAAGAAAAGAAAAACCCGAATACGACAGCTTAGTAAATCCATCGTAATCAATTCAAAAAGTTGCAGTTTTACACTGTCGATGTCATTCGTGATTGAACTTTGACCTTTTTTCGGAAATTACGAATCTTAGTAAATTTACCCCAATGTAGTTCAAAATCACATTTGCAATAAAAATAATAATTGTTTCCTTACAAAGTAATATTGATCATTAGGAATACAATTGTTTGTTCAGTTTATACATTTAAAATTAAATTATACATTTTAAAATTACAAAGTAATATTGATCATTATGAATACAATTGATGAAGTCCTGGTGACGAAACCGGTAGGGGCGTGGCTTATGGATGGACGCTGAACAAGGCAACATGCAGTGGTGAATCCATCTTGTATCTTTGATTTTAAAACGAATGTATCAGCGGTGATTATACCGCCATCTTTGGTACGCTTACATTTTTAGACCTGTTTTATGATGTGTCAATAAATTGTCATCTTTTAATGCACTATTGGCGCCCCCCATTATTCTATCTTCTCTAAATATATATATATATATATATATATTATTATTTTTTAAGCAGGGACCTGCGGCAGTGTGCAGTGTGGTGCATTGAAGGGGCATGCAGCAGCACTGTCAATGCAGTACTAGCAGGAGGAGGCAATCCAGCCCCTCCTTTAACTTTTTCTTCTCTCTGATGCTGTTGCCCGGCGTCACAATCCAACGGAAACCAGAAGAGGGGAACCGCTGCTGCCGGTGCTGAAAGGGGGACCTGCCGCTGCCTCAGGTAGCCAGTGCCTCTTGTACTGAAAGGGGACACGCATAGTGATGCTTGTACTATGGGGTACGGGGACAGAACGAGTGCCACAGTGCCACCTGTACCCCCTCTCTCTCAACACTCTGTCTCGCCTCTCTCTTTTGCTCCCTCTTTCTCTCTGACTGCTAATATATGGTGCTTGGCACGCCTAGTAGGCGGTGCAAGGCATGACCAGTAGGTGATGCAAGGATGCAAGGCACGCCACTCCAGTCGTGCACCCCATATATAAAATGTGCTGCACACGCCTATGAGAATAGCACAATAGCTGACAATTTTGTTGAATGATATAATTAAACTTAAATTCATAAGTGTTGTTTCTGGCTATCCTGGTTCATAACATGATGCCTATATCCTTAGCAAATCATCACTGTCTGCAAAAATTGAGATGAGTCAAATGCCAGAGGGATGGTTGTTGGGTAAGTTACCTATATGTGTTAATGAAGCAGCTGATAGAACTTGTTACCATATTGTTCAAATTCTCCCTCCTATTCTAGTCTAATTTCGACTCCATTGATATTGTGCTCTGCTGCAGTTTCTTGAAAAAATTGCATGTTAAATAAACCACTCCCCCTAGATTATGCAATAAACAGGGAGCAGGCAGAGGCAACTGACTATGGCCCTCATTCCGAGTTGTTCGCTCACTAGCTACTGTTAACAGCCATGAAAACACATAGTCGCCGCCCACGGGGGAGTGTATTTTCGTTTTGCAAGTGTGCAAACGCGTGTGCAGCCGAACGGCACAAACACATTTTGTGCAAAACAATACCAGCCCTGTAGTTACTAATCCTGTGCGATGATTCTAGCAACGGAGGTCCTGGAATTGACGTTAGATACCCGCCCTGCAAACGCATGGACACGCCTGTGTTTTCCCTACCACTCCCAGAAAACGGTCAGTTGACACCCATTAACATCCTCTTCCTGTCAATCTCCTTGCGATCGCCCGTGCGAATGGATTCCTCACTAGAACCATTGCACAGCAACGATACTCGTACCCGTATGACGTGTGTGCGCATTGCGGTGCATACGCATGCGCAGTTTTGCCGTTTTATTTTACCTGATCGCTGCGCTGCGAAAATCGTCAGCGAGCGGTCAACTCGGAACGACTCCCAATGTGAGCACAGAAAGTGAAAGGCAAGCATGAAGGCACATTAGGGCTAAGTTTATTGCCAACTATTTCAGCTGTAAGTCTTTAAAAAAAAATAACATTTTAAATTTAGAGATGTGCAGCGGACACTTTTTGTGTTTTGTGTTTTGGTTTTGGATCTGGATCCCCGCATGTGTTTTGGATTTGGATTGGTTTTGCAGAAACCACCCTTTCGGGTTTTGGTTTTGGAGCTGGATGATTTTTTTTTAAAAACATGAAAACAGCTAAATCACAGAATTTTGAGGTAATTTTAATCCTACAGTATTAGTAACCTCAATAACATTCATTTCCACTAATTTCCAGTCTATTCTGAACACCTCACAATATTGTTTTTAGGCCAAAAGGTTGCACCGAGGTTGCTGGATGACTAAGCTTAGCGACACAAGTAGGCGGTACAAACACCTGGCCCATCTAGGAGTGGCACTGCTGTGGCAGACAGGATGGCAGTTTTAAAAAATAAGCCCCAAAGAGCACATAATGCAAAGAAAAAAATGAGAGATGCAAGATGGAATTGTCCTTAGGTCCTCCCACCCACCCTAATGTTGTATAAAGGACATGCACACTTTAACAAAGCAATCATTTCAGCGACAGGGTCTGCCACACGACTTTGGCTGAAATAATTGGTTTGTTTGGGCCCCCACAAAAAAAGAAGCAATTAATCTCTACTTGCACAAACTGGCTCTAAAGAGGCAGATGTCGACCTCATCCTCCAATTCCTCACCCCTTTCAGTGTGCACATTATCCTCCTCACAGAATATTAATTCGTCACCACTGGAATCCACCATCACAGGTCCCTGTGTACTTTCTGGAGGCAATTGCTGGAAAAGGTCTTCCTGGAGGAAATTATAATTCATTTTGATGAACATCATCTTCTCCACAAGGTTACCAGCTGCACTAAACACTCTTTCGCAGTACACACTGGAGGAGGGGGGTGGAGGTGGGGGCAACTTGGGTAAAATAAAGCCAATTTGTGCAATGGCCTCCAAATTGAGTCTTTATCCTGGCAGTATACAAACGGACTGTCTGACATGCCTACTTGGGTGCTATCACTGATATAATCCTCCACCATTCTTTCAATGGAGACAGCATCATATACAGTGACCGTAGACATGTCAGTTATCGTTGGCAGGTCCTTCAGTCTGGACCAGATGTCAACACTTGCTCCTGACTGCTCTGCATCACCGCCAGCGGGTGGGCTCAGAAATCTTATCCTTTTCCTCGCAGCCCCAGTGCTGTAGAAAATGACGGAGGAGCTGTTGACGGGTCACATTCCACTTGAGTTGAAAATTTTCTCACCAGCAGGTCTTTGTACTTCTGCAGACTTGTGTCTCCTGGAAAGAGAGATACAACATAGGCTTTAAACCTAGGATCAAGCACGGTGGCCAAAATGTAGTGCTCTGATTTCAACAGACTGACTGCCCTTGAATCCTCGCAAAGAGAATGAAGGGCTCCATCCACAAGTCCCACATACTTAGCAGAATTTCTCTGTCTTAGCTCCTCCTTCAATTTCTACAGCTGCTTCTGTAAAAGCCTGATGAGGGCAATGACCTGACTCAAGCTGGCAGTGTCTGAACTGACTTCACGTGTGGCAAGTTCGAAGGGTTGGAGAACCTTGCACAACACGGAAATCATTCTCCACTGCGCTTGAGTCAGGTGCTTTTCCCCTCCTTTGCATATATCATAGGTGGATGTATAGGCTTGAATGGCCTTTTGCTACTCTTCCATCCTCTGAAGCATATAGAGTGTTGAATTCTACCTCGTTACCACCACTTGCTTCAGGTGATGGCAGGGCAGGTTCAGAAATGTTTGCTGACGCTCCAGTCTTCGGCACGCAGTGACTGAATGTCGAAAGTGGCCCGCAGATTTCCGTCCCACTGACAGTATCTCCTGCATACCCCTGTCTTTTTTTTAAAAATTATGCACCATCAAATTAATTGTATGTGCAAAACATGGGATGTGCTGGAATTTGCCCAGATGTAATGCACGCACAATATTGGTGGCATTGTCCGATATAACAAATCACCAGGAGAGTCTAAGTGGGGTAAGCCATTGTGTGATGATGTCCTTCAGTTTATGTAAGAGGTTGTCAGTGGTGTGCCTTACGGAAAGCGGGGATACACAGCGTAGCCTGCCTAGGAACGATTTGGCGTTTGTGAAATACTGCTACTGGTGCCACTGCTGTTGCTGCTGCTGGGGCCAATACATCTACCCAGTGGGCTGACACAGTCATATAGTCCTTAGTTTGCCCTGCTCCACTTGTCCACATGTCAATGGTTAAGTGGACACTGGCTACAACTGCATTTTTCAGGACACTGAACATACTTTTCTTAATGTCCATGTACAATCCGGGTATCAGTTGCCTAGTGAAGTGGAATCTAGACGGACTTTGGTACCAGGTACACAGTACATCCATCAACTGTCTAAATCCCACTGCACTAATAGCAGATACTGGATGCACATCTAACACCAGCATATATGTTATGGCCTCAGTAATCCGCTTTGCAACAGGGTGACTTCTGTCATATTTCATCTTCCTCGCAAAGGACTGTTGGACAGTCAATTGTTTAGTTGAAGTAGTACAAGTGGTCTTCCGATTTCCCCTCTGGGATGACGATCGACTCCCAGCAGCAACAACAGTAGTGGCAGCAGCAGTAGGCGTACCACTCAAGGATCCTCTGGAGGAATCCCGGATAGGAGAGGACTCATCAGTCATGCCAGTGACATTGCCTGCAGGACTACTTCCATTCCTGAGTGAGGAGGAAATTGACGTTGAGGAAATTGGTGGTGTGGTTTGCAGGAGCTTGGGTACAACAGGAAGAAGGGATTTAGGTGTCAGTGGACTGCTTACGATCTTACCCAAAATTTCTGAACTTGACAATGACTTCTGATGAATGCGCTGCAGGTGACGTATAAGGGAGGATGTTCATAGGTGGTTAACGTCCTTACCCCTACTTATTACAGATTGTCAAAGGAAACACATGGCCTGACACCTGTTGTCCGGATATATGAAGAAATAATTCCAGACTAAAGTGGTGGCTTTTTTGGTATTTTGCCCAGACATGACAATGGGCTTTCTCATCCCACAAACCACAGCTGTGCCCACCGGTGCCTTATTCAAACAAACCACATCACCATCAGAATTCTCATCGTCAACTTCCTCCTCTACACCAACACCAATATCCTCCTCATCCTGGTGTACGTCTTAATTGACATCCTCAATCTTAATATCAGCAACTGGACTGGCGGTGCTCTTCCCAGCACTTGCAAGGGGCATGCAAATGGTGGTAGGAGCCTCCTCTATCTATACAGTCTTGGGAAGGTCATGCCCAGACATCTCAACCGCGGACACACTTGGACTCTCCTTGCAGATTTGTAACATCTCTGAATGCAGTTATTTTTTCCTGTGCTTTAACAAACTTATTTTTTAAAATTTTTCGAGAGGGAAGAGAGCTTCCATCCTCATGAGAATTTGAACCACCAGTCATGAACATAGGCCAAGGCCTTAGCCTTTCCTTGCCACTTCGTGTCGTGAATAGTATATTTCCAATTTACGTTTCTCGTCAGATAATAGATTATTTATTTTCTGATTATTAATTTTGCTTCTTGGATTTTGCATGCCCTCTATGGCATTGGGCATCAGCCTTAGCAGACGATGTTGATGGAATTGCATCATCAATGTTATGACTCAGCACTAGCACTAGGAACTGGAAATGGTTCCTGATCTTCCACTATATTTTCCTCCAAATTGTTGTTCTCCATTTCACAGGACAGCACCCCTCTATTATTACCACATACAGGACCAGTGTACTTTTATTTTACCACCTGCACCCTTGAATTTTTACAGCATACAGGGCCAGTGTAATGTTATTTTAACAGCAGTTCCCCTATATTTTTACAGCATACAGGAGCAGTGTGCTTTTAATTTTTAACAACTGCAATCCTAAATTTTTACAGCATACAGGGCCAGTGTAATGTTATTTTAACAGCAGCACCCCTATATTTTACAGCATACAGGAGGACAGTGCCCCTGCCCTCTATACAACACAGTGACAGCCAGGACAGCAACACCCATGTACAGCTGCAGCATCCGTAACAGTACATGAAACACTAGTGACAGCCAGGACAGCACCACTAACACAGCACAGGTACACCACAGTGACTACAGCAGCACCCCTACAGAGAACACACTAACCCCACCCAACGCCAACACCTACAGAGAGACAGAGGTCTGTCTGCCTCTCTCTGCAAGCCCGGAGTGAAAATGGCGGCGACGCGTGGCTGTTTATATGGAATCCAAAACCTGCAAAAATCCAACAGCGGGTTGATGCCATTTTGCCTTGTTCTGGCTTCCAAGTCTGGCGGGAAGTCCCAAGCTGGGCTCGGATACTGGCTCGGAGAGTGAAGTTCGGGGGGGGGGGGGGGGGTTCTCAGGGAACTGAACCCACTCTACTCTAATTTTACTCATCAGTGAGGTTTAAACTAGTGTAAAGAGAAAGCTTCCCTTTTAATTAGTGTTCATGTGATACATTTGGACCAATGGGAAGCAATAAGGAAGTTCTATTTGATTTTGCATTCGATTTTGCTGGGGATTTTAATGGGCATTTGAGGTTCTATTTTGGAAGGGATTTTAAAATCTCAATATAAAATCCCTTCTAAACATGAATCAAAATCAATTTTGATTAGAAAATCAAAGGCAAAATCGATTTTTAGTAAATATGGAATTTTTTAAGAGATTTTTCGGATTCATTAGAATCGATATCAGTCAATGTTTTGGATTCATAAAAATGAATCCCACATCAAACTCTAGTAAATATACCCCCAGCTGGCTAAATGTCCCCACTGTCGAGTCTCAACTTACCTCTGCTCTGTCATTTCGATTGACAGGAGACATCCTGAAATAAAGGTAGGTGTTTTCATTTTACTTCTGTCTTATTTTTACTTGCCTAGGGAAAAATATAAGTACAGTATAAAAATTGGCTCATCTTACACCACTCTTCCCTACTGCCAAGATGTTTATAAAATCACACCCACAGACAGTGTGACATAGGACCCATAAAATGGCATTCTCCTATGTGTAACATATCTAACATATCAATGTATATTCTGTAATTAAATCCAGGTAATTGAATTAAGGCCGTGTACACACGGTGAGATTCGGACTTATCCGATTCTCACTGTGCGACGGGGGGCCGGGTCGGCACTTAGCAAGTATCGCAAGCACATAATGAGTGTGCTTGCGATCCTGGTTCTGTGCGATTTTGGCTAAGTGTCAATCCTGACTATCTCTTCTATAGAGATCGGGATCGCAAGATGACTGTCACCTTGCGATCTGCACTATCTTTTCTTCCGATTCTGACTATATAGTCAGAATCGGAAGAAAAGATCTTACCGTGTGTACACACCTTAAGTCAGGGGACATTTGTATTGTAAAAGAAATGTATGTTTACTTTACCTGAAGGGCCCACTGAGGGAATGCAGTGGTAGGGGCCCATGCTTAAGGGGTGTGGTCATTTACCACAGGGGTGAGACCAGCCTGAACAGAGGTTTGTACAGCCATAAGAGACCATGGATCTGCCCATCTAATATAGTAACAATGTATAATTTCAGAGTATACTGTCTGGACTGCGGTATATAATGGCAAACTGCTTAAATTAAACTGGTAACATTCCTCAGATGCTGGGGGGGGGGGTTGTTCATACAAGAAAAAACAAATGAGGTTTTTCCCACGCACCCTAAGTGCTATTAGTAACAAGACCTGTCACTATATGGTAATAGAAAATTTAGAGATCTTGGTTACAAATATTTTGAAAAAAATATGATAAGCCTCCAGGCCGCTTCAAGGTGTCTCAATTACCAGTGGTACCTAATACTAAGTATAAGTCCAGGGTACGGACCCCACAAAGCTGTCTCAGGCTCGACTACCCCAGGGCAGTACACCATTGAAATACTAAAGTGTAAAGATGTGTTAATAGGAAAGAAGCAGGAGCTATGTGTTAAAAGGTGATACAAAAATTAAGGTGTTAGTGAAATACTCCAAAAAGTAGTGTTAGTAGAAAAATAAATTGGAGTGTTACAAAAATTTTAAATAAATATTATGGTGTGTTAACCCAATGCAGCCTGGCCACACTATACTGTCTGGAACCTGACATTAGAGGAAGGGGTGGGGCCCTCAGGTGGTCGGGCCCAGCAGGGATTTCTCTTGTCATCTAAACCTGGTAGGGCCTGTATAGCTGTGACTGTCTTCCTGGCTGTCCACATGAAGTGTTGAAAACTTTGAAGGAAGGTGACAAAAATTTCACAAGAAGGCATTGGTCAGAGAATCTCTTTAGTGACTAAAGCCCAGTATAGACAAGTCATAGACCATAGCCTTCAAACAGAATGAAACAAGATATTAAGGGACCCTTGCTTGTTTGACAGGGAAACCTATGGTAAAGGAACAAAACACAAATCTCCCAATCAATTACTTTTGGTTTTGAAAGAGTTAAAATCCACAAGGCAGGTGGCCAAGGAGTAGGACAGGACAGATAAACATGTCTGTTTAGCTAAATTCAGGGTGCATTTTTTGGAGGACAGCCATGCGTTGAGAATGCCCCGCACCTCTTGCCGCAACAGAAACCTAAGATCTTTGTAGTAAGTTCTGAATTTCTAAAAAGTTCATTCCTGTTAATTTTGCAATATAATATGTACGTCTTTACTTTGTAATATTTAACTATAATCTTTGGAAATATTTTTCAGAATAAATACACCTTTAATCTAATGTATTCTCTGTGTGCTCACTGAGCCTGTGCACCTGTTTGGCTTATGTTATCTGTTTCATGAAATATTAATAATTTTGTATGTAAGTAGAAGCCAAGACTACCTAGTGTCATAGCATAGAATTTCTCTTGCTAGTGGCAGTTACCATATATGAAGTAACCATAAGTCACTAGTAGCAATATTCAGATTGACGTATTTGAAGAATCGGCCAGCCAGTCACAACAAATTTATGGCAAGTGGTGGGATCATGATAATATTGTTTCTTTTTATTATTATGATGTGAATGCCAAATTGCTTTCTCACAAATATTTAAAATGTCCGCTCTAATATATATTGTAAACGCCTGCACCTCTTATTACCATGTGCCATGAATGTGTGCTATACATAGCAAAACACTGCATCCCATAAGAGAAAACAATACACCCACACATTATCTGAGTTCCAAAGCTCATTGATGTATATATATATTTGTTATTAAAAGGATATAGATTCAAAATATATTACAATGTACAGTATACCTATAGCATACAGTTACAGGCCAGCGATACAATTACCATATCTTTCTCATTTAAATTTGTCCCTCCATATGACTCTCTCTCTCTCTCAATCATGCAGGAACTCCATCATCGTCTGGGACCGATCAGCAACTGACCTCCTGTGTGATCAGCAATGTGTTATCTAGTGGGGGGGAGGGGACTTTTTCATTCATGATGAGTCACTGGTTTGTGTATATGCTAAACAGGTTCAGCATTGGGGACGTCCAAAGGGGCTGGCCTGAGCTTCCTGTCCACTACCTATTTGGAATATCTATTGTTCTAATAAAAGTGATTTTAGCTTATATACATTTAATCATAATTCCTTGTTGCAATGTCCTACAACTTAATAACAAGTATCAAATGAATCTACACATTAATCTGGTTGCTTTAATAGTAAATATGACAGGTCTATCTTGCTTCGTTCAAATAATACACATACATGACATTACTTCATTATATAATTTTTAATCATCATGATGTCTGGCGCTTGATATTATTATAATTATGTACTGCATGAAATAAGTGTCGGATCCATCTCTGTGGCATGTCCGTGTAAACGCGTGTGTTACCATATATTGCTGTGCTCTCTGCGCGTATTTGCAAGTATAGCGACTTATATGTGTGTAGTTTGTATGTTATTTTTATGTAATATTTTTGACTTTGACAGTCCACCCTTTGGCAGTAAACAATAACTGCCATCAATTATTAACATAAGAAAAAATATTTCAGACAATAATCGGTGACCTAGACACAAGTATGTATTAATTTTGCAAATCCGACACTTTTCTATATTTGAGGAAGACAGGGGGGAAGATGAGACATCCTCTATATGCACTCGGCGGTCACGGGACCACTGGTTGGGTGTGGGACAACATTCAACCTATAGAGTATGCTGGGACAGTGCTTTGGCCTATAATGTCTGATTTGCGACGAACATTTCACACATACATGTACCTACGTCTTTGTACACTGATGTTTGGATTCGATTGAGGTTCTGCTGGGTAGAGGGAGAAAACACAAACATATCGTGAAAGTGACATATAAAATTTTCATGATCTACATATTCCTATCATTTTCTGAACATTGTTTCCATTTCTGGAACATATGCTAGGTCTGTTTAATCATTGAACAAGGGTTATAAGTAGTGTCCTTCCTAAATAACATAAACCTTCGGAGTTCGGGGAGAGCCACTCATAAACCTTTCTTCCACATATATTAATGAGCTCTTTATCTGCAATGTGTGAATAGCCATTGTCTGATTGTTCCTGATTACCTCTGAACTCCATAACTACTAGAACTTTGATTTTTCTCTGACTTTAACAAACTGATCGGCTAATCCTGGGATCCTATAAGGAAATCACTCCTTCCTCCAGATCCAGTTCCAGTCCCACACTCGACTCCTCATAAAAAAAACCTTGCAAAAAAAGAATATCCTGAAAAAAAAAATGTTTGTCAGTGGGAAAGAGAGAAAATGGAAATAGAACAAAACAACTCTTGTTCATAACAAATCAATTACAATGACTGGTCTTTCTGCCATCCTTTAGTATGCTCAGGTAGTGTTCAACAGTGCCACCTCTCAGTCTTCACGGAACAGAGTCTCTGGTGATACTTTTGCAATCTCACTCCATTTACGAGTTCCTTGCAGACTACCGACTTTCCAGCAATGGGAATCGTGGACCCAAGTCTCTCTCTCGGCTACTTTCACTGGGATAGTGCTGTCAACAAAACTTGGTATGGTCCTTCCCACCTGTTTATTAGGCAACCTGGGCGTAAGAACAATCACACAGTCTCTTGGTTCACAATCAAGACAGTTAGTATTTGGCATACCAGCAATCAACAGTTTCAAGTTCTTTTGTCAAGTTCTCAAATGCTGGCTCATCTCAATAAGGTACTGTACTGTCACCTCATTGGTGTATTTCTGATCATTGTGTGGATCAATCATGACATGAGGTTGTCTTCCAAAAACAACCCAAATAAGACACAAATACCAAAACAAAAACAAATTTCGAAGAGGGTGATTCGTTGAGTGAAGATCTGGGAGTGGTTCCTAAGCTACATAATACTAGTGGCAGTATCTATGATCACAATAGTACAATTTCAAGCTTTCCTCCTACTTCTAGGGGTACCATTATCTACACACAAATTTCTGCGCAATTTTTCTTTGCGGTAAACACAGCAGCATCCGTGGCGGCAGGAAATGCCTCTACCCAGTTTGAGAAAATATCAGTGCACACCAATACATAACAATAATTCCTAAAGGGTGTTAACTGTACGAAGTCGATTTGTATTTCCTGAGAAGATCCGTCTGCAGGAGGATGGCTCTGTTGGTATTGCTTTACCAATATTCTTCCTCAAGCAAGCAAGACAGATCATTGCTCTCTTACTTGCATGAGAATAGAATCCTGGCGCACACCAGCAGGCTCTCATCAGCCTGCACATACCCTCTTTGCCTAGATGAGTCAGACCATGTGCCACCTCAGCTAGACTTGGAAGGTATGCTCTAGGGGCTACTGGCTTACCGTGTCCACCTGCCCGCAGTCCTGAGGACTCATGGCCATACCACTTTGTTCTCCAGACTGCCTTTTCCTGTAGGGAACACAAATTTTTGTATCTTAATTTAACTATAGTGTGTTTGCAATGTAGAGTACCATGAGCATAACTAAAAAACAAAACAAAAAAAACATCTCTAGAGGAGAGAAAGAAGAAGAAAATGAAAAAGAAAATGTCAGGTTTGCCATTCACCAACAGGCATATCAGTGTCTATACAAAATTTCCCTTCACCAGTATTCCCATTCTCCACCCTTTGTGCATGACAAGGCACACTGCAGTAATACTGGTGTTATCGTGCTGTTGAGATATACTGGGTTTGGGCAGAACTCTGAAGGACCTAGGCATGTGGAGTTTGAACTGTACTTGGGTCCATGTATTGTACCACCCTGTGTGAACGCAAAAGATGATAAGGAAACTGTAGAGAAACAGAATAGAGGATGGTGACAGATGAGTTTGTAGAGTTGAAGTAGATTTTATAAAAATTTGACAACTGGATTGGGCCCTACGGGGAAGTGATTCTCTACTTGGTCTACTCCCCTTAAAAAAAATTCTGTGTTTATCGTATCGCTATTGGGACTATCCCAGCCATCAATTCAGTGTCCTGTCCATCCTAAGTTCATAGGGAACCCGATATCTGTGAGATAATTTCCTCTAACTGTGATGGACATGCATCTAGAACAGTGATATGTAACATTAGTCTTTGAGGGGTGTCTTACATACTTTGTACTTCCTGAGCGGGACTACATTTTATGTATATCATATCTAACAAAATGAAGTTAATCAGGGGCCATTTCTGCTAGGAAAAAGAAGCAAAAGTTTAGAGGCCCCATCTTAACCCCAGCAAGTTTTTTTCAAAGGGTAATGTTGCATTTATTTTGTTCTTCCCATTAGCCAAATCTGTGTTTTCTATATGGCTTATGATTCCTTACTATATGTCCCTTGGTCCCGTCTATGTGTTAAATAATGTGGCTTGTGTTTTCTGTCTAGGGGATCTATATTGACTATGTGTCCTACTACTCCTACAATCTGTGGCAAAATGCCCTTCCTTCCTACAAGTGTAACATATTATTGACCATTAGGGATCTGGGGTTTGGACTGAGGGGTCTTTCCTGTATGTGCCAGTATACTTACCGTCCTCAACCTCTCCACCTGTTGTTCTCTGCGCCTAGCACTATTCTGGTGATGTTCAATAGCACACTATCTAAGATTAGCTACTGTGACCCCTTTCCAATTTTGCAAAGAAGTCTGCACCCTGACCCTCAATGCCTTATTGAGCCCGTCCATTTGCACAGAGACAGCCACCTCCCATTTGCCGAATTAGTGTTTACCAGTAGTCTTATCCAGATGGAGAGTTTTCTATTACTGCAAGAGACAAAAACAAAAAAAAAGTTTAACAAGCTTCTAGGTCATGTGAAGTATTCATTCAATCCTTCTCATCCCGTATTAAGGGTCTGTACATGGTCCAACAAACATTTCCGAGCTCATTTTTACTAGGGGCATTACTAGGAATGAATACTTCTTATATGGTAACTGAAAGAAATACCCGGGGGTTACCTTGTCTCTGTCCGCTTTCCTACTGGCAAATACTAATGTGCAGACAGGTTTTTCTCCATTTCTGACGTTACTTTCTTGATTTTTTTTGTTTTATTTTTTTTTGTTTTACTATATATGTACACGAATAATACCATAATTACCTGTTTCACTGGTCTCAGCCACTTTCCCCACAGGCTACTGCTCTTCTTTTACCGGTTGGATACTCCTCTGGGTGCAAACAATCTGAAAACAATGGCTGAAAACAATCAGGTCACCTTCCTAAATAAAACTTCAACATTCATTAATACATATATAAGTTACAGTCATATTTTTCATATTTTTATTATTTTCTATAGTTTGTATGCTGGCCGTAACTGCTTCCACATCTACATATGGCGGTGTACTTGCATTCTCTCTTTTTTTTTTCCTACTTGTTTATTGTTGCTACAAGTTCAAACAGTTCTTATATTTCCATTCTTGTCTTATATGACTTTGGTTAGACATACCACCTGCAATACCTTAGGATCAAACTCACCAATCCCTCTTGCTGCCACAGGTTTAAACACTTTGTATGTCTGACCCTTTGTTTTCTGGATTTAAGAAGACATATTTTACTGCTTACATTCTGCAGTACCTCTGGTTCAAAGCTATCCACCCTAGGGAATGGTACCCTATCTTTGTCAGTCATACATACCCATTCATTGCATAAAACTTCTGTGTGTGAACCATCACTTAGACCATTTCAAATTTTTCACACATGACCTTCTCGGTCCTAACTCTACTGCCTGAACCCTGCACAAATGTCTCTCACTTGAGCAACTGGCTCCCATATTTGTGGGTCTTTTTAATAACTAAAAAAAATTCCCACAAACACCAAAATACTCAATGTAAGTAGACAGTGGAAGTATCTCCGAGCGCCTTCCACTCGCTCTCACCCACGTTGGCTGGTACTACCATACACTGTTGATAGCGAAGGCAATGTACCCAACTTAGGGCTCCTATCAGACCTTACAGCACCGTAATTTCTTTCGGTGGAGGTTCTGTTGGAATATTTTCCTGAGAGAGGCAGCGAAAAATTCCTTTTCGGTATCTTTCAACTGGAATTGTTTGTAGGGTGAAAAACAGAGAAATTAGATAACTATCCTTCACCCTTTCCAGTGAAGCCCACCAGGGAGATTTCCCAACGTTGTCAAAGAAAAACCCCTTTGTCTATACAATCACGTCTGCGTATGTTCTTCCACAGCGCATATGACACAATGGTATCACGTTGTGCTGTGCAGAACACACGGACATGCGATGCAATAGCACAGCCTATAGATACTAGTTATCTATATGCCCTACGATTGCTGTAGACCACTTAGCCTAGACCACTCCAGAGCACTTAGTTGTATGGGATCACTTAGACCACTTCAGACCACTTAGTTTTGATTACGCAAGGTAGCGAACCCTACGCCACCGGGCCTCTACTAACCCAGTGTTACCACTCCAGACACTTAGACCACTTAGTTCTTGGGTTCAGCTCTACTCGCTCCACTTTCACTCACTCAAATACACTTTGGTTTTTCTGTACAGAAAATTTTAATTCATTCAGATAGGCAGCTTTACCCCCAGAGGCAATACAGTTTAAACAAAAGTTTTATACTAATCTGCTTTAGAAACCGGGTAGTTTTGTGCTATTGTATTAAATGTCTACTATCCCACCTTTGAACTAAACGACACTATTGTGTAATTTGTACTTAGCGCCCGCACTCTTACGCACTTTGCATAAACACGCGACCGTGCGTGTCTCTTACGCTGCATGCGCAGTCCTGTACTTTGTCTGAGACACGTGTACAAAACCCTGCGTCCGCAATAAAACAAATCACACAGCTCTATAAATGTTAACAATACTAATTACTATTGCCCACTAGACACAACTTGTTCTGTATAAACTTTTATGCAGACCTGCGTTTGTGTCTTTACACTTACTTCTATAATGACTAGCAATAATCAATAATTGAAATGATATGATTCAGATTGGATAGCTATCTTGCAGAACATACACTGATATAAATATACACATAATTATAATAATATTATATATATATGTATCATTCACTAGCCTTCTAAGTGACTCATTTACCCATTCAGTGCTTCTAATTTGCATATCAAAGCTATTTGGTTTTCACTGCTAAAAAAAAGCCGTTACACAGGTTAATTGCATTTCTGTGGCTATCCTCCCTGTAAGCAGATTCTACAAGTCTTGAAAGGAAAAAAACAAAACCAACTCTTTCTTTCCTTTTTCTATCTGTGTGCAACCCCCTCACTTGATGTAAAGTAATTACGCACAGACAAGAAGGACAGGAAAAAAAACTTATCTCACCATTTACTGTCACTAGGCCCAACTGAAACTATTTGTAATTGACTATGGCATGGGTTAAATAAATGCATTGGTAACTCATAAATTGTGCTTGATGTGACCAAGGAAACTGATTATTCAGAGCAGACTGAAAATCAGCTATTTAGAAAATGACCTTCCTAAAATGGCCACTGCTCCTCCCCCTTCTACATCCATGATGTTTACACAAAATGGTGGACAGGCCATGTGGTTAGTCCAAAATATAGGACAGACCATGCGGCTTCCTTTGTCACAAAGAAATCACACATTATACAAGCACCAGAAGTTATTTTAGGCCTGAGTTAAAAAAAAAACTATATCAAGGCTATGCAGCAACTTTTAAATGTACTTTTAAACCTACTTAACAGATAAACAATCCAATCTGAATCAAACACAATATGACTTATTTGAACTTTGTTTTGCAACAATAAAAATACATTTTAGCATCTTAAATATTATGAGAAATGCATTGTCCCTTGAAATTTCATATCATTAGCTTACTGATAACACAACAATACACGTGGATGTTATTCATCAGCGTTGCGATGCGTCCATCGGAGCCGGTCGATCACAGCCGCGTTTGTAATGTACAGTGCATCATTAAGACCCTGATATGCCGTAAGAGCCCCATCTGTGAATGCCAAATTGCTTTCTCACAAATATTTAAAATGTCCACTCTATTATATATTGTAAACGCCTGCACCTCTTATTACCATGTGTCATGAATGTGCACTATACATAGCAAAACACTGCATCCCATAAGAGAAAACAATACACCCACACATTATCTGAGTTCCAAAGCTCATTGATGTATATATATTTGTTATTAAAAGGATATGGATTCAAAATATATTACAATGTACAGTATACCTATAGCATACAGTTACAGGCCAGCAATACAATTACCATATCTTTCTCATATAAATTTGTCCCTCCATATGACTCTCTCTCTCTCTGTAAAATCATGCAGGAACTCCATCATCGTCTGGGACCGATCAGCAACTGACCTCCTGTGTGATCAGCAATGTGTTATCTAGTTTTGGGGGGAGGGGACTTTCTCATTCATGATGAGTCACTGGTTTGTGTATATGCTAAACAGGTTCAGCATTGGGGACGTCCAAAGGGGCTGGCCTGAGCTTCCTGTCAACTACCTATTTGGAATATCGATTGTTCTAATAAAAGTGATTTTCGCTTTTATACATTTAATCATAATTCCTTGTTGCAATGTCCTACAACTTAATAACAAGTATCAAATGAATCTACACATTAATCTGGTTGCTTTAATAGTAAATATGACAGGTCTATCTTGCTTCGTTCAAATAATACACATACATGACATTACTTCATTATATAATTTTTAATCATCATGATGTCTGGCGCTTGATATTATTATAATTATGTACTGCATGAAATAAGTGTCGGATCCATCTCTGTGGCATGTCCGTGTAAACGCGTGTGTTACCATATATTGCTGTGCTCTCTGCACGTATTTGCAAGTATAGCGACTTATATGTGTGTAGTTTGTATGTTCTTTTTATGTAATATTTTTTACTTTGACAATGAGAACTTAAGTGAATTCAGGGTGTGTGATTCGTGAGAGATTCCACAACGAAATTCACCAGAGAATTATGCTCGAAGTTTATGATATTTTAAAAGATATGCTATTGCAAATAATCCCCCTCCCCTCCCTCTCATTTTTCTATTTTATTTGCCAAAAAGTAAGTCAAATATGTCTGAGTACAAACTTCTGAAAATGTATGGGCTTTTGGCATTGTGTATCGACTGATCCAGGCACTCATGGAGACCAATCAGAATCAAGATGTCAAAGTGACTCAGGCAAACACCAGCACCCAGTCAGAAAACCAGCTGGTACCAGACATTGCAACAGATAGTAGGCAGGGGATTGATACCCCTACTAGTCCCAGTGATGATATTGCATTATATAAACACTTGCAAACTGCACTCAAGTATGTGAAGGATACAGATAATGTGATACCCCTGCAGCTGGTACTACAGTTTCACCGAGAATACCAATTAGCTATAGAACGTGAGGTTGCCAGGGAGGATCAACAGGCTGAGCGCCTATTCCAGATGGAGCTACAGTGAGTCCTCAGTCAGAGACCCAAGTACATTAGGAACAGACCCCTGTATGACCAGTTCCTGGTGCTGGAGAAGTACAGCGACCATAATACGTTCTCTAGGGGCACTGAAAGGACTAGATAAATTTGCACCGGACCCAGTCAGTGGGCAGACTCTGGACCATACCCATGGACTGAGATGGAAAGCTTCAAGGGAAAATGCAGGATTTCTAGGGGGGGGGGGGGGGGGTTGGGGGTTATAAATGCAATCCACATTTTCTCACTCTGTGGAGCATTAGAGCAAGTGCGAGAGTCTGGGGGAGTGGTAGAAGAACCCAGTTCTGACCCTAGACATTAAGCCATGGTCTTTTTTATGCACTATATACTGCGGTGAATTCAGTATTAATATTAAACACCATATATTGTCTATAGTATTGGCTGTATCAAACATATTTAAATCATATTAATAAGATAAGTGGTCAGGAAAAGGTTAAACATACCATAATAAATAAATACATAAATATAACATAATAAATAAATACACAAACATAATAGAACCAGAATCCACACACTTGGCAGAAAAAGCTGCTACCATTGGGTATGTGCAGCAACTCTGGGGGTAATTCCAAGTTGATCGCAGGAGGAATTTTGTTAGCAGTTGGGCAAAACCATGGGGGTCTTTCCGAGTTGTTCGCTCGTTATATTTTTCTCGCAACGGAGCGATTAGTCGCTAATGCGCATGCGCAATGTCCGCAGTGCGTCTGCGCCAAGTAAATTTGCTATGCAGTTAGGTATTTTACTCACGGCATTACGTGGTTTTTTCTTCGTTCTGGTGATCGTAATGTGATTGACAGGAAGTGGGTGTTTCTGGGCAGAAAGTTGAAACAGGCCGTTTTATGGGAGTGTGTGAAAAAACGCTAGTTTCTGGGAAAAACGCGGGAGTGGCTGGAGAAACGGAGGAGTGTCTGGGCGAACGCTGGGTATGTTTGTGACGTCAAACCAGGAACGACAAGCACTGAACTGATCGTAGATGCCGAGTAAGTGTGGAGCTACTCAGAAACTGCTAAGAAGTGTCTATTCGCAATTCTGCTAATCTTTCGTTCGCAATTTTAATAAGCTAAGATTCACTCCCAGTAGGCGGCGGCTTAGCGTGTGCAAAGCTGCTAAAAGCAGCTTGCGAGCGAACAACTCGGAATGACCCCCCATGTGCACTGCAGTGGAGGCAGATATAACGTGCAGAAAGAGTTAGATTTGGATGGGCTATTTTATTTCTGTGCAGGGTAAATACTGGCTGCTTTATTTTACACTGCAAATTAGATTGCAGATTGAACACACCACACCCAAATCTAACTCTCTCTGCACATGTTAAATCTGCCTCCCCTGCAGTGCACATGGTTTTGCCCAACTGCTAACAAAATTCCTGCTGCGATCAACTTGGAATTACCCCCTCTGTCCCTTAAACTGCATGATGTGGCGGCACTTCTAGTATTCATCTTATTTACCATTGCTATTGTTTTCATAATTTGAGCCACTTGCCAAGAGGAGGGAGGTTTCCGGGCAACCAGAAACCGCCCTGCATTTGCCTATGCACTTTGGAAGTATTTTTAGACCTTCACCAGGAACTAGACAGTGATTATACCACTATTAAACAAGCTTTGCGGTAGCATTTCAACATCACCCCTGATGCATACAGAAGAGCTTATAATGTACTGCCTCTGGCACATATTCTGGACTTTAAAAAGCTTATAATGTACTGCCTCTGGCACATATTTAAAAGCTTATAATGTACTGCCTCTGGCACATATTCTGGACTTGTGGCTCAGTTGATAACTCTATTCCATCAGTGGGTTGAGGAGATGAAGGTGACAGAATATGCCAAACTCAAGACTTAATTATCTAGGAGCAGTTTCTCTCACTGTGCCCAGCAGACATGAAAGAATGGGTCATGGATTGTGAGCCTGAATCATCTGAGGAAGAAACCAGCCTGGCAGATAAGTACACCAGCACAAGAGCCCCTGCCACAAAGAAATTGCTTGGGGCAACCAGGCAGTTGGCCTGGAAAGAGAGACGACTGGGAGGAGTATCCCTTTTGTCCCATTCAATGAAATCAGCTGTTACTGCATCCGTTGTGGGGGCAGGGGGAAACCTGTTTTGTCCACAGATGCTTCAAGTGTGATATACTGTAGGCCCTGATCGTAGCAGCAAATTTATTCTCTAATGGGCAAAACCATGTGCACTGCATTGGGGGGGGGGGGGGGGGGAGATATAACATGTGCAGAGAGAGTTAGATTTGGGTGGGGTGTGTTCAATTCCGGTCCCGGACAGGCGGAAGTGTTTGCAGCGGCTGAGTAAATCCTGGGCTGCACAGAGACTACACAAAATCTGTTTGTACAGCTCTGCTACACATGCGTTCACACACTTGCAAAGCGAAAATACACTCCCCTATGGGCGGCGACTATGTGAACGCAGGACTGCAAAAAATCCGTAGCGAGCGAAAAGGTGCAGAGAGAGTTACATTTGGGTGTGTTAAATTGTTTCTGTGCAGGGTAAATACTGTCTGCTTTATTTTTACACTGCAATTTAGATTTCAGTTTGAACACACCCCACCCAAATCTAACTCTCTGTAACCCTTCTTTCTGTGCCTCCACCCAAACTTTTTGGTAGGTAGTAACCGACGTTATAGGATTAGTTTGGGAAACCTTATGTGTATTGTTTTTTTGTTTTACTGGTGTGGATATCTACTACCTTAGTGTTCCGGTTCCAAGGCTCTCCTCTTTTGATATCCAGGTAAGCTCACACAAGTCAAATTTACTGGTAAATAACCGTGTTTACTGAACATTAACATATATCACATAATTCATGTAAATTACTTTGTTTAGAAACTAGGTACCTTATTACTATAAATATGTGTAGATACAGCAAATAAGATACTCATTAATTGTAAACACACTGACAGTATGGGGTATATTTACTAAGGTCCCGATTTTGACCGAGATGCCGTTTTTTCTTCAAAGTGTCATTTCGGTAATTTACTAAGCAAAAATCTCGGCAGTGATGAGGGCATTCGTAATATTTTGGAAGTCCTAGGAAAAAATCACGAATCAATACACCATCGGTCAAATACGCCTGCAATTTGGTAGAAATCGGTAATTTACTAAAAAGTGCAAATCACAAACACTGCCGACAATAGCCAAACACTGCCGTGCAGAAATACAATTCGTGAAAAAGTGCTAAAAAAAACCAGACCTGGTTTTTTATCCCGTGTTTGGATAGGCATGCACGGATCCATGAGATCCGTGCATGTTTATCAGTGGGAAGGGGATGGGAAAGTGTTTTTTTTTTCGAAACAAAAATGCGTAAGGTCCCCCCTCCTAAGCAAAACCAGCCTCGGGCTCTTTGAGCCGATCCTGGTTGCAAAAATATGGGGGGGAAAATGATAGAGGTTCCCCCATATTTAAACAACCAGCACCGGGCTCTGCGCCTGGTCCTGGTTCCAAAAATACGGGGGACAAAAAGCGTAGGGGTCCCCCGTATTTCTGAAACCAGCACCGGGCTCCACTAGCCAGATACATAATGCCACAGCCGGGGGACACTTTTATATAGCTCCCGGCGGCCCTGGCATTACATAACCAACTAGTCACCCCTGGCCGGGGTACCCTGGAGGAGTGGGGACCCCTTCAATCAAGGGGTCCCCCCCCTCCAGCCACCCAAGGACCAGGGGTGAAGCCCGAGGCTGTCCCCCCCATCCAAGGGCTGCGGATGGGAGGCTGATAGCCGTTGTGTAAAAAAATGAATATTGTTTTTAGTAGCAGTACTACAAGTCCCAGCAAGCCTCCCCCGCAAGCTGGTACTTGGAGAACCACAAGTACCAGCATGCGGAGGAAAACCGGTCCCACTGGTACCTGTAGTACTACTACTAAAAAAATACCCCAATAAAAACATAAGACACACACCTTGAAAGTATAACTTTAATGCATACATACACACCTCCATATACACATACTTACCTATGTTCACACGAGGGTCGGTCCTCTTCTCCATGTAGAATCCATGGTGTACCTGTGGAAAAAATTATACTCACAAGGAGAAGAGGACCGACCCTCGTGTGAACATAAGGTAAGTATGTGTATATGGAGGTGTGTATGTATGCATTAAAGTTATACTTTCAAGGTGTGTGTCTTATGTTTTTATTGGGGTATTTTGGGGTATTTTTTTAGTAGTAGTACTACAGGTACCAGCGGGCCCGGTTTTCCTCCGCATGCTGGTACTTGTGGTTCTCCAAGTACCAGCTTGCGGGGGAGGCTTGCTGGGACTTGTAGTACTGCTACTAAAAACAATATTCATTTTTTTACACAACGGCTATCAGCCTCCCATCCGCAGCCCTTGGATGGGGGGACAGCCTCGGGCTTCACCCCTGGTCCTTGGGTGGCTGGAGGGGGGGACCCCTTGATTAAAGAGGTGCCCACTCCTCCAGGATACCCCGGCCAGGGGTGACTAGTTGGTTATGTAATGCCAGGGCCGTCGGGAGCTATATAAAAGTGTCCCCCGGCTGTGGCATTATGTATCTGGCTAGTGGAGCCCAGTGCTGGTTTCAGAAATACGGGGGACCCCTACGCTTTTTGTCCCCCGTATTTTTGGAACCAGGACCAGGCGCAGAGCCCGGTGCTGGTTGTTTAAATATGGGGGAACCTCTATCATTTTTCCCCCCATATTTTTGCAACCAGGATCGGTTTAAAGAGCCCGAGGCTGGTTTGGCTTAGGAGTGGGGAACCCATGCAATTTTTTATTTTATTTTAACACTGATTTTTTTTTTTTTTTTTTACAAGGTGCACAATGAAGCCCAGCACGGATCTCTCAGATCCGGCCGAGATTCATTGTATTAAAGTCGGCAGTGTTTTACAAGTCACTCACGTAAAACACTACCGAAAAAAAAGAATGACATCGACATCGGTAAAACCGAAAATGCTGAATACGGCAGCTTAGTAAATTAGTCGTACTAATTTCAAAAAGTTGCATATTTACACTTTCGATGTCATTCGTGATTGAACTTTGACCTCAAACGGGAAAATACGATTTTTAGTAAATATACCCCTATGTCTAACTATTGCATTCTTATATTATCACTATATGCGTGGCTCATATTACTATGTAATCTGATATATTAAGCCTCCATACACCTTGCTACAATTTTCATTAAATTTCTTACTGTAAATATCCCCTACTATTCATGGCTCTTCAATTATAATAATATAAATCTCTACCACATATCATGTACAATAGGCCATTAAAGTCTGTCCTTCAGTTAGAGTCTCTCTATATATGCATATATATGTAGCTTGCCTCCCATCCTCCAATAATCTGACTTTTATTATTGGATATATATATATATATATATATATATATATATATATATCTTTAGTGTTAGTGAGTCAACAATGGACTAAGTTACTTGCTCCTGAATAATATTTGTAATCCTGGCAGTAGAATGGAAACAACCTGTATCGGTTTTTTAAGTATTAATGGTTACTTGTATCCAAGTAGTTTCCCTTGATGGTAAGGTTACTGTTTTGTAACCATTGAGAATAAACAATCTTTTCCTATGTGTGTGATGACTGAAGTTATGCCAGAGAAATCCTCCTGATGTCACTAAAAGGTCTTATTCCTTCACTCACTTACAATTTCATAGAAGAAATAGTTAGTAAGGCTTGCATAGTCTATATGACGATAATATAGTACTCCTCTTCTGTTCCTATTTACATAATATTTAGCTGTCAATGTTGGATATAGACTCTGAGTAGGCCTGTACAGTAAATAATCTGCTTCCTTGTCTAGATATCATAGGTACTACCACTGATAAAGTCACTACTGTTCATAGTGGCAATGATAATAATAGTCTTCCCTATGAGGTTTTATAGTCTGTGCTTATATTGGAGATATCTATATGCTTTTACAAATGTATGTCTCCCTGTATCAGAGATGTGTAATGTTTGGTGCAGTATTCACAGACCTTAGACGTTTTCGCTATTGACTCCTGTCAATAGCTGGAAGATTTGAAGAATGGCCCCTCCCCTTTCTCATTCTCATTGGTGGGCAGTGAGGCTGTAGTTCTCCCTCGAAGCTCACCTATCAGCAGGCACCCGGCGGGGTTTGGATGACCTCACTGGCTCCTTTCTGACCTGACAAGCTGAGGTCTCCGTGTACTGGCCGGCTCTTGTTATTGCTGCCGCGGCAGGGGATGCTCCGGTCCTCTTCAGCGCTCCCCCGGCCTCTCACCCTGGATGCTGCTCCTCCTTTCCGGATGTCTCCGCCTCCCGAGTTCCGCCCGTCTCAGGCGAATCTCCGGCGCTTCCTGCAGACAGCGTCCTGCAGTGCACTACCACCGGTAGTCGCGGCACCCGCTCCTCCAGCGCCCGCTGGCCATACAGCTTAGCTCAGCGGCGCAGAAGAGGAGAGACCGCTCCCACGGCTGCGCACCCAAGTCCAACCAACCCCTGAATGCTGCTGGCTCCTCTATTTATTCTCCTGACAGCAGGGTCGCGCGGATCTGTTCTTCCCGCCGAGGTCTCGTGAGCCACCTGTCTCAACATGTGCCCAGTGTTATCCCATGCACTACACCCTCCAATCAGGTACTTCATCATTTCAATCCAGTGCCCGAGCTGAAGGTTACCTCACCAACAGTTTCCTAATGATGGATTACCCTACACCTTGCCCCTATATCACGAGGTTTACTCCATTCAGTCCAGAGCATATAAGCATATATAATGAAGTTAATTGCCTCTATATATATAAGTAAATATATATCTGTGACCCTGAATAGGCAGTCATTTATACAATTTGTACATATATATATATATTCATCTATTTAGCATTACTTTATATGCGAATATTATTACATCTCTCTGCAAATGTTATATCTGCCACACCTGCAGTGCAAATGGTTTTGCCCAACTGCTAACAAATTTGATGCTGTGATCAACTCGGAATTACCCCCATGGTTTTGCCCAACTGCTAACAAATTTGCTGCTAAGATCAGGTCTAAATTACCCCATAACTCCTTGCAGTTACACAGGGCAGAATCTAGTCAGTCAGAAAGGTGTCATAATGCATGTCATAATGAAAAGCTGTGTGGTGTCCAGTTAGCAAATTATATTGCAAATTTACCATTATAGGGGATGGGGAGAACACTACATGGAACCAGGTATCTAATGCAACTCCTGTTTTAGCAGAGAGCAGCAGCACAGAAGGGCTGTGCATTATCCCGTGCAAGCGTGGAGGGTGGCTCAGTAGTAACTAATCCTCCTCCACTCCCTTCCCTCCCTGTGAAAGTTGCAGGCTCAGATACTGTCTTGGGGGAAGGTAAGGCGACACACACACACACACACACACACACACACACATCACCAGCCAGCCCCCCCACCTCTCTCACTCTCTCTCACTCTCACTCACTCACGTGGAATGCAGAATAGGGGCTCTACCTGGAATTTATGTGTATAAGGAGCTGTACCTTGTATAATGTGTATAATGGGCTGTACCTGGCATAATGCCTATAACATTCTCTACCTGGTGTAATGTGTAAAAGGAGGTGTACCTGGCATAATGTGTATAATGGGATGTACCTGGCATAATCTATATAAGAAGCTGTACCTTTCGTAACGTGTATAAGGGTTTCTATTCTGTGATGTAATATGTATAAGGGGCACTATTGTGCAGTGTAAGGTGAATAACGGACACTATTCTGTAGCAAGCCCCATCCCCATAAAGTCACGGCCCTATATTTTTTATGCGACTTTCGGCATGCACTGTACCTATTTTACACACCAAAATGTCTACTTACAGCACTGTTTGTGGGGCCCCTAGCTATCCCAAGTAGTTCAGGGAAAGAGTACATTCTGAGTGTTGTGGATTATTGCACAAAGTACCTAGAAACCTTAATCCTTTCTTCCATTCATGCAGACAAGGTGGCTGATGTTATTATACATTTTCTCCATGGTAGAGTTCCCAAAGGAAATGTTAACTGACCAGGGAACACAATTTATGTCTAACCTCTTGCAGAGTTTCTATAAAAAGCTGAAGGTGGATCACCACATCACCACAGCGTATCACCCACATTATGAACGGAGTCTGCATACGCTTTGATAGCACCGTCATAGAAAATGTTGAAGACGTTTGTGGAGTCCCAGGGAAGAGAATGGGAGAGGTTCCTGCTGCATCTTCTCTTCACATACCATGAGGTACCACAAGAATCCACTGGCTTCTCACGCTCCTATACGGGAACCGGGTGCGCGGCCCCTGGATTTCATTAGAAAAATTTAAAAGTTTGAAGAAAAATTGATCACCCTTGAAATGTCAGTAGTGCACTATGTGGTGCAGTTAAGGAGGTAAATGCAGACACTAATAGGAAAGGCACAAAGTAACCTGAAGGCTGCTCTGGCAAAGCAAAAATTGTGGTACAGTATGACCAATGCGTGAGACAGCGTATCTTTGAGGTAGGGCAAAAGGGCCTGATTCTGATCCCTATGTGACAGAACAAGTTACATCCTGCCTGGGACAGCCTCTATACTTTAGTACAGAACATCAATTATGTAAAGGGGTGTAAGAGGCAGGAGGTGTACCACATCAACATGCTAAAAGCTTACCGTGACAGGGGAGATTGTATAATATCTGTGTAATGCTGCCTGAGAATGATCAGGAACCTGACCCCTTGGTGGATTTAGCTACTGCAGCTAAAGAGGGGGATCCCTGGCAGATGTTCACAGCAGCAAGGAGCTGTCTGAGGTGCAGTTAGACAACAGTTTGATGACACCCTACAGCCCTTCCAGAACCATTTCACACGGAAGCCTGAGAAAACACACTTAACAACACATCTAAACACAGGTAATCAAACGCCTCTCAGACAGCCTGCTTATCATACTTTCCTAGAAGTTTTGGTGAAAATGAAAAGGTATATTGATTAAATGCTGCAGCTAGGGGTCATTCAAAAGTCTTACAGTTCTTGGGCTGCCCCAGGGGTACTGGTCCCAAAGAAATATGGAGGCACCTGGCTCTGTGTGGACTACAGGAGGTTAAATTACGCCCTTGTATTTGATGCTTATCCCATACCCAGAATAGATGAACTGCTAGATCAGCTTGCCCAAGCATGTTACATCACTATAATGGACCTCAGTAGGGGGTACTGGCAGATCTCGTTGTCACCCAGGGCCTGTGAGTGGTCCACATTTACTATCCCACTTGGGCTTTTTGCGTTTCTGGTCATAATTTTTGGATGAGAGATGCCCCTGCATCATTACAACACTTGGTTAATGGAAGGCCAAGAAGGACATTAAGTTGCTTACATGGATGATATTTCAGTGTTCTTCCAGACCTGAGAGGAACACCTGCTCCATTTGGCTAAATCACTGAGGCAGATTTGACGATCAAACATGAGAAGTGTCAGCTTGGCATGAGAGAGGTGCAATATCTAGGGCACCTTGTAGTGGGTGGTACCCAGTGACATGCGGTGGGGTGAGGCAGGTGAGGCAGAGCCTTTCCTGTCATACTAACGTTTGCACCAGAGTTTTTACTGTATAAAGTATATGTAAAATACAAAGAATATGTTTGAAATATCTTTTTTGTATTATTCTAATCATTTTTATTGCCAAAACTCTGTAGTAAAAAGTCTATGGCAGGTGAGGCAGTGCCTCACCTTGCAATTTTTTCCGCACCTCTCAGATCAAAACTCACAAAATTTCCAGGGGTTTATACTGCTGCACATGTGTATAGTGCCCAGATGTACCCTTTGGCAAACATATTGCGTTTAAATCTGTCTCTGGTGCTAGCTAATGCCTCCTGAGGCATTTAGCTCACCGCACGTCCCTGGTGGTACCCTACACCCAGAGCCAGACAAGTTAGAATCCATCACTGCTGAAAAATTTGTACCCCACTTCATCACACTAGCCAAGCCCCTGAGTTAACAAAAAATATTGCACATGTGGACAATTAGAAAGAGCACTGCGAGAGGGCCTTCAAAACTTTGAAGTTGACTTTAGCTCAGTCTCCTGTATTGCGGGCCCCAAATTTTAAAAGCAGGTTCATAGTGCAGACTGATGGCTCGAATTATGGGTTAGGCACTGTGCTTAGTCAGGTCAATGAGCAGAGGGAAGAACATCCTGTAATTTTTCTTAAGTATGAAATTACTCCCCTGTGGTCTATGCCACCATTGAAAAGGAATGTTTGGCAATTGTGAGGTCTCTCCAAAAACTACAGCCATATCTGTATGGAAGAGACTTCACAGTGATAACAGATCAAAATCCACGCTTATGGTTTAATAGAGTCTGTGGAGAAAATTGAAAGCTTTTAAGATGGAGCCTTAACTTGCAGCAGTTCAACTTTACCATCCAGCACAACAAGGGTGCAGAACACAGTAATGCCGATGGGCTCTCTCAGCAAGGTGAGGAGGTAGTCTGTAGTGCAAAGGTGAGACTGTGACATGTGTCACAGCCCTTATGCACAATTTTGGAGTGGAAGGTGTGACATTAAAACCATAAAATTACATTTTCCTATCAGTGTCTGTTCTGTATGAAAACGTTACTTGCAAACACTATGCCAAAATGCCATAACTGCAGGAAATTGAACTGAGTCAGGGGATATTTGGATTGTAAAAGAAATGTACAGATGGATCCTCGCTCATCTATGCTGTCTATGGCGTTAGTCCCGGTCACAAAGTCGCAGCGTGCCTGGGCGCAAAGCGGTGCATCTAGTCGTAGGGAGGTACACAAAGCTTACCATGGCATATGGCGTTACCGGTGAGTGTAATACCAGCGATCATCCACCAGATGTTGCTTTTTAAAATCACCATTGCACATGTGTGAGGTGTCCAATACATTACTATAGCACAAGAATCACAATTGCGCATGAGTGAGGTCTCCATTAAAATACACTATAGTGCAAGACCTACTAGACATTTTTCTCCGAAAATGCTATTGTGTAGGTTATGCATGTACTGTACTGTACTGTATATAGGCACTGGTGTACGTGTGTCCCATTACACAATTTAAAACACAGGAGCAATGGGGATAAGTGAGCTCTGGACAATGTACATACAGTAGCCGTAACTAGACATTTTAGCGCTGTGTGCAAGAAACGGCATGGGCGCCCCACCCTCTTATGCAAACCGGGCAGTTCGCGCCGTAGGCGTGCTAAATTTTTATAGGGGCATGGCCTCATGGGGAAGGGGTGTGGCCACAAAATAATACCAGTTCATATTACGGTGCACAGTAGTCTCCATTATTCAAATTACGCCGCACAGTAGCGCCACTACACCAGGTGGAGCCCCTTTTACACATTACAGCAGACATCGTCCCCTTTTTACCCATTACAGCAGACAGCGTCCCCCTTTTTACACATTACGGCAGACAGAGTCCCCCTTTTTACACATTACGGCAGACAGCGTCCCCCTTTTTACAGCACACAGCTACCCATTTATCATACACACATAACCCCTGGACTTATCCCCTATAACCCCTGTCCCCCCACATCCACCCCATATTCTTCTAACCCCTCAAACCCCTTAGTCCTCCTGCCCCCCCCCACATACACAGCCATGCATCTGTCTGGTGACCACCTCCAGTTTGGGCCGGAGCTCCTTCAGCAGCTGCATGGCCCCCTCCAGCCTGGATGCTTCAGGTAGCCCCTATGCAGCACGGTCATCTCCACACAGAAGGAGCCGGGCAGGACGTGTATGTAGCCATGGAGGGGAGCACAGTGGACCTGGGGCTGAGACAGCTGCGGAGCAGGGAGCAGAGAAGCTCCCAGCCGGAGGTACTGATGCTCACAGCGTCATCTTCCTCCGGCATGTGTGAGGTGCCGGGGGGGCAGGCAATAATGCTGGCAGAGGCGCGCCGCGGCTTAGTCCATGAGGCGGCGGTTGATATATATATATATATATATATATATATATAGTATATATGTGGCACTTTGACTTCCATGTTCTGAGCAACAGATGATACCACAGTTACCATGGACAACTTAAGATATGCAGCAGGCTGTGAAGATTATACTGAAAAAGCCACATGGATATCACAGACCCTGTGAACAAGCAGGTGCAGTCAGAGCAATGGACACCGATAGAACAGAAGACGATTAGATTTGGCCAGCCTAGATGTCGGCAGAGGGCTATACTAAACAGCCTAGACAGGAGCCCCCCCCCCCCCCCCCCCAAAAAAAAGCAACACACAAAACTTCAATACTGCTCCATCCCTCCCACAAGTGGCAATAATACACTGCTGTATACACCTCCATAGAAACTTACTTCTTCCTGAAGGTGCATTATCCTGTCACAACTCTGGTGCTGCAGTTTCAGAGCTGTAGAGGAGATGAGATGAGGAGGGGCCAGGGTCTCAGGAAGGAAGAGGAAAACGGGGCAGAGGCGGCTCTAGTGTCAGCTTAGCACTGCAGTAGCTGTTAGGTTCCTAGTGCTCAGAACAAGGGAGATGTTATAAAGAGAGTCCAGAGCACCAGGACGTAATGCTGGGAAAGGGAAATGGAATGGGAATAGCCCCTGGCACCCTACTTCCATTGTTTTACCCGTGCTGTCAATTCACTCTTGCGAGACTATGGTTTCTTGGGCCCATGGCAGCCGCGTTTGAAGGGCGGATTAAGTCTGCCCAACTCCAATGCCCCCTCAGGTCTTAAAGAGAGACAAAGAGTGAACTGAGACAGGGTAATAACAAGGGGCCCTCTAACTGAAACAACCAAAGCCAGGGGCTACTGACTAGCCTAAAACTAAATGTATGTGCGGCTTGCCGCCAAAGGAAAAGAACAACAAAGGAAATGCTGTCCACACGCTGACACAATACTTTTGTGTATCGGCGGTGACAGCATAAGCAGAACCCTCTGCAAAACACCAGTGCCAGATATAACCAAGGAATACAGCGGCCTAGGCTAACGGACACGGCAGAGCCGCTACTCACGGAACCGGTACAAATACTGTGTTATGATTCTAATACTCAGGTCTGGGGTGATCTTATATGAAAGGACCTGAATACCAGAACGTAATGCTGGGAAAGGGGAAAGGAATGGGAATAGCCCCTGGCGCCCTATCTCCGTTGTCTCGCCCGTGCTGTCAATACACTCTTGCGAGACTATGGTTGCTTGGGCCCATGGCAGCCGCGTTTGAAGGGCGGATTACGTCTGCTCAACCCCGATGCCCCCTCAGGTCTTAATGAGAGACAAAGAGTGAACCGAGACAGGGTGATAACAAGGGGCCCTCTAACTAAACAACAAGGCCAGGGGCTACTAACAAACCTAAAACTAAAGTATGCGCGGATTACCGCCAGGGAAAAGAACAACCAAAATACTCCACTTGTCCACTCTCCTACACGGCACCGCCGAGTTCCGGAGAGGACTGTGGAAGCGGATACCTCCGCAAATGCTCCAAAACCAGAACACAATATTAAGCGGCCTAGGCCGCAGCACGCGGCAGAGCCGCCACTCACGAAACCAAACGAGATCCTCTAAAGATTGTCACTGGTAAATGAGGACCAGGAGAACTCCTTGGGATGAGATGACAAACACCAAGACTCAGGAACTCAGAGGACTGGAATGACCGGGCACAGCAGACCAGGAACAGACGTTCACCAACATGAGCAGCATGCAGGAAACTATCACCGGCGTCTGTGTGAGATCCTGAGAAGGCATTTAGCAGGGAATCCTCCAATCAGAGTACAGAACCTGATTACAATAAATGTCGTGCAGCTGCCTTGCTGCACGACCAGAGAAACATGTGTGCACACTAATTAATTAACCCAGCAACGGGGAACGCGGTCCGCCTGTGGCGTCCCCGTTGCTAAGGTCCCGGCGGCTCGGCGCACCCGGCGTCCTAGCGTTGCTAGGGACCTGGCGGCTCAGCGCGCGCGGCGTCCTAGCGTTGCTAGGGACCCGGCGGCTCAGTGCGCCCGGCGTCCCTAGTTGCTAGGCGCCGGGCAACGCGGCGCCTAACAATACCCCCCCCTTGAAGAGGGGTCAATGAACCCCTAAAGCCAGGTTTCTGAGGAAATTCTTTAAAAAATAATCTCTTGAGTTTAGGGGCATGTAGATCCTTATCCAGGACCCAAGACCTTTCCTCCGGACCATAGCCTTTCCAATGAACCAAAAAATAAAGCCGGCCCCGGGACACTTTAGAATTCAAAACCTTCTCTACCAAGAACTCATGTTGTCCCTGCACATCCACTGGAGATCTACCCTGGGAGGTCCTCCGAGGAAATCTCCTGGAAGAAACATATTGTTTCAACAGGGAACAGTGGAAGGTATTTCCAATTCTGAGAGATCTTGGCAAGCGTAGCCGAAAAGCAACTGGGTTGACCTTCTTAATGATAAGAAATGGTCCTATAAATTTGGATCCCAGTCTAGCCGAGGGTTGTCGAAGCTTGATGTTGCGAGTTGACAACCATACTTTATCTCCCACCTTAAAAGTACAAGGACGTCGGAGCCTATCAGAAAACTTATTTTCTCGGAAGGCCGCTTTTCTGAGGGCAAGGTACACTTTTCTCCAAATTGCTCTGAGGTGGGAGGTTAAGGTCAACGAGGAAACTGGAGAATGATGGAAAAAAGAGTTGGCTCTAGGATGAAAACCAAACACTGAAAAGAAAGGAGACTCCTTGGTGGAGGAATGACAAGAATTATTATACGCAAATTCGGCCAACGGAAGAAACTCATTCTGGAGTTTGGCCGAATACAAGCGTAAGTACTGTTTTAATGACTGGTTGACTCGTTCGGTTTGCCCGTTAGACTGTGGATGGTAACCAGATGTTAAAGACAGTTTCATCTTCAAAGAGGCACAAAAACGTTTCCAGAATCGTGCGATGAATTGTGGACCCCGATCAGAGACAACATTAGTGGGCAAACCATGAAGCCTGAACACATGGTGGAGGAACAAAACTGCCAACCCTTGAGCAGAGGGTAATCGGGGAAGAGCAATGAAATGAGCCATTTTACTAAAACGGTCCACCACCACCCAAATGACTCGCAATCCGGCTGAAAGAGGAAGGTCCACCACGAAATCCATGGAAATATGAGACCATGGCCTGAGAGGAACGGCTAAAGGCAAGAGTTGCCCGATAGGCAACGAACGAGGAACCTTATGCTGTGCACAAACCTGACAGGAATGGACGAATTCCTTAACGTCTTTAGAAAGACTAGGCCACCACACTGAGCGAGAGACTAACTCCAAGGTCTTAGTGATACCCGGATGCCCCGAGACTTTGTTGTCATGAAACTCAGTTAAAACAGTGCCTCTCAAAATTCAGGAACAAAAAGACGACCAGCAGGAGTAAGTCTAGGAGCTTGGTGTTGAAGCTGGCTTAACTGAGTAAATAAATCCTGTGTGAGGCCTGCCCGGATGACTGAGGATGGAACTATGGGGGTAGTAACAGGATTGCTATTGTGAACCGGAAGAAAGCAACGTGACAGGGCATCAGCTTTCGTATTCTTGGAACCAGGCCTGAAGGTGATTATAAACCTGAAACGAGTAAAAAAACAATGCCCAACGTGCCTGCCGAGCATTAAGCCGTTTAGCTGACTCAATATATTGCAGGTTCTTATGGTCAGTAAAAACAGTAATAGTATGCCTAGCTCCCTCCAGCCAATGCCTCCATTCCTCGAAAGCCCATTTTACTGCCAGTAATTCCCGATTACCAACGTCATAGTTGGATTCAGCAGAGGAGAATTTCCTGGACATGAAGGCACAAGGATGTAACTCTTGAGACTCCGGATCTTCCTGAGAAAGGATAGCCCCCACTCCAACCTCTGAGGCATCAACCTCCACAATAAAGGGAAGCTCCGGATTAGGATGTCTGAGGACAGGAGCCGAGACAAAGGCCTGCTTTAAGGCCCGGAAGGCTAACTCAGCTTCACGCGACCAATTGGAGGGATCCACTCCTTTTTTAGTCAAAGCTACTATGGGAGCGACCAGGTCAGAAAAAGTATGAATGAACCGTCTATAATAATTAGCAAACCCTAAAAAGCGCTGAATTGCTTTTAAATTAGTGGGTTGCGCCCAATTAAGGATGGCCTGGAGTTTTTTCGGTTCCATGAAAAATCCCTGGGGGGAAATAATGTACCCCAAGAAAGACACCTCTGTGATATGAAAATCACACTTCTCAAGCTTGGCATATAAATGATTCTCTCGTAATTTTTGAAGAACCAGACGCACCTGGGTAACATGTTGATCCATAGACTCAGAGTATATCAGAATGTCATCTAAATAAACGACCACGAACTTCCCAAGGAAGTCACGGAGAACATCGTTAATGAGGTCTTGAAAAACCGCCGGAGCATTAGACAGGCCGAACGGCATCACCAGGTATTCATAGTGACCCGACTGAGTGCTGAAAGCCGTCTTCCACTCATCCCCAGATTTTTTTCGGATGAGGTTGTAAGCTCCCCTAAGATCAATTTTCGAAAAGATCACGGCGGAGCGTAACTGATCAAAAAGCACTGAAATTAATGGCAAAGGATAGGTGTTTTTCACAGAGATCTTATTCAGAGCCCTAAAATCAATGCATGGTCTAAGCGACCCATCTTTTTTCTCAACAAAGAAAAATCCTGCACTCAACGGAGATTTTGAAGGCCTAATAAAACCTTTTTTAAGGCTTTCCAGAATATAATTATTCATGGCCGTGGTTTCAGGCCCGGACAGGGCATATAATCTCCCCTTAGGCAAAGTGGCACCTGGTACTAACTCAATTGCACAGTCGTAGGACCGATGGGGAGGCAGAATGTCCGCATTGCCTTTGGAGAACACATCGGCAAAATCCTGATATTCCACAGGAATAAGCTCTGGGATGACTGCTGCAACCCGGACTGGATAAGAAATACATTCCTTAACACAAAAAGGACCCCATTGAGAAATCTCCCCGGACCGCCAGTCAATGGTGGGATTATGAAAGGCAAAACAAGGGTGACCAAAAACTACAGGGACTGCCGGACAAAGTGTAAGGTAGAATTCTATATCTTCAGAATGTAAGGCTCCTACCGTAAGTAATACTGGAGGTGTGCGGTGAGTAATTATCCCATTGGAAAGCGGACCCCCATCTAACCCGTGCATGGTGATACGTTTATCCAACGGTATCAGTGGAATGCCTAAGGCCTTAGCCCAAGTTAAATCCATAAAATTTCCTGCAGCTCCACTGTCGACAAAGGCCGACACCAATGAACTGAGGCTGCCAAAGGAAATCTTAACAGGGACTAAGAGAGTCATTTGAGGAGATAAGCTGCAGACCAAAGTGAACCCCCTCACAATTCACTTGGTCAGAGCGTTTCCCGACTTGTTCGGGCAGTTGCGGGCAATATGTCCCTTACCACCACAGTACAAACAAAGACCAGAACTTAATCTTCTGGTTCTTTCCTCTGGGGACAGCCGGGAGAGACCCATCTGCATGGGCTCCTCGACGTCCTCTGGAAAGGTATAAACACAAGGACTAGGCCTAACAGTTATTCCTCTTTCAGCCCTCCGCTCTCGGAGACGACGATCTATTTTTATAGCAAGCTCCATGAGTTTATCGAGAGTCTCAGGAGCGGGGTACTGGAGGAGACTGTCTTTAACAAGTTCAGATAAACCAAGGCGAAACTGACTGCGCAGGGCCGGGTCATTCCAGCCACAGTCGTTCGACCAACGGCGAAATTCGGTACAATACACCTCTGCTGGATTTTTACCTTGTTTGAGAGCACGCAGGTGACTCTCAGCTGACGCCTCTCTATCTGGGTCATCATACAACAGACCTAATGATTTAAAAAAGGCGTCTACAGATAACAAAGCAGGATCTTCAGCTTTTAACCCAAACGCCCAGGTCTGTGGATCCCCCTGGAGTAACGACATAATAATCCTAACCCGCTGAGATTCAGTACCAGAAGAACTAGGCCTTAAACAAAAATATAGCTTACAAACTTCTTTAAAATTAAAAAAATCTTTTCGGTTACCCAAAAAAACGGTCGGGTAAATGTATCTTTGGTTCTGGGACCACCCTCGGGGAGGCTCGCAAAAGATCTTCCTGCGATCTCACCCGAAGAGAAAGGTCCTGAACCATCTGAGTAAGTTCTTGAATTTGGTTAACTAAAAGCTGACCGGGATTTGGTCCTAACCCTGCCGGATTCATGAAGCCGGTTAACTCTCACCAAAACTAAATGGGAAAACATTCAAAACCCTTTTTTTTTTTAAAGTTTTTGGGCCGGTGATAATGTTATGATTCTAATACTCAGGTCTGGGGTGATCTTATATGAAAGGACCTGAATACCAGAACGTAATGCTGGGAAAGGGGAAAGGAATGGGAATAGCCCCTGGCGCCCTATCTCCGTTGTCTCGCCCGTGCTGTCAATACACTCTTGCGAGACTATGGTTGCTTGGGCCCATGGCAGCCGCGTTTGAAGGGCGGATTACGTCTGCTCAACTCCGATGCCCCCTCAGGTCTTAATGAGAGACAAAGAGTGAACCGAGACAGGGTGATAACAAGGGGCCCTCTAACTAAACAACAAGGCCAGGGGCTACTAACAAACCTAAAACTAAAGTATGCGCGGATTACCGCCAGGGAAAAGAACAACCAAAATACTCCACTTGTCCACTCTCCTACACGGCACCGCCGAGTTCCGGAAAGAACTGTGGAAGCGGATACCTCCGCAAATGCTCCAAAACCAGAACACAATATTAAGCGGCCTAGGTCGCAGCACGCGGCAGAGCCGCCACTCACGAAACCAAACTAGATCCTCTAAAGATTGTCACTGGTAAATGAGGACCAGGAGAACTCCTTGGGATGAGATGACAAACACCAAGACTCAGGAACTCAGAGGACTGGAATGACCGGGCACAGCAGACCAGGAACAGACGTTCACCAACATGAGCAGCATGCAGGAAACTATCACCGGCGTCTGTGTGAGATCCTGAGAAGGCATTTAGCAGGGAATCCTCCAATCAGAGTACAGAACCTGATTACAATAAATGTCGTGCAGCTGCCTTGCTGCACGACCAGAGAAACATGTGTGCACACTAATTAATTAACCCAGCAACGGGGAACGCGGTCCGCCTGTGGCGTCCCCGTTGCTAAGGTCCCGGCGGCTTGGCGCACCCGGCGTCCTAGCGTTGCTAGGGACCCGGCGGCTTAGCGTGCACGGCGACCTAGCGTTGCTAGGGACCTGGCGGCTCAGCGCGCACGGCGTCCCTAGTTGCTAGGCGCCTAACATACTGGCAAACGGACAGGAACCCCCAACGCTGCAGACACAGACTCTCAGAACTGGAGGACAGGCAGAATCCCAAATGACAGACCGGTGGACACCAAGAAGCCAGAAACTCGACCAGGCATAGGCAAAGCCACAGGACTTCTGGACAGGAACAAGCTCAGAACTCAAGCAGACTGGAAACCTAGAAATATCACCAGCGTCTGTGAATTGCACTCAGCCAGCATATAACAGAGAGGCCTAATTAATTATGTCATGCAGCTGCCCTGTTGCATGACTCCAAACTGACAAGATGCAATTAGCAGCCAGGTGAGGCTGAACACATGGGAACAAGCTGCAATTACACAGACTCACCACCGGCAGCAAACAAGAGTATTCTTAAACAGAGCAACGGGAAATCCTGGCCTGCAAGACAACTTATAAACATAAAATAGGAATGAACCACTACCTGTGGTTCATAACAGTATCCTCTCCTTAAGGGTGAGCTCCGAGCACCCCATGACACCCACGGGGAACATAAACAGAAGTATAACATAAAATACATAACCAAAATGCAAAATGGAAATGAGCCACAGTCGTGGCTCATAACATTACCCCCCCCCTTGAGGAGGGGTCAAAGGACCCCAAAATTCAGACTTTCCAAAACAAGGGATACAAAAAAAAAAAACCTGACACACTGGTCTAACAGAAACAAGCTATAGCAACAGCTAGTAACGGTGGCCCCCCTTGACGGTGGCCACTGGACACAAGACAAGGAAAAAAAAATATATATTTTTTTTTTAACAAGGCAAGAGTCAATAATCATTTCTTTTTCTTCTTCTTCTTCTTCTTCTTCTTCTTCTTATTTTTACAAAGTTCTTGAGGTCTGACCAAGGTAATTCCCCAAACATTGTCTGAACTGATGGTACCTCCCAGCAAGGCTGGGTTCAAATCAGAGATTGGTTTCTTAACCTTGGGAGCTGAACTTTCAGGCAAAGTACTACTATAAGAAGAAGACAGAAAAGCATATCCTGCAGTCAAAACAACGGGCTGAGACTCTTGTGCCGAGTTTACAGTATTTGGTGGACTCTCAGCAGACAAGACGGGTGACTTAGAGGAACCTGAACCAATTTCTTTGGAACCATATCTTTTAATAACTGCATCACTGAATGCTGGGGGATCCTGAAGAATGGGATCTTCAGCTTTCATTAGGCTGGTCGCCCACTCAAAAGGCTCTCCTTCAAAAGAATATATCAGATAGAGCACTAGGTTCTCTGAAGTGATGCCCAGAAATGGTCTAGACAACAAAATGGTGTAATAGTGTTTGTAAAGCACCAGAAATTGGACTAAGTCCCCATCAAAGATTATAGATGTTGAGATATCAACAGAGTCAGGATCTGCTTCCTTCCCATCTGACTGACTAGAGTGCTTTGCTAGGACCTGGTCACTATTGACCTTACTTGAGGCTGAGACTTTCTGAACCCCACCTGGGGCAGTGACTTTCTGAACCCCACCTGGGGCAGTGACTTTCTGAACCCCACCTGGGGCAGTGACTTTCTGAACCCCACCCGGGGCAGTGACTTTCTGAACCCCACCCGGGGCAGTGACCTCCGGGAACCCCGCTGGGGCAGTGGCCTCCGGGAACCCCGCTGGGGCAGTGGCCTCCGGGAACCCCGCTGGGGCAGTGGCCTCCGGGAACCCCGCTGGGGTCAGCACCTCGGATTCTTTTACTGGGACCGAGCCGTCGGCCTCCCCCACTGGGACCGAGCCATCGGCCTCCCTCACTGGGACCGAGCCATCGGCTTCCCTCACTGGGACTGAGCCATTGGCCTCCCTCTCTGAGTCGATAATTATCGAAACTTCTCCCGGGACTATGACTTCCGGGACTTTTGCTGAAGCTATAACCTTCAGAACCTCCACAAATGCTATGCCTCTTAAGTTCTTTCCTGGGGAAGCGACCTCTAGACCCTTCTTTGAGGCTGCGTCTCTCGAGACCCCACTTGGGGATATTACTTCAAAGATCCCTTCTGGGGTTTTGCTTCTCGAGTTCCCTTCTAGAACTATGGTTTTAGATACCCTTTCTGGGGTTGCGCTTTTCAAGTCCCTACCTGGGGTAACAGCTTCTGAGACCCCATCTGGTATGGAAACCTGAGCTATAATATTTGATGTCCCTCTATAAGCTAGAGCATCGGGTACCGCTCCAGCGCTCTGGGCATCGGGTACCGTTCCAGCACTCTGGGCATCGGGTACCGCTCCAGCACTCTGGGCATCGGGTACCGCTCCAGCACTCTGGGCATCGGGTACCGCTCCAGCACTCTGGGAATCGGGTACCGCTCCAGCACTCTGGGCATTGGGTACCGCACCAAGATCCTGAGCATCGGGCACCTCTCCAGGACCCTGGGCAACGGGCACCACTCCAGGACCCTGGGCAACGGGCACCACTCCAGGACCCTGGGCAATGGGCACCACTCCAGGACCCTGGGCAACGGGCACCACTCCAGGACCCTGGGCAATGGGCACCACTCCTGGACCCTGGGCAATGGGCACCACTCCAGGGGCTTGCAACTCTGCTTCAACAGGAACCTCAAGAGAGGAGAGAAACATTCTCTTTTGATTCCTGAATCTATAATGGGGCTCCCTTGCCCAAGGACCCCAATTATAGGACAGAGAGCTTTTTAGTGTGGGTTGTGTGACAAGTACCTCTGCCACAGTAGAGACAGGAGTAGGTCTTGTATCCTGACTCAACTTGGCCAGAGGGCAAGACTTGTCACCACACTTTGGCTTGCGAAACTCACAGGTCTGCAGATAGTGGCCTAAACCCCCACAATATAGGCATAAGTTTAAGTTTCTGCGACGCAGACGCTCCTCTTCTGAGAGCCTGGGCCGCAGAAAACTTTTAAACCTTTTCTCTTCAATTAAACCAGAGGATTCTCTTGTCACTATACTGTGAACAAGAGTCTCTTTAGAGATAGATGTACTCTCAACGACTTCTGGCAAGATGAGCAAGATTTTAGTCAGAAGGTTTTGCAGTTGCTTTAAGGATTGCTGCAAAACTTCTAGTCGCTCAGGTTTCAAAGCACTGAAAGCAGAGTTCAGGGCTGAGAGAGATGCCTGCAGGGCTTGCATAGTAGACATAGGCGGATTTAAAACTAGACAAGACAAGGCAAGACTAGACAAGGCAAGACTAGACAAGGCAAGACTGAATTTTGAAACTAGACAAAACAAGAATGGATTTTTTATTTTTTTTAAATTACCGGACTGGATTTTTAAACACCGGACTGGATTCTAAACACCGGACTGGATTCTAAACATCGGACTGGATTCTAGACTAGACACTGGACTAGGCCAAAAAAGAAAAAAGTTTTATTTCTTTTTTTGTGGTATGGCTGGTGATAATGTTAGGTTCCTGGTGCTCAGAACAAGGGAGATGTTATAAAGAGAGTTCAGAGCACCAGGACGTAATGTTGGGAAAGGGAAACGGAATGGGAATAGCCCCTGGCACCCTACCTCCGTTGTTTTACCCATGCTGTCAATTCACTCTTGCGAGACTATGGTTTCTTGGGCCCATGGCAGCCGCGTTTGAAGGGCGGATTAAGTCTGCCCAACTCCGATGCCCCCTCAGGTCTTAAAGACAGACAAAGAGTGAACTGAGACAGGGTAATAACAAGGGGCCCTCTAACTGAAACAACCAAAGCCAGGGGCTACTGACTAGCCTAAAACTAAATGTATGTGCGGCTTGCCGCCAAAGGAAAAGAACAACAAAGGAAATGCTGTCCACACGCCGACACAATACTTTTGTGTATCGGCGGTGACAGCATAAGCAGAACCCTCTGCAAAACACCAGTGCCAGATATAACCAAGGAATACAGCGGCCTAGGCCGACGGACGCGGCAGAGCCGATACTCACGGAACCGGTACAAATACTGGCAAACGGACAGGAACCCCCAACGCTGCCGACACAGACTCTCAGTACTGGAGGACAGGCAGAATCCCAAACGACAGACCGGTGGACACCAAGAAGCCAGAAACTTGACCAGGCACAGGCAAAGCCACAGGACTTCTGGACAGGAACGCTTCACGGCAGGACACGGGATCAGACACAGGAATCGACACAGGGACTGACACAGGAATCGACACAGGAAGCAGCTAGACAGACACTGCTAGACAGGAGCTCAGGAACTGGCAGGAACAAGCTCAGAACTCAAGCAGACTGGAAACCTAGAAATATCACCAGCGTTTGTGAATTGCACTTAGCCAGCATATAACAGAGAGGCCTAATTAATTATGTCATGTAGCTGCCCTGTTGCATGACTCCAAACTGACAAGATGCAATTAGCAGCCAGGTGAGGCTGAACACATGGGAACAAGCTGCAATTACACAGACTCACCACCGGCAGCAAACAAGAGTATTCTTAAACAGAGCAACGGGAAATCCTGGCCTGCAAGACAACTTATAAACATAAAATAGGAATGAACCACTACCTGTGGTTCATAACAGTATCCTCTCCTTAAGGGTGAGCTCCGAGCACCCCATGACACCCACGGGGAACATAAACAGAAGTATAACATAAAATACATAACCAAAATGCAAAATGGAAATGAGCCACAGCCGTGGCTCATATCAGTAGCAAGCAGCTACTGTATGACTGCCTGTGTAGTGTCTACCTTCTGGTGCCCCGAGTCTGCCTGCAATATGTATTAAGGCACAAGCAGCATGATCAGCGTGCCCAAGCCACCTGTTTGCCCCCTCACTAAGGACAACTAGTGTGTCCCAATGTATACTAATCAGTAAATGGAGGAGCAATCAGCGCACCTCCATCCTCCGGCTCATAAAATCCAGGCGATAGAGCGCAGGGACTTTCCCAGCTGGCCCTTATGCACTGGAACAATGGTAGAGAACGCACCTGACTCAAGTTAATTCTATGACCCTGAGCTAAACGTGAGTGCTTCGAGGTGCTGCTTGTTAGAGAGGTTGCGTCCCTGTAACATCCGGTAGTCCATATGCGCAGTCCTTCCAGCGGGGGTATTGGAGAATCCGGGGGGATTCATTTGGCTGTTCGGGGCAGCGGGAGACTCCGCAGTGGACTCCACCCGGAAGCTAGCAGCACCTCCTCTGGGAAGGAGGGTTGAACGAAAGGAGGAGTTTACATAACACAGGGGTAAGAAGCAGCAGCAGAGGGGGTTGTTGTGGGTTCCCTGCAGCTGCGCTTGAGCTCCGGCTTGGGGAGGTGGGAGGCGGAGCCAGGGCCGGCTCTACCATTAGGCAGCTTTAGGCGGCTGCCTAGGGGCGCCAGCCACTGGAGGGCACCACTGAATTCATCTAGTGAAAAACTAAATGAAACATGTCTCTGTATACAGGTTGGTAATGAACTTACAGATGGGGGGATGAAACACAATAAGGAGCATAGAAATATATATGTATTTCTGTGTGTATATATGTATATATACACATACAATTAAAGGGATGTAGGTGGCATCCCGGCGGAAGGAGATGTTGCATTCAGAATCCCGACAGCCAACATCCAGAATGTTAGTATGACAGATAGGGTTAGGCTTGGGGGAGGGAGGGCTAGTGTAAGGGGTAAGATTAATTAATTTCATTCAAATTTTGGAATTATGGTGGTCAAAGATGCTGCGGGATATTCTGGCCAGTGAATCCTGTACTCAACCCCAACTGAATATCCCCCCCAGATCCCATATACAGTATTATGGAGTAAATAAAGAATAGATGGCACTGAAGGACTTTTAAAGTGAAAGTACAGTATATTGTGAAAAAAGTCACAAAAACTTTAAAAGTCCTTGAGAGTTGTCCCATTTCTCTGTATATGTATAATTCACCCCAGCCCACCTAGTGGGCACCTGCATCTCCCGTCTGAGAGGTCGTGGTGGTGGTGGTGGTGGTGGGGGGGGGGGATTTGCAGGTTAGGAGGCGCTAGGCTAAAGATTTGCCTAGGGTGCCGCAAAACCTTGCACCGGCCCTGGGCGGAGCTGACACTCAGACACCGGCGCTGTCTAGTATAGATAGCTGCTGGTTGCGCCCCAGCTCATCCTGCGCTGTGTGCAAGGCACACAGCGCACATACCTAGTTACGGCTCTGCGATCACCCAGCGGGTTGTCATGTTAGTAAGCACACATCTATGGAGCGAGCAGTGGCATAGGTTTTTCATGTATCAGGGCAATGTTGTACGTGGGTCTTATTACACTATTTAAAACACACAGGGGCTATGGGGATAAGCGAGCTACAGTATGGGCGACGTACCTAGCAAGCCAGACTCGACAACCGAGTGGGTTAACAAAATAGCTGGTGCCTGTGAACCAACGCCTCACTGAAGGCCACATCTATCGAGCGAGTGATGGTATAGGTTTTACATGTCTAAGTGCAATGCTGCTTGTGCATCTCATTACGCTAGTTAAAACAGCGGCTATGGGGATAAGCGAGCTACAGTATGGGCGACATATGTAGCAAGCCAGACTCCAGTACCGAGCGGGTTAACAGAATGGTTGCCGCCAGTCAACCAGCGCCTTGTGGAAGCCCACATCTATGGACTGAGCGACAGCATATGTTTTACATGTGTAAGGACAATGCTGTACGTGTGTCTCATTACGCTAGTTAAAACACACAGGGGCTATGGGGATAAGCGAGCTCTGGGCAACATACACTGTAGAAAGCCAGACCTGAGCACCGAGTGTGTTAACAAAATGGCTTCAGAGCGTGAAGCCCACACCAATGAAGCAAGCAACGGCATAGGTTTTACCTGTATCAGGGCAATGTTGTACGTGCGTCTCATTACACTATTTAAAACACACAGGGGCTACGGGGCTCCTGCTGTTTCAAATTATATGTACAGTAGCATACCAGTTTGCGTCTGTATATACTATTCTTATTTATTGCTTTGTCTATGGGACTTGCTCACATATCCCTAACGCCAATGGACCATTGCTTTAGCACGTTAGTTTGCACATGTATACACTATTTTTATTTATTGATTTATTAGTTTATTTTTTGGGTCCCGACAGAGAATTAATATTTTCAACAGTGTCTCTGAAGCCCAGCATTCACACAGTACTGTAGCAGGCTACCCACTCTGCTGGTTAACCTCCCAAACCCCCTCCCCTGGGAGACTGCTCATTTCACAGACAGGAAGGCAATCTTACAGTCAATAAATTGACAACACAGTAAGCAAATTAAGGGCTGATACTACAGTTGCTTTGGTTGGGGTAAGGGACTAGAGAGGCCCCGGGTGAATGTACATTAAACAGTAAGTGCTTATACTGTATGAAGTACAGTACTGTGCTATGGATTTTGCGTGGCAGACACTCAGACAATTAGTTATGAAAACTGGTCTTTTCCTGTGTGCATAATTCTATTGAATGTAAGGTTCTTAAATGTATGAATGTTAAAAAAAAAAAAAAATGAATAAAGTTTTAAGAAGAAAAAAAGGCATTTGCACTATGGGAATTGAAACCGGAACTATGAGCATAGGGCACAGCACATCTCACCGCTAGGCCACGATGCCTGGTCATAGAGAGGAAAGCTGATGTGTAAATGTAAGCAGTGATCCCTTCCCATTGGCTTTGCTTATCCTGTATTGGCTAGGGGACTTGGACACTCACATAACCCTTACACCAATGAACCATTGCTTTAACATGTTAGTTTGCGTCCCTATACACTATTTTATATTTATTGATTTGTCTACGGGACTTGGACACTCACATATCCCTAACGTCAAAGGACCATTGCTTTAACACGTTAGTTTGCATATGTATACACTATTTTTATTTATTGATTTAATGGTTTTTTATTTTTTTATTGACTCTCTCCATCTGACCATTGGTCTGTGTGTACAATATAATATTACAGTTGTCACTGGCCATTTGTCAGGGCTTGTATATCCATCTGCCACTATTCGCTCTACAGTACTGGATTAGTGGAGCATTAGCCACCCAGTGGTGAAGATGTGTATTGCATGCTGTGTATGTTGTCGTGCCTCAACACGCCAGTCTGTGCAACAACTCAACAACCTGAGCTATAGCTAAGGTGTGACTAATCCTCCATTTAGGCTGAGAAACTGCAACTATGCTCGGCCTGTGTAGCTAGTACTGTCTTCCTGGCCAGCCACATGAGGTGTTGAATTCTTTTGAAGGAAGGTGATAGAAATTTCTCAAGAAGAAGATATTTGTTCAGAGAATCTCTTCCCGAATAAAGCCAGTCATAGACCTTAGCTTCCAAACAGAATGAAACAAGATATTAAGGGACCCCTGCTTGTTTGACAGGGAAAAACTGTGGTAAAGGAACAAAGACACAAATCCACAAGGCAGGGGGTCAAGGAGTAGAACAGAACAGATAAGCATGTGTGCATTTTTTGGAGGATTGCCATGCATTGAGAATGCCCCATACCTCTTGCCTTTGTGAACCTCCCGCAACAGGAACCTATGGTTTCGTAGTAAATTCCGAATTTCTAAAAAGTTTATTCCTATTATTTTTATATTCTGAAACTATTTTTGCAATGTAATCTGTGTGTCTTTACATATATTTTAACTATAAGCCTTTGAAATGTTTTCAGATTAAATACACCTTTAATCTAGTGTAGTCTGTGTGTGCTCACTGAACCTGTGTGAATCATGTTACCTGTTTCATGAAATATTAAAAATTGTGTATTTAGGTAGAAGCTAAGGCTACCTAGTGTCATAGCACTGAATTCCTCTTGCTGGTGGCAGTTACCATGTCTGAAGTAACCATAAGTCACTGGCAGCGATTTCCAGATTGACGTACAATATATGAAGAATAGGCCAGCCAGTCACAACAGACAGGGGCATGGATAGGAGCCCATCCCTGTGATGTGTAAAAATAAAGTGGGCGATAAATTTTTAGTTTTGGTGGCAGGCCATGACAGTGCACATGTGCATATCCTGATAACTTCTGCATAATGTAGCCCATAGCCCTCTACCTATACCAAGAAAGTGAAACATTCCAGACCATGGTAAATTCGGCATTTAAATAGTCCCCATAGAAACCGATGGTGACTGATTTTGCTATCGAAAAGGGTGACCTCAGTAGATGTCTCTGATATCTGATGCAGTGTCCCATAGATATTCAAGGGATTCTTAATATTTGCAGGTACGCCCCCCCAAAAAAAAAAAAAACAAAAAAAAAACACATGCCCCATAATCTTGAATATGGGCATAAATTGTTATGTTTATCATAAGTGTCCCATACTTCCGATATATTTTTGGGCACCCTAGGTGCACGCCCAAAAATAGGGGCATGGCTTCATAGGGAATGGGCATGCTCACATCTATGCCCCCTGTAGCTGTGCCCCCTGTAGTTTTGGCCCCAATAGCTGTGCCCCCAGTAGTTTTGCCCCCAGTACTGTGCCCCCTGTAGCTGTGACCCCAGTATTAATGCCCCCTGTAGCTGTGACCACAGTAGTAATGCCCCCTGTACCGCCGCTTACACAAAAACAAAAAAATACTCACCAGCCCTGCTCCTGCTTCGCGACCGCTGTTGTACTCCATCTCCGGCCACCGGCACCGTTCCTCAGATCTATGGGAGAGACGTCATGACGTCTCTCCCATAGCACCACACAGACACTAGAGGTCAATTATGACCTCTAGTGTCTATGGCCGCTCCCACAGTGCCGTGCGGTGCGCAATGACATCAGGCGCACTGCACGGCACCAGTAGCGGCTCCTGCCACAGCAGCGGTGCCCTCGGGACAGCGGCGCCCCGGGCAAAAGTCCTGCTTGCCCGTGGCAAGAGCCGCTACTGGTTATATTGTTTCTGTGCAGGGTAAATACTGGTTTCTTTATTTTTACACTGCAATTTAGATTTCAGGTTGAACACATCCCACCAAAATCTAAATCTCTCTGCACATGTTACATCTGCCCCACCTGCAGTGCACATGATTTTGCCCAATTACTTACTTTTTTTGTTTGCTAACAAACCTGAGTAAAGCCCTAAATTATGTATCACTCAAGTTCACTCCATCACTAACCAGTCTTTAACAGTGGGTATGGCTGTACAATGCTTATCTTCAATAACAATCCACTGGCTAAGTAACAGGACTGTATATAGTAACAGGACCTTCCACTGGTGTTTACATAACTCCACCATGCCACTGCACCTGCACCCACAAAAGATTATGGGCCCAGGCACTCAAAAGTACCTAGATGACCAGAGCAGCACACAGGTGCCATTTAGGAACATTTAAAAATATGGTAAAGACTCCAAAAACTGATATTTTAAGAGGTTTACCACAAATACGTATGCACAGCACAGCAAGCCCCATAAGATTCTATGGAGCTGTAATGTGCCTGTATCCTGCAAGCTTTGGAAAGCTTAACTTTTTGGTGCTTTTCTGCTGAAAACACAATGCCATATATTGATGGCATTGCCTATGGAAGCCTATGGACTTATTGTTGCAAGTTGCCCTGTAGAGGGTTTGTTTGCATGCACAATAGTATCCTGGCATATAACTACTGTAGCTATAAAGGAGAGGACTATATACATATTTATGTATACAATACCGCAATACTAGGAGTGCAAATATAATATAAAAACATACAGTATGTATCAACCACAATATGCATAAAGGTTATAGTTTAAATTTATTCACAAATACTGTTCATTGAAATAAAGAAGGGATTAAAATAAACTAATCACAATAAAATTGACCATATATACAGTAAGTAGAGATGAGCAGGACTGGTTCTCCGAGAACCGGACCCACCCGAAAATAGCATTCCAAGCTGGGATCCGAGTGCAGCTCGGGTTTTCCCGTCTGACTCAGATCCCAAAACAAAGCAACACGTCACCCTCCCACTGTAGGATTCACGCAGGTTTTGGATTCAATAAAGGTCCCAGGTGATTGCGCCATTTTCCCAGAGCTTTTCTTACTGTGCATGTGTGAAACGCCGGGGAAATGCCCACCATGCCATTTACATTGACTCCAGAGGGTAAGTATTAAAAAAAAGGGTGCAGTGTGGACCGCCTGGACTATATAGTCCATATCGCATGGAAACATAGTGCATATCGCACTGTGTATATAAGCTTGCGATGCCAAAGCGTGGTTCTGCGGGATCAGCATCGCAAGAAAATATAGTGAGTGCAGGCTGGGCCAATACGGATTACATGCCTCCAGGCACAATATAGTCAGTATCGGCCGTGACACTCCTTCGCACCATGTGTATGGGGTGTGGTATGGTATGCCGGCGGTCGGGCTCCCGGCGACCAGCATATCGGCGCAGGGAGCCCGACTGCCGGCTTACCGAAAGTGTGGCGAGCACAAATGCGCTCGCCACACTGCAGGCACGGTGGCGCGCCGCGCTTTTTTTTATTCTCGTGGACCCCCACGAGGGAGAATAAGTGTCGGTATGCCGGCTGTCGGGATTCCGGGCCGGTATACTGTGCACCGGGATCCCGACAGCTGGCATACTGAAGACCATACTGTGTATGTGCCTTTAGAGTTTTTCTGAGGATATACTCCAAAAGCTGGGACTCTCTGCTTTCGGTGGACACTGACAGCTTGTCTCTACTATGCCCAGAACCATAGATAACAGGTTTCCAGCAGCTGGTCCCTGCTTCAGCTTCACACGCTTTTATATTTTCATCGGGGGATTGCCCTAGCTGCTGAACTCTGATCCCCAAGACCCTCCTGAAAGTACCTCCTGAAAGGTGGAACTCTCTAGTTTTTTTTTATCCAATTGAAAACCAAGAAATCTATTTCAAGGAAATGGAGATATGCCCCCCACCGGAAAATGATGAGTATTAAGCCCACTCCCCTATCCACTACTCCTCTGTGTATTAAACACCCCCTACCAGCTGGAAGTCATGTACCGAGGCCCCTTCATTCATCCCAATGCCCCCTTCTACAGTTTAGTGTTCTCCTTCCAGCCCCATCTTCCACCATCTGTGTAGTAAAGGATTAATTAGCAAAAATGACTGATCCACGTCCTACATGCTGAGCGGAAGATATAACTCCCCCTACTGCCAGTGGAACATCAAAGTTGCTGCTGATAGCCTACATTGTTGTTAAGATGGCACTGGTGGGGGATGTCGAAGTCGGAAAAATTAGACATACAAACTACACACAAAGTGGTGCTTCTCGGTGGTGGCGTAAGGACACAATTGACGTATGTGGACGCACAATCCTTCTTTACTGTGCATCGTGCATAGAGTTGCACGGCGTGCGTGTTGCCGTGTGGTGGGTGTGTATACAGTAAAAGGCACAATCACTGAGAAATCCATAAAGATGCACACAGACACATATTTATACAACACATAAATTATACATAGACAAAACATGTCCAACACAAGGATTGTATTACAGGTTGAGTATCCCATATCCAAATATTCCGAAATACAGAATATTCCGAAATACGGACTTTTTTGAGTGAGAGTGAGATAGTGAAACCTTTGTTTTTTGATGGCTCAGTGTACACAAACTTTGTTTAATACACAAAGTTATTAAAAATATTGTATTGAATGACCTTCAGGCTGTGTGTATAAGGTGTATATGAAACATAAATGAATTGTGTGAATGTGCACACACTTTGTTTAAAGCACAAAGTTACAAAAAATGTTGGCTAAAATGACCTTCAGGCTGTGTGTATAAGGTGTATATGTAACATAAATGCATTCTGTGCTTAGATTTAGGTCCCATCACCATGATATCTCATTATGGTATGCAATTATTCCAAAATACGGAAAAATCTGATATCCAAAATACCTCTGGTCCCAAGCATTTTGGATAAGGGATACTCAACCTGTATATGGTGTTTGTATTAAGAGTGTAAAACCAGACATATACGTATTACTGGGACAGAACAAGTTAATCATATCATGTTTAGTGTCAAAATGGTCAGGAGAATGCGAGTAATAAACCCGTAGCTATGGGTAAATTGTACATTGCGACAGTTCAGTTATGATCAACTGTTGGATTATAAAGCAATATTTACTAGAACAAAGGACTTCCTGCAGCATTTCAGAGTGAACCCAGTGGCAAACACCTGTACCTGCATCTTCAAACTGGACATTGCTTTCATATGAACTGACCAATAACACACAATGAATGAGAAACCTCCCTCTCCTGGACCAATAGCAGAAGACCCAGCCCCAGATGTATATCTTCTCCAATACACAGTATATAAGTACTTTCCCTTGCCCAGGGAGCTCAGTGCTGCTGATTCTAACTGGTGATGACTATTTTCTGAGCTAAGGGTGATGTATACTGGCTGTGACTGTTTCTTATGTAACTTTAACACTGTAATCCTATCTTATACTTATATATGTTGATAATGTTGATTTATCCTTCGAAATGAAAGCTATACCTTAAACACACCTTAAATACACTTTACCATGGAGCCGCTGAGGCCGCTGTACTTAATATACACTCTACGTACTTTGTACGCTATTAGCATACAAAGTCCCGTGCTGTGTACGGACTTAGCGTACAAACGCCGCGCTGACGGTACAAAGTACACACAGTGCGTACACACCCAATGAATACACTTTAAACCTTATACAGCAATGTGATGCGTTACTAAAACACTTTAAACCTTATACAGCAATGCAATGCGATAGCAATTCACCTTTAAACCTTAGCAGGGAAAGGAAGACACAACACCGTTTTTGTAATTTACTGCTGGGTTCCGACACCACAGCGTATTATTGCTGAAAGGGGGTTACAATACAATCAATACAATATATAACAGAGTAAATGGCCACAGTCAATGTTACATACGTGAGTGGATTCGCCGCGCTACCCAGTCTGGTCCTCCGTCATCTGAAAGATAACGTTGTGAGTCTTGTGTCTGACCAGGCCTGCTGCAGGCTCTCTTTATTCACTTCATCCAAAACATAACACAATGGATACTGTAATCTCTTTGTCCATTGGACACAGGGATGGTCATTTACAGTACAGGAGAGGTCATAGGTCGGTTTGAATAGGTGGGCGATGTCTGTTCCAACTGCTCTTGTGGGTGGTCTCCTTTGGATTCCCACTGCATACATAATGTACAGTAAATACAGTTTATATCTATATTCTGCTCCTGCACATAACTATCTGCAGGAACATGCGATCTGTCTCAAACCAACACTGGAATGTTACCCTTAAAATACCCTACAGCTGGATACCAAACATCACCTTGTAACCTTGCTCTGTCCCCTCCTATCCTGTAAAGGTGAATCCCTTTGTTCTGTTACCATTTAAACTGCTGTTACTTTCTGGTGTGGTGCAGGGAGACTATGTGTACATTGTGCACTATTTGGATTAAATATGTAATGTGTTTTGATAGCCTTCCATGCGCTCACAAACTCTACCGTAAATACTCATACCACGCGCTAATGCGCAGGACTGCGGGAGCGACCATATACGCAAATTGCGAATATGCGCACGCACAGCAGAGCAAGTACGCACACGGAGGCCATCTGTGTGTAGTTTGTACATGATGTGTGTACTGCAATATTTTTTGACTTTGACAATGTTATACTGAATGATATACTGTACATATGTTGTTTTGTATGCATACCTTTTTAATATCAAATTCATTTATATATATCTGAGCATTGGACCTCAGTAAACCATGTGTGCAACTACTTGCTTTCTCTTAAGGGACATAGTGCTACGACATTCAGCGCACTATTATTGTAAATGGTAATAAGACGCAACTTGCGTCCGCAGTATATAATAACACTGGTATTTAAATGTTTATTTCAAATAATGGAATTTCACAGGGATCATAGAGGGTAGTTGACAGCGGCAGTGGCAGCGCATGCGCGATCACAATCTAAGGGTGTTTTTTACAAAATATACCCTGAGAATTGCGGTAAGGAAGACATATGCTAATTATATTAGTCTGCAAACCACATAGATACTTTGATTGGTAGTATGAAATTTGGAATACAATTGACTATTACTATGAAATGTAAGCTGTATTGTTGGGTTTGCAAGTGATGCCATCGCACAGAGTGCATGGCTCTGGGTTGCTGTCCTATGGCCCTTGCATCTGGCTAGCAGAGTGTCTGTGATGACACTTTGCAGATAATATCACTATTGCAGCACAGCCTGGAGCGTCCTTTGCATGCTGCAGACATGCACACTATAGCCTTTAAAGCCTCCTATAGATTTCTGAGGATGCTCCTGGCAGTGTTGTACTTCCTGTCGCTGACAGCTCCGCCTGCTTGGCATGATGAAATTCAGTCAGGGGACATGACCAGCACAGGGTGCAGAGCTGCCCTGTTATTGCATTGAATTTTAAAAGTATATGGGCCCACTTACATCCTGCCGTATTGTGTCATCTTACTATAAAAAGCGGGTCCACAAACTCTGAATGAGTGTATATTCTGAGTATCAGGGAGAATTGTACTTCTATGACATCTCTATTATGTTAGTTCCCAAATACTTTCAGCAACGCACTTGTCTTTTTAAATATATTGGAATAATAAACTTCTTGCCTTAAGAAGCTTGCACCTGCTTGCTACTCTGTGACTACCAGAGTAGAATCATATGCTACTCTAATCTCCAGCTGTTCTTTATTAAGCCCAGTGTCTTCAAGCCAAAACCCTCTGCCAGCTACCTAGTGCAAACTGGTCCACAGTGAAGGACCAGTGGAAATTAGCTGACATCAACCAAGAGGTGTTGCAGCAATGTGTCCACACATACTCATAAGTAAATGGTTCCAACTACCAGTGTAGGAGCCTGGTGGTGGCAGTTAGTTACCCCTCGCTATGCAGTAAGAAGAGTGGTTACTGATGGCAAGAGGGAATCCCTAGATGGAGTAAGCTCGCTCTGGTGTTGAGGTGCAGATATTAACTAAGGATATAACAGGTAGGCAGAACCTCACCTTTCACACTCCAGTATTTATAACTTATAAATATCATCTTTGTGTTATTCTAATCATATTTATAATCAAAACTGAACAAATTTGCAGTGCTTAGCCTCCGGAAGAAATATAGGGGGGCCGCACTATACTGAAAAATAAGCTCAAGGGGAGACAGCTATCAGATCTGCCTCACGAAGAGGGGCATGGAGTGTTATGTGACCTATCTAGGAAGTTCCCACACACCCAACCAGGAGCAAGCCAACATGAAGAATAAGCTGATGATCAAAATGGCTAAAATGAAGGGGAATGTGCTGGTGAGTAGCTGCTGGGGCTGGTCAGGGGGGACACAGGTTGACACAGAGACCTGATCATCACATCAAACTAGTCTATTATCATATGATGCAAAGAGTAATTGATTTATGTTCAAACAGAAAGGTATCTGCAAGTTACTGCATATTTACATTGGTCACTGGAGCCCATTGTACAAATTGTGAAATGAAACCTGTGACAGTAGTAATAAAGACTCTCCATTACATAGCTTAGACTGCTGTTACTGGCATTCAGCACACAATGGGTTTCAGTATTTTTAAAGAATTTTAATATACTCAAGTTTTTAGTGCATACACTATATATTGGGTTTTTATAATAGAGTAACAATTGGTGTGGGCTATTTCTGTTTGTCAACAGAGGGATTAATTTGGCCCAGGGGCTGGCATGCTTAAAAATAGAGGTTTGCCATCTAGGGTAACTGTGAGATTTCAATGTTTTGACCATGAGTAGACCTAGAGCAGTGGTGGAACTAGTGAGTAGTGGGCTCAGGTGCAAAAATATGCTTTGGGCCCCCACTCCCACCCCAAAAAAAATCTTCTCCATTGATTACACTGCATGTGGCACATACATGGATTTATTTACAAAGCATCGCCAATGATTTTACTAGCTAGTAAAATCATTGCCATTTTAAATTTTGTGCATAAATATGATACAACCGGACACTTCGTAAATAAAACCAACAGTGTAATAAATTTAAAACAAATTAATTTTGTAATCTCCTGAAATTATAACAAGCACAAACCTGCTAGATGTTGGGCTAAATGATGTCCCTAAATATGCAATAAAATGGACGTATTACTGCTTGCATCTAACATTTTAGCTCCCTAAATATCACACTTACCCCCTTGCAGCTCTTACTGCTCCCTACATTACTCCCTCACAACTTACTACCACCCTTGCAGCACTCATTGCCCCACTCAAAATTCACTGTCCCCTTGCAGTTTACAACCCCCCTCATAGCACACACTGATCCACTCATAGCTCATCTCCTCTTCATAACTTGCATTCCTCCTTTGTAGTCTCTTCATAGCATGCTCCATAGTAACTGTAGACCTCCTTCTTCTCTCCTCCGAAACCAGAGTCCGCCACCTGCCCTCCTCTCCCCCTCCAGCCAGAGACCGCCTTATGCTCTCCTTTCCCCACTGGCCAGAGAACACCTCCTGACCTCCTCTCAAAAACATGATACATAGAGTAGGAGAAAAAACACCCAATGCACTATCAATAGAAGCCAGAGTGCGTTTGTCAGCCCTAATTAGGCTAAAAGTTAGAAATATATAGTGGACCGGCGCTTGTAAATATCAAAATAGAATAATTGGATGGATAAAGTATAAAACAATAATCACATTGATTAAAATAATAAAATGTCAATATATCATATCTGAAACAAGGTTTAAAATTTGCCACATTAATGGATCCTGAACTTAAGAGATCTGTCTCAGGACTATGGGCCTAATTCAAGGTTGATTGCAAAACAAAATTTTCCTCTAATGGGCAAAACCATGTGCACTGCAGGTGGGGCAGATATAACATGAGTAGAGAGAGTTAGATTTGGGTGGGGTGTGTTCAAACTGAAATATAAATTGCAGTGTAAAAATAAAGCAGCTAGTATTTAACCCGTACAGAAACAAAATAACCCACCCAAATCTTATTCTCTCTGTATCATCGCCACTTGCAGTGCACATGGTTTTGTCCATTAGAAGAAAATGTTGTTTTGCAATCAACCTTGAATTAGACCACATATGTCCAACAGTCAACTACTGAAACCAATTAAGCAACAAGATAATACCCAGATATGGTGGATAGATGTCCAAAGCAGGGTTTTTTTTTTTTTTTTAGCTTGCTGCATCTCAGGCTGTGAGGGTAATCCACTAAGCATCCATGTGCTGCAGGTTTTGTAGTTTAGGTGGAGCATAAACACAGTCCAATAGTTGTGAAATCAAAACTCTGTCAGGAATCTAAACTGGTCTAGTAAATGGGTGGTATAAATCCAGAAAAATAACAATGCTTCAAAGGTAAACCTTAATGCGTTTCCCTGGGCAAAGTTACCCAGTTTCATCAGAAGTATAATGTCAGTGTGTCCTGGGAGCCTTTATATACCACCTTAATTATAATGGCCCTCATTCCGAGTTGATCGGTCGCAAGGCGAATTTAGCAGAGTTACACACGCTAAGCCTACGCCTACTGGGAGTGTATCTTAGCTTCTTAAAATTGCGACCGATGTATTCGCAATATTGCGATTACAAACTACTTAGCAGTTTCAGAGTAGCTTCAGACTTACTCTGCCTGTGCGATCAGTTCAGTGCTTGTCGTTCCTGGTTTGACGTCACAAACACACCCAGCGTTCGCCCAGCCACTCCTCCGTTTCTCCAGCCACTCCTGCGTTTTTTCCGGAAACGGTAGCGTTTTCAACCACACGCCCATAAAACGCTGTGTTTCCGCCCAGTAACACCCATTTCCTGTCAATCACATTACGATCGCCGGAGCGAAGAAAAAGCTGTGAGTAAAAATACTATCTTCATTGTTAAATTACTTGGCGCAGTCGCAGTGCGAATATTGCGCATGCGTACTAAGCGGAATTTCACTGCGATGCGATATACCGAGCGAACGACTCGGAATGAGGGCCAATATCCATAACAGCTGCATATTATGCATAATTAAAAACATTTAACCATCCAACAAACGTCAATATAAAATATTTTGTGGAAATCCAAAATAAACCTGTTACAGGTTGAGTATCCCATATCCAAATATTCCAAAATACAAAATATTCTGACATACAGAATTTTTGGATTAGAGTGAGATAGTGAAACCTTTGTTTTCTGATTAATGCACACAAATTTTGTTTAATACACAGAGTTATTAAAAAATATTGCATTAAATGACTTTTAGGCTGTGTGTATAAGGTATATATGAAACATAGTGAATTGTGTGAATGTACACACACTTTGTTTAATGCACAAATTTATTAAAAAAAATTGTCTAAAATTACCTTCCTGCAGTGTGTATAAAGTGTATATGAAACATAAATGCATTCTGTGCTTAGACTTAGGTCCCATCGCCATGATATCTCATTATGGTATGCAATTATTCCAAAATACGGAAAAATCCTACATACAAAATACTTCTGGCCCCAAGCATTATGGATATGGGATACTCAACCTGTACTAATGGTGAACTTAAAGATATTTTTCACTTGAGTCAATAAAAAAAGCAAACAAATATGAATGTCCATCGACCATCGATGATTTGAAATAATTGCTGGTCTATGACCAATGTTGAATACTTTTACCATCGATGGGGAAGAACCAAATGGTTTCCCTCCATCGGTGGCTCACTGCTACCGATTTTTTTCCACCTCAAAGTGTCAGGGCACGAATCTTAGCCCCGACTCCTGATACCTGTGAAGCCCCGCTCCTGGGCTCTGATTGGCCCACAGTTTATTTTACAGTAATGCAGGGGTGACATCGATGGGTAAAACCATTGATGGTTCCCTTACAGATGGTTTTACACCATCCAGGTTGTCCTTCAATTATATCATCGATGGAGACCATCAATGGATAACTCACTGATGGCCACCCATACAAACAAATAATGAAACAGATTATCATACCTTATGTGTGTTATAGGTCCGGTTTCCTGTCATATGACTTGCATGGCACACGTGACTGAAGCCGGCTAGATGTCAATCTTTCTGCAGTGAGCCACATCATGGGCAGACTGAGGTCACATGGTCCCAGTGTGCAGCATCTCTGATAACAGAGTCGCAGCAGTGGTGCACTCCAGGCCCTGCCACGTGATGCTACAGAACACGTGACTGCCATGCTTCATCACCGATAAAGTCAGGTAGCAGTAGTTGGAGCGCAGCAGGAGCATCTAGGGATCACGGTCACGTGTCGATCCTACGACACATAACCAGATCCCTTCAATCAATAGCACAGTGGTAGTCAAGATATGATTGAATAGTTTAGTATTGATGGGCACACAATTTATTCAGACAATCTCTCCCTAGGCAACATTTAAATTTTGATTCATTTCTAAAAAGTATATATAAAAACAGTGTTTTGCCAGTGGATTATCAGTTTGGTTTTGCAAATAGCAATGCATAAAGTGTGTGAACTCTGCAGTAGTTAGATAACAATCTAAATATTCTGTGCATAAAATAAAAGAAGGGTAATAAAGAAATCTTAATGACATAATTAGTAATGTATCCTGGAATAAAGAGGAGAGACAGCAGTATGTTTCTGTATTTATGCCACCCATTTACTGGACCAGTTTGGACTCCTGACAGAATTTTAATTTCACAAGTAATGGACTGTGTTTACCCTTCACAGCCTACCATGTCAGCAATTCACTGCTAAGGAAGACTGTTTTGGATGTCTACCCACCATATCTGGGTGATACTGTACCTTGCTGCTTAATTGGTTCAAGTAATTGACTGTTACAGTAGATAGAACTCTTAAGTTCCGGAACCATTAACTGCTTCAGTCGTGACTTTATTTTTACTATATCACACCTCCCAGGGTGGATTTTTAAATGAATTACCTGCTTGTTGCCTGGCGTTTCATGCGCTGGGTGTCATGCTCGTTGCCAGGGGTTTCATGCTCTGGGATCCATGTTCGTTGCCAAGGGTAATGGCCATTGCCAAGGGGAATGCTCGTTGCCAAGGGGGTGTATATTTGCTGGTGGACAAATATACACCCCCCCTCCTCCCTCATACTCCACTTGGAGTTTTGCGGAATGATGCAGTTGCAGCGTGACATCACGAAACAACCGCATCATTCTTCTAAACTCCGCCACCCGAGCGGAATACGAGGAAGGAGGGGGAGAAGAGCTAGGCATGCCCCGGAAATCATCTAGGATAGCCAGTCTCTCCAGTGGAGCTGGCCCCAGAGATTTTTCGAGCATGTCGCTTAAGGGGTTAATGCAAATTTTAAACCTTGTTCCAGATATATGATATATTTGACACCCTGCCCCTATTATTTGTATTTTAATAAATGTGATTATTGTTTTATACTTCCAACTATTCTATTTTGATATTTCCAAGTGGCGGTCCCCTATATATGATTCATAAGGATAAATTTACTAAACTGGGAGATTTTTTGAACTGGTGATGTTTCTCATAGCAACCTATCAGATTCTACTTAATATTCTAGCTGCTTCTAGAAGATAATAGATAAAATCTGATTGGTTGCTATGGGCAACATCCCCAGTTCTAAAAAAGAAACCTCCCATCTTAGTAAATTATGTAATGCCTCAACATGGCCTAGAGTATTTTAAAATTAGAATTTTGGAAATAATTTTAGATTAAGGTTAATCCTTTTTGAAGTCATTATACAGTAGTTCTAAATGGTTAGCATTTTGACGTAGTATACCTGTTAACTAGAGATAGTTGAGGCAGCTATTGGTGGTCTAAAAAAAACTTAACATAATTTCCTTTAACCTACTGTAGTGACCTCACTAAGGTATTGGGCACAAACTGCCACATGTCTAACTATTAACCAATTATTTGGCTCAGGCATCCTCTGTTTTACTATTAGAATATATTAGTTATAGTATTTGACACAGGAATATTTGTGCCTTGTCTTTCCTCTCTTGTTTCCATGTTTCTACTGGGAGTACACATATTCTATACAGATGTGGTATAGAATATCTACAATGTCTAGGTCAACAGTCATTAGGTCGAGCCCATATGTTCGACATACAGTAGGTTGCCACTGACAAAATGTCAACATGGATAAAAGGTCGACCTATGCAAGGTAGACACATGGAAAGGTCGACAGGTACAAAGGTCAACATATGGAAAGGCTGACACAGGAAATGGTCGACACAAATAGGTTGACACCACTTTCTATTATTTTTTGTGTCGTTTTCACCATCAGGACACAGGGAACCCCAATTAGTGTACCGCTCGCCATGCTGTATCCACATGGATTAAAAAGGTGTAAAAAGTGCAAACTCCCTTGAAAAGTTTTGTCGACTATTTGAACCTGTTGACCTTTTGTACCTGTCGACCTTTTCCAGTGTCGACCTTTCATAGATCGACCTTGTCTATACATTGGAATCCCATATACATTATTGGAGCAATTATATTTTGCAGTTAGTCTTTCTGCTTCCTGGTATTCACCTACACGTATTTTGTGGGGTGGTATTCAGTATCCCGGTGTCGGTATACTGGGCGCCGGGAAGCTGACCACCGGCATAACATACTACACCCATTTTGTGATTCATAGAAGCTCCTAATACCAAGGCAGCTGAAATTACTTTACACACAGATACATAGGGACACAAAGATTTCTTACCATTTTCACTACAAATTGAAAATAATTTGAATACATTTTATTTATTACATTTGTCAGGTATAAAAATAGAATGAGACATTTCTGTTTATTTCTGTTAAAATCACAATATCATATTTTAAAGTTCTGATTTATAAAGTTCTTATATACAATGTATATTATTAAACATGTAATTGAATACTTAAGATACAAAATTAATTTAAAAACCAATATAAAGCAGTTACGAAAATATATTCATCATTGTTAACGGTAGGCAATAAAAGAAACAGTGCATTATACTGGACAATTGTGCAATTCCTGCTTTGTTGGAGACATTGAAGTCCCCAGAGATGAATTGTTATAACATTATCTTATTGCACTGCATTATATTTACGTTTTTCCATATATTAAATAGTTCACTTTTTTTGAAAAATATTGACCCATACACAAGTTAAATCACTACATGCTCCCGTATCTGTTCCATCATCATTGTACAGCCTTCTGACTTCCTTAAGACGTGGAGTTCAGATTTGACACTGGATTTGTCACTTCCTTGTACTGGCCAGCATACAAATATTTCCATCGTATAGGAGAGAGCAATGTGCATATACAACTTTGTTTTGATTTTCTATTCACTCAAGTCAAGTTTAACTTCCGGGCGTTTTATTTTCATCTAGAAGATAAAATAGTTACAAAAAAAAAATGGTCAGAGGTGAACTTTTTATAAAGGTAAAGAAGAAAAATGTATTTAATTAGATAAATAAGTACAGAACAATAAAATATATCTAATAATTGGGGATTGTTTGTCTCGACTCATCTGGTGTGAGGGCGGACAGTGCAGAAAAACATGCGCTAAGGCAGACTTCCTCCATTTCAAACTTATGCTCTCATCCTTCAGCATACCTCCCAAATATCCAGATTTTCGCGGACAGTCCCGTTTTTTTGGGACTGTCCCGCTGTCCCACCCGCAGGAGGGGCAGTTGGGAGGCTCCTGTCATCACTGCTCTGCTTAGCAGAGAAACGGTGGATAGAGCTGTGTGCATGCGCACAGCATCTATTCAGTGGAGTCAGAGGGCGAGAGTGTATGCCAGCAGCTCGCAGAGCGCTAAGCCTGCCCCCTCAGTGCCGAAAACAGAGACGTGGTTCGCGTCTGTGGGCTCTCCCGCGAAGCCACGCCCCCTTTCCAACAGGTCACGTCCCCTTTCCGGGGCGGCTAAATGCACTCGGATGTCCCTCTTCCTGCATTTTGAATGTTGGGAGGTATGCTTCAGTGCTACCCTTTCCCTCACTAAACAGTCACTCTTCAAAAACCTCATCTCCTTCCAGTCTTCTAACCCTCAGCATCTCTTTGCCACTCTTAATTTCCTCTTCTGGCAACCTGCACCTCATCTCCACACCTCACTCTCTGCTCTTGATGTGGTACCCACGTCTGGGATACCCCTCCTGCATGCTGTTGCAGCCATAATTGTAGCCAGCGCTGCCTAAAGGAACCCCTATTAATTGACACTGTAAGGGTTAAGTCCCTTACCTGGTTGCCTAGCAACAACCCAGAGAGAGAGATCTGAGCTGTGGGGCACTGGGACCCAGGGTAGTCTGGCCAGATCCCTGGGAGCGGGAAGCCCTGGACTCAGTCCCGGAGATTGGAGGAGAGAAAGGGTGCAAAGAAGAAGAGGAGGAGTCAGCCTGATCAACGTGGGGAGAGGGAGAGAGAGAGCCGCCGCGTGTAAGTGAGGAGAGGAGAGACGTGGCTGGACACAGTGCCGGAGGAACGACGGCCACTGCACAAGGAGATGGAGACACCGGAGCTCCCCGCCAGCCGCCTGATAGGAAGAGGCGACACTGCGCTGCAGACAGCTGTCACTGGGTGGCCAGAGGGAAGGGAGCACACGTGGGCAGAGCAGCTGAAAGTGGGAACCCGGCGGCCAGCACACAGGAGGGGCTGTGGTGTCCAAGAGCAAGAAGGCAGCCAGCAGGAGCTCCATCCATCTCTGCAGGTACACTGTCGCACCCCATTCCAGCCAACTGATATGTTGTTGGGTCTGTCCCCCCAGTGTAAAGAGTGATTCGCCTGCCCCTCAATATCAAAGGCAGAGACTCAACAGCCCTTTGCTCACGAGCTAGTAACCCGCATGGCCGTGAGATGCAGTGAGACACTGGAGAGTTGTAGCCCTATCCCTGACAACGAGACTTGATTACCCGAGCAGATTGTTAACTACATTAATCAAAAGTGCCTTGATTATGCTCCATGCCGGGACAGCCTACACAAACTTTATTTACTTGTTGCTTTAAAACCCAGACTAGGGATAGAAACCCTGATGTGAACTATTGGGGTTTAACAGCCACCTCACCGTACTTTTTTGTGTGCGATTCCTTGTTTCCTTTCCACCAGCTAGAACTGGTTTATACCCCACCAGGTTACACTATGTGACTGTATGTGTGGAGTGACACTTTATCCATTCTTTCTGGTTCCCTAATGAACATTCTAGCACGTACCTGTGTTAAGTGAATCACCTTTCTCTTGGATACAAATACCGGTAACACCTAGTGATTAATTACCGCTGTGTTACATTCCAAATTACCCTTCCTGCAAGTTTCCCTACAAATACTCATCTGGTATTCATTGACATTATCCCAGGAGTTCACCATTAATGTGCATGTTTTCCTACTCAGAGACACTGATATCAAACGGAAACCAAAGCGCAAAAACTGAACGTTATTATTTGGTGCACAGCACCACCCTGGGGACAGTTTAGATATTGGTGGTCATTCCGAGTTGATCGCTCGTTATTTTTTTTCCGCAACGGAGCAATTAGTCGCTAATGCGCATGCGCAATGTCCGCAGTGCGACTGCGCCAAGTAAATTTGCTATGCAGTTAGGTATTTTACTCACGTCATTACAAGGTTTTTTCTTCGTTCTGGTGATCGTAATGTGATTGACAGGAAGTGGGTGTTTCTGGGCGGAAACAGGCCGTTTTATGGGTGTGTGTGAAAAAACGCTACCGTTTCTGGGAAAAACGCGGGAGTGTCTGAAGAAACGGGGGAGTGTCTGGGCGATAGCTGGGTGTGTTTGTGACGTCAAACCAGGAACGAAACTGACTGAACTGATCGCAGATGCCGAGTAAGTCTGGAGCTACTCAGAAACTGCTAAGAAGTGTCTATTCGCAATTCTGCTAATCTTTCATTCGCAATTTTGATAAACTAAGATTCACCCCAGTAGGCGGCGGCTTAGCGTGTGCAAAGCTGCTAAAAGCAGCTTGCGAGCGAACAACTCGGAATCACCCCCATTGTGCCAATTTAGTGCCAGGATATTACTTGCCTTAACATAGCCAAATGGGTAATTGTACCTTACGTTTGATGTTGCACATGATTTATGTGGTTGTTTGACTAAACCATTTACAGTATGTGCCTTTCAAGTTCATAATCTGTGGTTACTGTTATAGACCCTAACCTAACTGGCATATTGCAATGATGAGTAATAAATGCAATTGATCATAACCGGAATTAATTTGCAGCGGTGATGAGTAACTCCCCATTCAATAAATGGTTGTCACCGTTCTCATGCGTAGTGGTCCTTGAGTATACAGTGTTTGGGTTTTGTCTTCCTGGCGGTCTCCTTGTCCTTCTGCCTCAGTTATACAGGTGACACAAAGAACAGTTACTTACCTCGACATTGTTGAGAAGCGGATTCAGCTGACAATAAGCACAAAGGAGCTCCAGTTATGTATACACTGCACCCACTCTACTGCATTACCACATTGACTTTGCCACTTACTTCACATCCAAAATTGTCTCCATACAGATGTGTCCACTTACATCAGGATATCACATCCCACCAAACCATCAGTAGCTAGCCACAACCTTTCCCTTACCACCCCTCCCCATCCCTTTTACCAACACTGATATTTTTCTCCCATGTATCTGGTGATGAAGTCATGGCCCTTATCCGTTCCCTGGCCCCTCCACATACCCACTCCCCAACTTCAAATGGGCTCTCAAGATCCACTTCTTCACCAAACCCAGGCATCTGTCATCCTAAGCCCTCTGTATCACGCTCACTTTCTACCCCATCTGTTTAACCCCTGCCTGTGTTCCTCTCCCCTTTAGAATGTAAGCTTTCACGAGCAGGGCCCTCTTCCCTCATGTGCTTTTCCGTCTCTTACTTAAACTACATTCTTTTCAATACTCCCTTCATCTAGATCAAATTTCCCGATGCGGACCGGAAGTAATTTGCATAATAAGGTGGCAATTGAAAGGGGTATAAGTAGGACCCCAGTACAACATGATGTAATCTCCTGATGAAGCCCAGGATTGGGCGAAACGCGTTGAGAACTTGATCTGCTGACTCAATACTACTGACACTTCATGTTATTGAGCTAAGCTATTTTTATTATTTATTTTTTATGTATTAGTAAATACATTTTGCTTCTTGATACAAACTGATGAATCAAGCCTTGATATATTACCCAAGGTCTGTTTGATCACCATATGAAGACATGGACACAGTACCTATAGTGATATGCGCAAACCTTTGGTTTATCTGATCCCAGTGGACACCTGTACTAAAGGACGTGGGACTGATTGGCCTTATGTCAAGCCGTAATCCGGTACGCAACATTATTCTTGCGTGTGACAGAATTGTTTGAAAAATACTACACCATAGGCGCTCTTTTTGTTCCTCCCTTTGATTTCAGATTTCCTTTGGGCTACGTATACCTAGTGGCACTTTTTGAAAAACTGAGCAGCCACCCGATAAAGCGGAGAGAGTGTGGACTGTTGGCTATTAAGCCAACAGCAGATTTGGAAGAATTTACATACTTTGAACTAGTTATTTGACTGATTTATCTGTGGCTTTGTGACCACATTAAGCAGTAAGGCATTTTTGAACTGGACGAGCGCACTGATCATATACACATACCTGCATGGAATAGTCAACTTTATCCAGCTGCGGCTTCCAGTTGACCAACTGTGGTGTGTCTTTTTCTAGGCTTAAAGTTGGTCTGTAATATTCTTCCAGCCTTTCAAAAGCTACAAAAGTTTATACAAACAAAACTAAATTCTCAGTAATAGTAACAAGATCATTCTGACACTAAATATATTTGAAAATACATTTTAACGGTATGTAGTGATTAACATGTAGAATGTCGATATGGATATTATTTTGATCACTAACACGTCGGCAATCACAAGGTCGACACGGACATAATGTTGACAATGTGAATGTTGATAATGACAATGTCTACATTACAGATTTAGGTTTAGAATTAGGTTTTGGGCTCTAACAGTAGAAAAACAGTATGTCGACATTGTGCATGTCAACATGTCACACGGCAGCATAACATCCATGTCGGCATACAAACCATGATGACATTTTGAATGTCAATATTATGTACCACACCCCATTTTACCACCTTAAAAAATTCATATAAGTGTAGTAAATAAAGTTGCACTTACTTGGAAACAGGGATGCTGCCCAGCTAAATTGAGATTGATACATCCTGAAGAAAGACACAATGCATATTAGAAGAGGAGCCCCAAGGCAAACCAAGAAATATAGGTGTTAGAAAATGGAGTACAAATACTGGAAAAGAGCAAAGATAGTGAAATATACAGCAAACATGTCTGTAAGGTACACCATAACTGGCATGCAATGGAAACCCTAACTATAGGAAATTCTATGCTGTTCTGTCAATTTTTACAGGAAGTACTGTAGTCAAAATATAGTCAATGAAAATCTAGACAATCATAAGGTTGAACCATAATGTCGACTGACAGAATGTTAACATGGTAAAAATAATTGTTGACAGTCAAAATGTCAACAAGCAAAATGTAGGCACAGCAATGGGGCAGATTCAATTAGTTCTGCCTGGGCTATTCAATTAATGTCACTATCCTGAACCATAAGCCTCTGTGTGTGTACTTAATGCATTATATGCACCCTCTAGGCCTTACCGTGTGGAGTAACAAGCAGTGTCGGAATTAGGAATGAAGGGCCCACCGGGGAATGCTGTTGTAGGGGCCCATGTTCAGGGGTGTGGTCAGTCTCCAGAGGGGGTGTGGCCAGCCGCTACATTGGTTTGCCTAACCATTAGTGAGTGCATGGGCTGAGTCCCTTGACAAATATACTGCTAAGTGCGTGCATGATAATGTACCAGATAAATACTGGCAATGCACTGTAGAGAATACATCATAGTCCTGTGCAGTATAAGGTAACATATGTATAATGTATAATTCAAGAGCACAGTCTGGAACCTGATCACTATAGGAGGAGGAGGGGCCCCCGGGCAGTGGGGCCCACCCGGGGTTTCCCTGTAGCCCTGTGGGCCAGTCCAACTCTGCTAATAAGCATTAGCCGTAGGTTTAACACACATTAAAATTTCAAATAATTGAATAGTTTTGGGTGCTAAACTTAAAGCCTTAGCTGCTTGGGAAACACAGCGGTTAAATGAATCTGCTCTTATATATAGACACAGTCAAAATGTGATAACCAAAATGTGTACACAGAGAAAACAATAAAAATGCTGACCATTCATGGTTGATAAATGTACAGCCATGGCCAAAAGTTTTGAGAATGACAGAAGTATTGATTTTCACAGTTTGCTGCTTCAGTGTTTTTAGACCTTTTTGTCAGATGTTACTATGGTATACTGAAGTAAAATTACAAGCATTTCATAAGTGTCAAGGCTTTTATTGACAAATACATTAAATTTATGCAAAGAGTCAATATTTGCAGTGTTGACCCTTCTTTTTCAAGACCTCTGCAATTCGCCCTGGCATGCTGTCAATCAACTTCTGGGCCACATACTGACTGATGGGCGCCCATTCTTACCTAATCAATGTTTGGAGTTTGTCAGAATTTGTGGTTTTTTGTTGGTCCACCCACCCTTTTGAGAATTTACCACAAGTGCTCAATGGGTTTAAGGTCTGGGGAGTCTCCTGCCATGGACCCAAAATTTGGATGTTTTGTTGCCCAAGACACTTAGTTATCACTTTGCCTTATGGCAAGGTGCTCCATCATGCTGGAAAAGGCATTGTTCATCACCAAACTGTTCTTGGAGGATGTTTTGGTACCACTCTTTATTCATGGCAGTGTTCTTAGGCAAAATCGTGAATGAGCCTACTCCCTTGGCTAAAAAGCAACCCCACATATGAATGGTCTCAGGATGCTTTACTCGCATGACACAGGACTGGTGGCAGCGCACAACTTTCCTTCTCTGGACAAGCGTTTTTCCAGATGCCCCAAACAATCTGAAAGAGGATTCATCAGAAAAAAATCACTGTACCCCAGTCCTCAGCACTCCAATCCCTGTACCTTTTGCAGAATATCAGTCTGTCCCTAATGTTTTTCCTGGAGAGAAGTGACTTCTTTGCTACCCTTCTTGACACCAGGCCATCCTCCAAAAGTCTTCGCCTTACTGTGCATGCAGATGCACTCACACCTGCCTGCTGCCATTCCCGAGCAAGCTCTGCACTGGTGGGGCCCTGATCCCGCAGCTGAATCAATTTAGGAGACAATTCTGGTGCTTGCTGGACATTCTTGGGCACCCTGAAGCCTTCTTCACAACTATTGAACCTCTCTCCTTGAAGTTCTTGATTATCTCATAAATGATTGATTTAGGTGCAATCTTACTAGCAGCAATATCCTTGCTTGTGAAGCCCTTTTTGTGCAAAGCAATCATGACTGCACGTGTTTCCTTGCAGGTAACCATGGTTAACAGAGGAAGAACAATGATTTCAAGCACCAACCTCCTTTTAAAGCTTCCAGTCTGTTATTCTAACTCAATCAGCATGACAGAGTGATCTCCAGCCTTGTCCTCGTCTCACCTGTGTTAACGAGGGAATCACTGACATGATGTCAGCTGGTCCTTTTGTGGCAGGGCTGAAATGCAGTGAAAATGTTGTTTGGGGGATTAAGGGCCTAATTCAGACCTGATCGCTGATGTTCAAATTCGCAAGGTGGACGATTACTGTTTGACTGCGCACGCATACGGATCGTAGTGCACACGCAAAAAGCAAAACTGCAAAAGAATCCAGCGATTGTTTTGAACGCTAGCCATACGCAAGTTGATTGACAGGAAGCAGATGTTTGGGGGTTGTAACTGGCCGTTTTTTTGAGAGTGTCAGGAAAACACAGGCATTCCCAAGTATTTTCGGGGAGAGTGTGTAATGTCAGCTCCGGCCCCGATCAGCCTGTTTCTTTTGCACTGTAGGAGTAAGTCCTGGGCTACGCACAGACTGGAAAAAATATTCGATGGTGAGTGAGTTGAAAACGGATTTGCAGCTGACCGTCATTCGTAAAGCTTTTTGCAGACTTGCACGGGGCGGATTTTCACTTTGTCTGGGCAGCGACTATCCGATCACAAACCTATGCAAATTCGTAGAGGAGCGATCAGGTCTTAATTAGGCTCAAAGTTCATTGTCATGGCAAAGAGAGACTTTGTAATTAATTGCAATTCATCTGATCACCCTTCATGATATTCTGGAGTATATGCAAATTGCCATCATAAAAACTGAGGCAGCAGACTTGAAAATTAATAATTGTGTCATTCTCAAAACTCTTGCAACCTGTGGCACTCAAGCTGCAGTGGAACTACACATTCCAGCATGCCTTTGCCACAGATTTGCTGTTAGGGCATGCTAAAACTGTGGCAGGGTATGCTGGTATATTTGGGGGGACTGCACACCCTATTTCCAAACATACAAAGAGGTGCTATCATGCTGTGACTTGTAGTTCCACAAAGAAAAAAGGAAATGCAGATATTCACTGTATAGTACTAAACACAACTAATCAGAATAATTATAAGAAACTGTAATCTAACATAGAGAAAAACTGAGGTGCTTAGCATGCTGGCATATCTAGTTCTACTACTGAGGATGTGCAAAGACTGATTCTATTATGTCACTCATACACTGAGATCTTCCTAAATGTCACATAATGCAAATCATTGTCACCCCAGCCTCCCTTCGCACTAGAGAACTGTGCATTGAATGCAGGGGCGTATCTAAAACTCTGTGGGCCCCATAGCAGAATTTTGAAAGGCCCTCCTTCTACAGAGAGGGGAGGTACAAGGTGGCACACACACACACACACACACACACACACACACACACACACACACCCCCCCCACACACACACACACACGTGTAGAGTGGGCGTACAAGGGCCCTCATTCCGAGTTGATCGCTCGCTAGCTGCATTTAGCAGCAGTGCAAACGCTAAGCCGCCTCCCTCTGGGAGTGTATCTTTGCTTAGCAGAAGTGCGAACGAAAGGTTTGCAGCATTGCTACAAAAAAAAAATGTTGCAGTTTCAGAGTAGCTTGAGACTTACTCCTAGCTAGCGATCACTTCAGACTGTTTAGTTCCTATTTTGACGTCACAAACACGCCCTGCGTTCGGCCAGCCGTTTCCTCAGCCACTCCTGCGTTTTTATCGGGCACGCCTGCGTTTTTACACACACTCCCCGAAAACGGTCAAATACCACCCTTATATTAGCAGTGGGGCTAATCTTGTAGCTTTCATAGAAACAAACCAAAATTCAGCCATGATCCTGATCCTCCAAGTTTCTGACCCCAATAGGAGGGTGTGGGGCCCTGAGGCTGTGGGTTGTACAGGTGATTTCTCCTGTACACCTGTGTGCCAGACCAACCCTGGGTACCATTCAGGAGCTGAGCTGTATGGTACTGCAGATAATTATCTGCATACCATAGCTACAGTGCACTTCCAGTAATAATACGCTGCACTCTAAGTTATCAACAGAGTCTCACAGACATTATAGAATGAAAATGCAGATCAGGTACTAAAAGATGTCACTCACTCATCTGTGTTGTCATCTTCATGTATACTCTGGCGATACAGGTGTATTCCCAACCAGGTGGCCAGGACAAGCAGCAGGACAAATGCCAAAGTTCCAAAAAACATTCCAAAGAAAATATCCAGGTTTAGGGAGAGGTTCTCACACTGCTCTCCAGATGTTATATATATAGCGTAGGGCTGACAGCTAAGATAGATGCAGAAAGGTGGTTAGGATGGTTTACAATACAGTTACATTATTTCTAAAATAGAATACATTGAATTTCCAAATATCACTCATCCACATTAATCCAGATTTATTTGTGAATGAGTGAAAAGAGCTTTTTTGTTGTGCTATTTTGCAAACACTTCTTCGTTGCATGTGTATTTTAGGTCAGACCACAGGATAGTAACACATGGGGCCTAATTCAGACCTGATCGCAGCAGCAAATGTGTTCGCTAATGGGCAAAACCATGTGCACTGCAGACAGGGGGGGGGGCAGATATAACATGTGCAGAGAGAGTTAGATCTGGGTGGGTTATTTTGTTTCTGTGCAGGGTAAAAACTCCTGCTTCTTTTTTTTTACACTGCAATTTAGATTTCAGTTTGAACACACCACACCCAAACATAGGCGTGCGCAGCACATTTTATTAGGGGGTGCACCATCGGAGGGGTGTGTCTAGCACCATCTATTGATTGTCAACACAATATACTTGTACCAATCCTAATAATGCAGATGCATTGTCAGGTGTTGTGGTGTTCACCAAACAAACACCCCTGATGGCACTCACTGCAATTACACTGCTCCTCTGCAGCTGGTCAGGCTCCTCCTCTCTTTCCCCTCAAAGCTGCAGCAGCTTACTTACAAGTCAGTCACTCACTGACACTGACAGTCACAGACTAGTACTGCCGCTGCTGGAAAAACGAGTGACGTGTCAATGCTGCTGCCGGCCGCCTGCCAGTATTGAATTTGTCTTCCTAAGAGGAACGCTGGCTGCATGCTGCTTCTCATCAGTGGCTGACATTGGCATAGCATAGAAGGAGAGAGGTGGGCATGTGGCAGGTGGGCGTGCGAGCAGCATGACGTAATCACATCACATTATACGCTGGTTTTGTACATGGAAGTGGAGCCGGGAGTTTGAAAGCCGGTGGCAGTGGCACCCTTGATTAACCTAGGCGGCCGGTCAGTAATGCTGTCCTGACAGGGTGCAGCGCAGAGGGGACAGTGATCAGCCTGCTCGGCAATTACTGCATCAGGCATGTGAGACCCCTGCGCACACCTATGCACCCAAATCTAACCCTCTCTGCACTCATTCCGAGTTGATCGCTCGCTAGCTATTTTTTGCAGTGCTGCGATCAGATAGTCGCCGCCTATAGGGGAGTCTATTTTCATTTTGCAAGTGTGCGAACGCTTGTGCAGCCGAGCAGGACGAAAAAGTTTTGTGCAGTTTCTGAGTAGCTCTGGACTTACTCAGCCCTTGCGATCACTTCAGCCTTTCCGGTCCCAGAATTGACGTCAGACACCCACCCTGCAAACGCTTGGACACGCCTGCGTTTTTCCAACCACTCCCAGAAAATGGTCAGTTGACACCCACAAACGCCTTTATCCTTTAAATCTCCTTGCAATTGGCTGTGCGAATGGAGTCTTCGTTAAATCCATCGCACATCAATGATCCGCTTTGTACCCGTACGATGCACCTGCGCATTGCGGTGCATACGCATGCGCAGTAGTGCCCTGATCGCTGCGCTGTGAAAAATGGCAGCGAGCGATCAACTCGGAATGACCCTCATGGTTTTGTCCATTTGCTAACAAATTTGCTAGTGCGATCAGATCTGAATTAGGCCCATAGTCATCTACTCATAAACAAGCTACAAGTAGCGGAGACTGACATGCCCAGGCTTACATTCTCCCCATAGGCCACAATTTTGTGCCTTAGCAGCACCCCTGCAGTGCTCCATGTCCCTGCTCCTCAGTACCGTCAATCAAAAGTAAATGTAACTTATGTGTCCATGCTTCTGTGTCCATTAAATTGCATATAGAGTACACATTTCTTTTTTTCCATCAACACTTTTTTATTATTTCCAACAAAAAAAAGGGTAAAGTACAGTAAGAAGGGGGGGGGGGGTTGATAAACATTTATAAGGGGGGGGGGGGGGAAACATCCATAATAACAGAATTACAATGCATCTAAGTTGAATATGATATCTGCATATAAGTTCACGAACATATATGAGCACAAAGAGATCAAAGTATTTATGAACTGAGGCCAAGGGAGTCATCCGGTTCATTCAAAGGGAACAGGTTGGGACCAGGACTAGAAGTGGTCGGTAAGGATTGGGACTGGACTCTACTTATTCTATACTCCTGCCATAATGACCAATCTGGTAGCTTCGCAGGGGGGTGAAGCGACATTTCCACAAACTGCGTTTCCATCTCACAATGGAATTAAATTTTTTTAATAACCTTTGAGATATGTGGCAATGTAGTCTGTTTCCAATGTTGCGCCAGAGCTGCTTTTGCCGCTATAAGAATGTGACCCAATACATATTTGTGTCGGGAGGATAGGGTATCCGGCATCAAATGAAGCAACACCATAGTAGGGGAGGGGCTTGGAGACATATGGAGGACATTATTAATGAAACCAAATACAGCCGCCCAAAAGGAGACCAGTAGGGGACAGGACCAAAAAATGTGAAATATATTGCATAGTTCCCCACATTGCCGCCAACAAAATTTTGAGCATGAGGGCCAGAACATATGGAGTCTATCCAGGGTGAGATATAGTCTGTTCAGTAACTTTATGTGCATCTCAGTGTGGTTGAGACACTTAGACATATTATGTGAAGACATATAGACGTTGCTCCATTGGGAATCGGACAGTCCGAGGCCCAAATCCTCCTCCCACTTAATTTGTGCCTTGACTTTAGGGTTGGGCAATAAAGCTATGAGAGTGCTGTACCAAAAGGATATTTCGCCCTTAGAGTCAGTCACATTCAGCCTGGCGTAAACCAGATGAGTATATGGATTAACATCTCTGGTGACAACAGGAAGCGAGCTCCACCAATGACTAATTTGGTAATAACTCAGTCGCAGTGGCGTAAGTTCGTCACAGTTGCCCGGAGGCAAGTTCATACCAGTTGCCCCCCCCCCACCCCCCATCCCCCTTATATTTAGATAAATATATGTATATATTAGAGATGAGCGGGTTCGGTTTCTTTGAATCCGAACCCGCACGAACTTCACTTTTTTTTTCACGGGTCCGAGCGACTCGGATCTTCCCGCCTTGCTCGGTTAACCCGAGCGCGCCCGAACGTCATCATGACGCTGTCGGATTCTCGCGAGACTCGGATTCTATATAAGGAGCCGCGCGTCGCCGCCATTTTCACACGTGCATTGAGATTGATAGGGAGAGGACGTGGCTGGCGTCCTCTCCATTAGAATAGATTAGAAGAGAGAGAGAGAGAGAGAGATTGTGCAGACAGAGTTTACCACAGTGACCAGTGCAGTTGTTGTTAAGTTAACTTTTATTTAATATATCCGTTCTCTGCTATATCCGTTCTCTGCCTGAAAAAAACGATACACAGCAGTCACACAGTGTGACTCAGTCTGTGTGCACTCAGCTCAGCCCAGTGTGCTGCACATCAATGTATAAAAGCTTATAATAATTGTGGGGGAGACTGGGGAGCACTGCAGGTTGTTATAGCAGGAGCCAGGAGTACATAATATTATATTAATTTAAAATTAAACAGTGCACACTTTTGCTGCAGGAGTGCCACTGCCAGTGTGACTAGTGGTGACCAGTGCCTGACCACCAGTATAGTAGTATATTGTTGTATACTATCTCTTTATCAACCAGTCTATATTAGCAGCAGACACAGTACAGTGCGGTAGTTCACGGCTGTGGCTACCTCTGTGTCGGCAGTCGGCACTCGGCAGGCAGTCCGTCCATCCATAATTGTATAATTATATACCACCTAACCGTGGTATTTTTTTTTCTTTCTTTATACCGTCGTCATAGTCATACTAGTTGTTACGAGTATACTACTATCTCTTTATCAACCAGTGTACAGTGCGGTAGTTCACGGCTGTGGCTACCTCTGTGTCGGCAGTCGGCAGGCAGTCCGTCCATCCATAATTGTATTATTATAATATATACCACCTAACCGTGGTTTTTTTTTCATTCTTTATACCGTCATAGTGTCATACTAGTTGTTACGAGTATACTACTATCTCTTTATCAACCAGTGTACAGTGCGGTAGTTCACGGCTGTGGCTACCTCTGTGTCGGCAGTCGGCAGGCAGTCCGTCCATCCATAATTGTATTATAATATATACCACCTAACCGTGGTTTTTTTTTCATTCTTTATACCGTCATAGTGTCATACTAGTTGTTACGAGTATACTACTATCTCTTTATCAACCAGTGTACAGTGCGGTAGTTCACGGCTGTGGCTACCTCTGTGTCGGCAGTCGGCAGGCAGTCCGTCCATCCATAATTGTATTATAATATATACCACCTAACCGTGGTTTTTTTTTCATTCTTTATACCGTCATAGTCAGTCATACTAGTTGTTACGAGTATACTACTATCTCTTTATCAACCAGTGTACAGTGCGGTAGTTCACGGCTGTGGCTACCTCTGTGTCGGCACTCGGCAGGCAGTCCGTCCATCCATAATTGTATTATAATATATACCACCTAACCGTGGTTTTTTTTTCATTCTTTATACCGTCATAGTGTCATACTAGTTGTTACGAGTATACTACTATCTCTTTATCAACCAGTGTACAGTGCGGTAGTTCACGGCTGTGGCTACCTCTGTGTCGGCAGTCGGCAGGCAGTCCGTCCATCCATAATTGTATTATAATATATACCACCTAACCGTGGTTTTTTTTTCATTCTTTATACCGTCATAGTCAGTCATACTAGTTGTTACGAGTATACTACTATCTCTTTATCAACCAGTGTACAGTGCGGTAGTTCACGGCTGTGGCTACCTCTGTGTCGGAACTCGGCAGGCAGTCCGTCCATCCATAATTGTATTACAATATATACCACCTAACCGTGGTTTTTTTTTCATTCTTTATACCGTCATAGTCAGTCATAATGCTGTTTGTGGAATGTTTTTTGGAAGGGCCATCCTGCGTGACACTGCAGTGCCACTCCTAGATGGGCCCGGTGTTTGTGTCGGCCACTAGGGTCGCTTATCTTACTCACACAGTCAGCTACCTCATTGCGCCTCTTTTTTTCTTTGCGTCATGTGCTGTTTGGGGAGGGTTTTTTGGAAGGGACATCCTGCGTGACACTGCAGTGCCACTCCTAGATGGGCCCGGTGTTTGTGTCGGCCACTAGGGTCGCTAATCTTACTCACACAGCTACCTCATTGCGCCTCTTTTTTTCTTTGCGTCATGTGCTGTTTGGGGAGGGTTTTTTGGAAGGGACATCCTGCGTGACACTGCAGTGCCACTCCTAGATGGGCCCGGTGTTTGTGTCGGCCACTAGGGTCGCTTATCTTACTCACACAGCGACCTCGGTGCAAATTTTAGGACTAAAAATAATATTGTGAGGTGTGAGGTATTCAGAATAGACTGAAAATGAGTGTAAATTATGGTTTTTGAGGTTAATAATACTTTGGGATCAAAATGACCCCCAAATTCTATGATTTAAGCTGTTTTTTAGTGTTTTTGGAAAAAAACACCCGAATCCAAAACACACCCGAATCCGACAAAAATAATTCGGTGAGGTTTTGCCAAAACGCGTTCGAACCCAAAACACGGCCGCGGAACCGAACCCAAAACCAAAACACAAAACCCGAAAAATTTCAGGCGCTCATCTCTAGTATATATGTGTGTGTGTGTGTGTGTGTGTGTATGGAGTGTTCTGAAATTTTTTTTTAGATGCTGTATATATACAGTTCATTGTCTTTTATTTTAAATCACACATTTCTTAGCAGTCATACCCAGGATTAGAACCCACTGACAGCAGACACTTTACTGATGGAGCTATTTGCTCCAGTACATGAAGTATGAGGATTGTAACTATATGAAGTTATGTATAATTGTCAGAGAAGTAACTTCATATAGTGAAAAGATAGCGGCAGCCATCAATTAACTTACTTCAATGGTGTGACAGAATGGGGGGAGAAGAGCCCCCTTCAGAGCAGGAGCCCGGCGGCAGATGACTCCGTTGCCTCCCAGAGTTTTGCCTCTGCTCAGTCGTGAGGAGTCAGGTAAGGAAAACTTAGATTGCAGAGTGGGGAAAGGTAACATTACTGAACCATCTAATAGATCACCCAATGTGGAGAGGCCATAAATATGCCATTGAGATATATTCAAATTCGGAATTAGTTTAATCAGGGCACAAAGAGAAATGGATGTAAAGGTGGGTGGTGTAGCAGTCAGTTTCGCTACTAATTTGTCCCATGTTCGCAGTGATGCACGAGTAGAGGGAAGTGTTGGTAAAGAAGATGGTCGAAGACTCTTATGGGTATGTAATATATCCCCCAACGGGTATGCTGTACATGCTTTCCTCTCCAGACAAGCCCATTCCCAGGGCAGTGCAAGGTTTCTTGACACCCTAGGCAAAATGTCAGCCTGCTGCCCCCCCCCCCCCATCCCACCCCAATCCACACACAGAGTCTTAGTACATACAGTAAATGCGGTAAAACCCCAAAAAACTTGTTTTTATTGCATTTTCCTGTTCGTACATCCTGTCCAGCTGACTCTTAGGGGGATATTAAATTAGTGCTAAGTTTTCCGACAGTCGGAAAATCAGCACTAATTCGTCCGTTGGGTATTCAATAGCGGGCGTTTTACAGGTTTTGCTCCATTTTTGACATGCCTTTTAAAAAAAATTAATTTGTTGAATCGGCATGGTCAAAAACGGACCAAAAAACTGTTGAAACCCGCAAATTCAACAAATGTTCTCCCGGGCGGATTTTTCGACAGGTCGAAAAATTGGAATGGGCTTTGAATAGGTTGATTGTGAATTCAACCTACAAAAGGGCGATAAGTGCAATTTTTAGACGAAAAAACTGCACTAATTGAATACCCTCCTTAGTGGACTAATTGAATACCCTCCTTAGTGGGAACCTCAAGACAGATTGCTGCAGGTGTTCTACATATATATGTATGTCTTTCCTTTCCCCCTTCCAGCAACCCTTCACCTCTACCTCTTTTATATTGTAAGATCTACCCTCACCCCCACCTTTTACTGTATAGATTTAATGATCCTCCCCACCCCTTAAGTATTTCCCCCCTCCAGGATTAATGGTGGGTATACACTGGTAGATATATCTGCCAATCAATTGATCGGCAGATATATCTATGGACGGATCAGGCAGTGTGTTGAGCATACACACTGCCCGATCTGTCGGGGACAGACGTTATGAACTGGGCAGGCGTGTGTACAAGCCCGCCCAGTTCAGCTGTCAATCACCGCCGGCTGCCGCAGCATGTGTACGGGCGGGCGGCTGGTCGCCCGTACACACACACAGCGATGCACCAATATATCAGTAGATATATTGGCCGTCGGCTGTGCTGCGGGGCCGACGCAATACGCCTGTGAACGACGGAGTTCACAGACATATTGCCCGTACACACTGGCCAACGGTCCCGCGATATATCTGCCATTCAAGAGAACGACGATATATCGGCCAGTGTGTAGGGGCCTTAAGACTGATGGGGGCCCAGGGACAACAAGGTTGTGGGTTCCTCCACCACTAAAATAGATAACAAACACCCCCCAACACTCCCCCCTCGAAATACACAAACACACACTGAAACAAAGCCCACCACACACACACCTTTACCTGGACAGGACAGCACAGCGCAAGTCCGCTGTGTCTGGTAGTCTCCTGGGTCTGACCGCCATTGCAGGATGTGGGAGTTGGTACCGGAGCACCGGAGGAGGGGTGGAGGCTGCAGTGCTCTGTTGCAGGGAGAGGCCATGTGGGATCGGGCAGGGGAACCATGAAGGAGGAAGAGACTGCAGCCATCTAATCCAGGAAATAGCATGTGGAGGCGGGAAGCAGAGCACCGGCTGCAGCGCACACACAGCAGCGGGCGGGTGTAATATGTGGAGCGAGTTCGTGGGGTGCGACAGTATGACAAGTGTTGCTGGCTGCAAAGAGGAGCGGAAGACAGTTGCTATAGCAACTGTAATAATAGCCGGCAGCACGCTGCTTACTCTATGTACATAGAGTATTAGAGCTGCTGCCGATGAGTTACACTCACACTGTTAGTGCTGCAGGGATGCCGCGGCCGCCCTGACAGTGTGAGTGTAACCCATCGGCAGCGGTGCTAATACTCTATGCACATAGAGTAAGCAGCGTGCTGCCGGCTATTATTACAGTTGCTATAGCAACTGTCTTCCGCTCCTCTCTGCAGCCAGCAACACTTGTCATACTCCTCTTCAGTAAGGGAAGCGTTCATCGGCAGCGTGAGCTGCCGCCCTCAAGTGGCCGGCGCCTATAGGCAGCTGCCTAAAGCTGCCTCGTGGTGGCGCCGGCCCTGCCCATCCCAGTTCTGATCCAGCAACCCCAAACAGCCTTACATGTGCTAATACACATGCCTCATGGTAAAGTGTAAGATCTGGCATCGCCAGTCCTCCTAAATTCTTGGGTAAAACCATCCGTGAGCAAGCCATCTTAGGGGCCCGTGATGCCCATATATATTTTACCATAATGGCCGAAAATTTGTCAAGGTACCGGTTAGGAAAGGAGTAGGGTATTGTACGGAAGAGGTACATCAGTTTGGGAAGGAGGGACATCTTGAACGCAGCTAGACATCCAAGCCAAGATATGTCATATAATGCCCAAGATCTGGTTAAAAGTGTGAAGGAGGCAAGAAGGGGTTTAAGGTTTTCCTCCAATACTGTCTCTATACTAAGGGACATGGAAACACCTAAGTAATTGAGGGACGAAGTTTGCCAGTTATAATGATATTTTGATTGAAGGGTAGCAAGAGAATCAGAGAGATTAATTGGCAGGGCATCCGTTTTTGATGTATTAAGCTTGTAGTAAGAGGCTCTACTATAATCATTCAATAAAAAGTGTAAGTGGGGAAGGGACTCTATGGGGTCGGTTACAAATAATAGGACATCATCAGCGAAGAGGCACAATTTATGCGATTGGGTCCCAAGAGAAGTACACATTTTTTTAAGTCATCCATTAGTGAATAAAGAGCCTGATTCATTAAGGATTGCTAATGCAAAGCTGCTTGCAGCAGCTTTGCATTTGCAGTCCTTAGCAATGCAAATAAGCAGGAGGAGGTACATACCACCTCCTCACTGTATTTGCAATGCAATCGCATCTAAGATGAACATCTCGACCATCGGTCGCGATGTTCATCAGCGACGGCAGGCTGAGTAAGCTCCCACAAACGGTCACTTCCTGTCAATCACTTTGCGGCCGCATTTCACTGGGCCTGCGATCGCAGAGTGATCGCACTTTGGTCTTCACGCACACGCAATGCGTTTGCAGTGCATGCATAGACAAATGCAGGGGGGGGGGGTTCTGGTTGCCCAGAAACCCTCCTCCTCTTGGCAAGTGGCTCAAATTATGACAATAGCAATGGTATATAACTAGATTACTAGAGCTGCTGCCACATCATGCAGTTTAAGAGATATAGCAGAGCTGCTGCACATGCCCAGTGGTATCAGATTTTTCTATCAAGTTTGCTGTGTGTGTGATTTTGAGTCCTCAATCAGTGCTCTGGACCAGAGAGTAGCTGCCAGGAAGAAGAGACAGAAGCCTTACCATGAGATGGGGAAATGTGTGCTTAGAACTGGTTCTATTATGTTTTTGTATTTTTTTTATTATGGTATGTTTAATCTTCTCCTGACCACTTATTTATGTTATTTAAATATGTTTAATATAGCCCATAGACCATTTGTAGTGCTAAAAATTAATACTGCATTCCATACCGTATCAGTATATAAAAAGACAATATTTACATTAATGTCCAGGGTCGTTACTAGGTTCTTCTACCGCTCCCCCAGACTTCCGCACTTGATCCAATGTTCCACAGAGTGGAAAATTGTGGACTGCATTTGGAAGCCCCCCTCTAGAAATCCTGCGTTTGTCACTGGCATGTGCACTCTGCAGATAATCAGCCAATTTGCATTTTGCAATCTAGCAATCCTTGTTGAATTAGGCCCACTGTTATGAATTTATGAATCTATGAATCAGTTGGCATTTTAGAATAGAAGAAGTCTTAAAGTGGGATGACCAAGAAAGATCTTATTGAAGGCATTTACCATGTTTGATTCTAGTAAGCATATAGTATGTAATTAAGAGTTCTTGAGTTTGGACTGAATCAAGGATTCCTACTTTCTCTTTATCTGTGAAGGGTGTGGAGTTGTTCACTATTACTATACTTTGGTGGTCATTCCGAGTTGATCACAGCCAGCAACTTTTTGCTGCTGGTGTGATCAACTAATCCACACCTACGGGGGAGTGTATTTCAGCTTAGCAGGGCTGCGAACGCTTGTGCAGCCCTGCTAAGCTAAAAAAGTTTTGTGCTGCTGAAGAGTAAGGCTGGTTATACTTACCCTGTCGACGGATCCAGCGTCGTTCCTCCTGGCTTTGACATCAGACATCCATCCTCTGTTTGCTTGGACACGCCTGCGTTCGGATGACCACTCCTCAAAAACGGCATCCAACAGTGAGTATCCACCCCGGAACGCCTCTCTGCTTGTCAATCTTCTTGCGTTCGGCGCTGTGTCTTCTTTTTTCGCTGTGCATACCTTTACCCAGCAACGCGCATGCGCAGTTCCGACCCGTTCGCACCACAGCGAAGAACCGTTGCATGCGAACGGGTCGGAATGACCCCCTTTTAACACTTATTGTGTGTTATTCAGATGTGGTTGGATTTGCTATCATTGTGCTTCCTAGGAAGCAGCAGTGAAAGCATTGTATGGTGATGCAGTAGGAGAAGTCTATTATAAGTAGATGCCTCCTGCTGCAGTGGTCGCAACATCGGATCTCACTCCCACCTTCGGACGGCTAGCGGGAACCATTTTGCCATGGAAGCTGCCTGTTCCAGAGGCCAGGAAATCTCCATTCTACTATGGAGATCCCTGGCCTCTTCCTTCCTCCTAAACAATAGCATCATGTCTTCATTTTCCCAATCACTGACTGTTTGCTGCCATCCTGCTACCTTCATCACAGGATCCATTAGGTGTTAATTATTGTTATTGTATTGTACTCTATGTGTTTTTTCTTTTGCTATTTTCTCATATATCTATGCATATGGATGGAAGCCTACTGGCATGGATCAGGGGCAGGGCTTATTGGGCTTTATTGAGAAATGGACGCAGTAGCACAGCTGCTGCATCTTGATAAGCTACGGTTGTTCTAAAATATGCTAATACTGCAGAAGGCGCCTTTGCGTAAATAAACACTGCCTACCGGCTTCTATGATCCTCAACTGTGTTTGAAGATGCAGCATCAGACCACTCTGCGTGAATATCGGTTTTCTGAGCAACCCTTAGTACCTTGGGCCAGTGGAGGTGCGTCATGCACCCGTTTTCTGGAACCCTGGCTGTTGCAGCCCCTTCCTTGCCCCCAAATGGCCGCAGCAAAATCAATCACACAGCAGCTTAGGGGGCACCGAGATCATCATTGCAGATAGATCTCTGCATGTACACGGTACAGATCCAGCACAAATCATCAGGTTTCTGTACATATTATGTCTAAATATGGCGTGTTGTGCCTTCATTTTGCTTAAGTAAAAGTTCTGAAGTATCAGAAGCAGATGCACGTCAGCACACACCACGCAGTGCAGTGACATGATAGGATGACTACTTACGTGCAGTTTATTTGTCCATTGTCCATGAGAGTACAGTTGGCATTATTCATACAATATGATTTGTCTTCGCATTTTGAAACACATTGAAATGTTTCAGTATTCAACGTATAACTATCCAAATAACAAGTAGTAAGATTCTTCAGCTCATCTAAAGTCACTGAAGAAAGAAGATGACAATTACTCAACATTGGTCCAATTAAGATGTGCTGGTTTCACAAAGCAAGAGCACCTACAGATTTAATTACTAAATGATTCTTGGAAACACTGGTGTGCTTTGCAGAATAAGTAATTTCTGAAACAGATAACAGTTTGTCAATCTACAAATGTGCCGCTGAGCTCTCTTATTGTAGAAAAACCTCCTAGATATAATAGTAATAAGTTATGAAGTGTTTGCATATATTGCACTTAAGAGTGAAGAGAAGGTGCCTTGCATATTCCAAGTGAGAGAGCATTCTATAGTTAAGGTGAGAGTGAGGGAGAAGGGTGTGAGATGAAAGACAGTAATAGAAGTGGAAATACAAACATGGGGGGGGGGGCAGAATTAAAGCAGATCCAATATGTGTGGACTCTGACGACATGGTTAAAGCTGATATGTGTAGAGAGATAGACAAGTGGAAGCCTTGAAGATAAGCAGCAGCATTTAGTAAGTGACACTAAAATATGAAAGCGAGTCAGGAGAGCAAATGAAAGTGGATGGGTTGTGGAACTCATCGGGAAGAACATGAAATGATACCGCATACAGAATCTTAAATGCACTGTAATTAAGAAAGAAGGTAGGCAGGAAGGTGGGGACGGTTATGAGTTCCTGGTGGCCGCGTCCATCTGGTCTGCCCACATGCACTGGGCGCAATGCGCGACCCTTCTTCTTGCAGCCACATCCAGGATGCGGCTGCAAGGGGATTGACAGTGGCCGACGTGCGGAGGGGGGGGGGGGGTTGGCGGCATGCAGCATTTCTCGGGCATGGCGTGCTGAACAGAGGCATGCCATGTGGGCATGTACAGCCCTACATTATCAGCTCCAATATCTCCCTAAATATGTAAAAATATAAAAAATTTCATAATTTTAGTAGAAAAATAGAAATGCAATTTTAATATTATGATTTATATGGAGGCCTGGAGCTGTTGCTCCATCTGCCTCATTGTTAATCTGGCCCTGGTTAGCTATAGGCTATACTTTGGAATATAACACTTTAAAACGGGTGTACTACAATATACCAGCGCTCGGGAACCCGATGCCCAGCATACCGACACCGGGATGCTGGCAGCGAGGCGAGCGCAAAAGAGCTGGTATGCAGAGCGCCAGGATCCCAACAGCCGGGATATCGATTGCCTCCACTTTCAAACATACAGATTTAACCAAGCTCAGCTTGGCTGCAGCTAATTGCATTAATAAGATGTTTGCTGTGGTGCGCACGTTCGTTAGTGGGTGTATATTCGCACCTGCGATCCATTCACTTTACATTGTTCTAATTAGCATCTCTAAAGATATATCAATTTAGAAAAATCATGCGCAGCTGGTTCTAATCACATGTGTATACAATTATGTTACTTTAGATAAAGTTATGGAATGTTTTAGAAAACAGTAAACTGCTCCCAACAAATAATCTGCAATTATTTAAAATAGTTGGTGAGACTACTGTATAAAAAAGTGTGAGAGGTGCAGAAGAGCACAAGCCAGCTCTAATAGTGAGCAGTATATAATTTGTTTGCTGTGACTGCAATTACATTGACCAGCTGGAAAGAGAGGACACGCTACTTAATAGACACCGTTGAGGATTAGAAAAACTGTATTTAAAGATATAGCATAGAGATACTATGTATCCAATGTTTTTTTTTAATCTATAATATGATGTTTTAAGCTTTTAAATTTGTATTATTAAACATTTAATTAATTAATGGTAGTTAGCGCTCCTTTGCATGTTGTTCTTTGTCACTTTTATTGTTTATCGCGGGTGCAAACAGCTGCAGCACGGCGATCAGAGTCGCACCTGCAATGCGTGCGCATGTGCATACGCATCGCGGGTAAGATGAGAATTACTACATTTGTACTGTACTTCTATCATGCAGAACACTTACTATTTTCACCATCTACGACCTCAGAAATGGTAAGGTTCACTAAATATTTGCTAACTCCAGAGGCGTGCCGAAGATATTGTGTCAGGTTATCATTCAGAAAATTAATTATTGTGACATTTGGCTCATAGGTAAATCGGGCAAAGAATTTTGCAAAATATCCAGAAATATTCCTGGAAAAGAAAAAACATTCAAAAGGTAAAATAAAACAAAAAAATAAATAAGTAATTGAAATATGCATTAAATTTGCATCTGGAAAAGGCCCTATATTTAGTTAAACATTAGAGTTGTAAAATTCTGTACACGCAGCAGCGTCTCACTGTGCATCCTAGTTACATTTTGACTAACACGCATTTTTGGCGAAAAGAGACGCCCAACAATAGCGGAGTTGCAAGGGACCTGTCAGCTTACTCCCACCATGCATCTCCTGCTGCATGGCATAATGAGACTAGCTATATGAGGACACATCTGTAGTTATACAAACTACAAACTATACTACAACACAGGTGCTTAGTTTTGAATATGGGGGGGGTCATTCCGAGTTGATCGCTAGCTAAAAATGTTCGCTGCGCTGCGATTATGGGAAAATCCGGCACTTCTGCGCATGCATATGTGGCGCAGTGCGCACGCGCGACGTACTTTCACAGCGGCCAATGTATTTTTACACAAGGTCTAGTGAAGCATTTCAATCGCACTGCTGACCACAGAGTGATTGACATGAAGGGGGCGTTTCTGGGTGTCAATTGACCGTTTTCAGGGAGTGTTCGAAAAAATGCAGGCATGCCAGGAAAAATGCAGGCGTGGCTGGGCGAATGCAGGGCGTGTTTGTGACGTCAAATCCGGAACTGAATGGTCTGAAGTGATCGCAAGCGCTGAGTAGGTCTGAAGCTACTCAGAAACTGCACAATATTTTTTTTTAGCCGCTCTGCGATCCTTTCGTTCGCACTTCTGCTAAGCTAAAATATACTCCCAGTGGGAGGCGGCATAGCGTTTGCACGGCTGCTAAAAACAGCTAGTGAGCGATCAACTCGGAATGACCCCCATGGTATGTGTCGCCATACCTAATAAAAATATTTCAATATTTATGTTTTTTTTTGTAGTGTGCCTAGGTCTTGTACTTTTAGCCTTAAAACATGCATTTTTAGGCAAATCACACTTACTGTGGGGTTTCCATTTCACTTTCATCTTTACTAAACAGATATGCTACATTCACTGGAGCATTATCCAGAAGACTTAGAATCTGCAGAAAAGGACAAACAAGATAAAGGCAATGTCAAAGTATATTATCCACTGCCATTAGACTATACATCCCATCTGCTACAGAAAGTAGGTGCCTGCGTAAAATCTTGAGCAACTTGCACCTGCATACCTCCCAACATGACCCTCTCCAGGAGGGACAGAATGATCTGCTTCTGGACTTCCCTCTTAATTTTTGATTGTCATCACCTGTGCTGAAACACCTTTCTTATTTATTAACCTGTTCAACACAGGTGCCGGCAATCATACATTAAGAGAAAAGTCCAGAAGCAGAGCATTATGTCCCTCCTGGAGAGGGTCATGTTGGGAGGTATGCACCTGTAGTGCAACATCAAATAAGATACTGTGCTATAACAATAACAATGCTGAACTTCAGCAAATAAACAAGCAACACAATCTGAGGGTAAATAGTAAGATATATGTATTCTACATTGTTAATATTATTATTAATATTTGTAAAGTTCAGTTAGGCTTGGGCCACACATAGTGGCCAAGCGGGTCCCGCTGAACAGGAGGAGGGATTTGTGTTCACCCGGATCCTGTTCTGCGGGATCCCGCAGAACAGGATCCGGCCAGTGACACATGGCACAGCCGCACTGTGTGAACACATATATTGAAATGCTGCGGTTGGATCTGGCGGTAGTGGGACTGCCATGTGCAGTCTCCTTGCGGCCAAGTGGCTGCAGCCTTAGTATCACTATCCTTCCCTTTTCAAATATTCTGTCTTAAGTTATGGGGGAGGGGGGCCTTGGACTGCACACCCTATTTATAAATATAATTATAGGTACTTTCCACTGGCTTATTTATAATGGGTGCAGTGTGTGCGGTGCACTCGGGCCCCCGGGGGTCCAGGGGGGCCCACGCCGCACACCCTGCACACATTAATAGAAAAACATACCCTCCGGTGTCCCACGGCGTGTCGCCAATTTCCCGGTGTTTTGCGCATGTGCAGTAGGTAAATCACTGGGAAAATGGCTGCTGCACCATTTTCCCAGAGATCTGCGCATGTGCTGTAGACTCGGGGACAGCGGTAGGGTCCCCTAGGGACCCTAGTGCCCAGAGTCTACACAGCACTGCCGGCTAGAGAGGAGGGGGCACAGCTGGAGCCTGCACATGGGCCTCCTCCTCTCTGGAAATGCCCCTGGTACTATCATGTTGCAACTTGTAGTTCCACAAAGAAAGAGAAAAGGTAATGCCGATGCACACTTTATAGTACCCAGCACTGCTAAACACAATTATATATTATAATAATCTCTGCAATCTAACACAGAGCAAAATTGAGGTGCTTGGCATACTTTTTGGCCAAAAATACCATCCCACCAACCAACATCCAGGTGATCACATCTCTTAACACTAAGTTAAATTAAGCACAGGTGGAATTCACAGCAGTGATAAATGCATAGATCTCATAGCTTGTACTATGAACAACAGAGGCAATGGTTAGTAGTTAATGCACTTAGCTGAGAAGTCATTTCAGGAAACACAGTATGACTTACAAGACCTGTTACTAATAAAAGAGACTGATAGACAAGGCTTCCAACAGGGAACTATCACCAGCAAGACTGTAAGGTAAATGCCTTTTAACAGGGAACACAGCCAATCAGCAGCCCGACGAAAACTCAGCCTCCTAATGAAGAATCTAATGCAGCTGAGAAGCTGCCATAGACAAAGCAGCGTTCCGACTGCTAAGCAACAGACAGAACCAGGAACTGCCATGACCGCCTCGAGTCCCGGGTGACTACCAACAGCCGGGACCACAATCCATAGCGTGATACTGCGTCCAAGTCGCCTAGCCACAGCCAGGACCCACTACAAAGATGAACACTCATTCTCCAGTTCCCACTCCTGCATGGCCACCATGGTGGTGGGGTGCTGTCCACTGCATCCGCAGACACCTCCAATACTATGCTGTGGCCTGACTAGGTCTGAGAGCCATGTGTTCAAAATGGTCCCATCCGTGTTCTGGAATTGAGCCACGCCCTGCACCTCCTGGGTGGTCCCCCATCTACCTGCGGACCCTTGAACTCTTGAAAGTCCCTTACCCATCTGTTAGAGTGGAGCTGCCCCTGAGGAACAAGGAAGCCTACCATCTTACCCCAGGCACTGCTCTTCACACTACAGTGCACAGTTGTGACCTTACAGACTTTGCTCTGGCTACCTTCAGCGATTTTCTTAAGAAACAAACTGACAACACAGCTGCCAGATGCTGTTTCCGGTGTGCTCCTGTGCAAAAGCTGGTTCTGGACATATTGGTAAGCCACTCTGCTGTACTGTGAGTCTTTATGTATTGTACATAACGTGGGTGTTCTGCCACATGCTGCAACATTCCTGATGCCTGAGTATCCCACACTGCAACAATTTGATTACCTAGGCGGACCCTACCTGGACTTAACTACTCCCACCCCTGCAACTGAACTGTTTTGTATCCAAATCCATGCCCATTTGCTAGAATAACTGTGGTAATAGCATGTTTTGCAAACATAGTAGTTTGAGCATAGCCAGCAACAATCCTGAACATCATACAGTATACACACACACACCTCTTTACACTTTATGATTTTAAAGACGAGAGGCACTCCCAAAAAATATACCAGAATTCACTAAGATATGATTCGTCATGATCACCGCTGACACCAACATTTCTGCTTGCAGCTTCCTGAGATGGCGAGCAGAAATGTACAGAAAGTGTCCCGTTTCAGCACCCAACCGGAACTTTACGTGTTGCAGGAACTATTTTAGTTGGATTTAGCCACTTTGCACGGCTAAACAGAGTGCTTTTGGGTGCTTAAAAAGTAACCTGCACCTAATCAGAGCAACAATTGAATTGTTCTGATGGGTGCCCAAAAAAACATTTTCATTCACCCCCAGAGATCGCATCTGCCACATACACCACTATAAGTAGAAAGAATACATTATTAGAAAGGTTTGTAGTTTAGATGATGTTGACATCGATAGCTAGAGAATTTAGATCTTTGAAGACCTATCATGGAGAACTTCACAAAACCACAGAGCATTACAACCTTTAACTTCAGAACTACATACCGTATCTTGGAATTAAGTAAAGTAAGCTTTACTTTTTGCCTTCAAGTCTCACACAATGGAAATCTCTCTGTGGGAAACATCTGATCTGCTCCCATTTTGCTTGAATTCTGCCTGTTTCCCTTCTTGACTGGTGAGCCACTCCTTACTTCCATGCCACCTGCTCTCAGCCAAGATGATAATGGCTGGTACAGTAAGTAGTAGGTATATCATAGAATTTGATGGCAGATAAGAACCATTTGACCCATCTAGTCTGCCCTAAACATAGGGTAAACACTAGGGTAAATTTCTGTTTATAGCCAATTAACCTAAAAGTATATTTTTGGATTGGGAGAGAAACCTGGAGAACCCGGTGGAAACCCTTGCAGGCATTGGGAGAATATGTAAACTTCACACAGTTAGGGCCATAGCGGGAATTGAATCATGGCCTCGGTGCTGTGAGGCAGTAATGCTAACCATTACACCATCCATGCTGCTTCACAAGACCTTCCAAGATGTACTTCTCCCTAAAATACCATCCTATAGATATACTATAAATAGGAATTCTCTTGCTAATTACCCAAAGCTCATATCACTGTTATTCATAAATAGAGAAAGGAATTAGCTCAGTGTCCAAGCTACAGATCAATTTCACTCCTTAACAATGACATCAAGCTGTTTCCTAAAGGTATTGCTAATAAGCTTAGGACTTTGCTACCCACCGTTATTCACTCTGACCATGTGGGGTTTGTCCTAGGCCAGGTGGCTCTAGACTTGATCTCATGCATCTGGTTTATGTGAAGCATATCCCAACAATCTTTCTCTCAAGTGATGCTAAAAAGGCAGATAGATTGTCTTTTCATGCAGAGTCTGTTGGCACATCCTAGCCATGGTCTTAACTCCTTCCATAGGATTCTGGTTCTTTATGCAGCCCCTTCAATGTGCATCATCCTTAAGGGAATGCTCTCTGTCTCAATTTGAATCACAAATGGTACCCAACAGGGCTGCCACCTCTCCCCCCCCCCCCCCCCTCTCATCTTTGTGCTTTGTATGGAGACCTTGGCCCAGGCTATCAAGCTAAACTCCAATTTTTCTAGTCTTCATTTAGGTAACTATGAATATAAATTGGTGCTGTACAAGATGACCCCCTGGCCATCCTTTCCAATCCAACAGTGTCAATTCCTAATCCAGTCACGAAATTTTTATAAATTTAAAATACCCTCTAACTTTAAGATTTACAGTACTATTCTAAATTCAGTTTACCCAATGACAGCTCCTCTTTTACTAGATGGTTTGAAATTCGATTTTGCATTCTCCAAGCATACAAATATCCTTAAAAATCTAGGCATCACACTAAATAAAGTTTTGTCCCTCCTCTTTACTGGCAACTTCCAACCTCTACTTCGTAAACCCTGTCCCAGCGCATGTGAACCTTTCTCATGGCTAGGGAGGTCTAGTGTCATCAGATGAATGTGTTGCTAGAATTCTCCTCCAAGTACTCTCTATACAAATCCCTAAATAATGTCTCACTGACGTCAATCGCATGTTCAAGGACTTTGTCTGGGGGTAGGACACAATATACTTTATGGATGCAGATACTTTGGGTATTCCAGCTCCTTCACATTACAAAATATCACGAGGCTGTGGTTTTGATCCGGGAATTTGCCGAGGAACCCTTTTCCACTAGGGCAAAACACGGGTAAATGCGCGCCCCTGCGCATTTACCCGTGTTTCTAAGAGCTAGTGGAAAAGGGGTATAAGTGTATCCACGGCTGCCATGTGTGAGCCTGACCTTTCCAATACTATGCTCAAAGAGGCCCATTGCCACGCTTGGGCAAAGACAATAAAATCCACCTCTTCTGTGTGGAATTATTTCTACCTAAATCCAGACAACAAGTGTCAAGCCATCTGTACCCTTTGTAAAGCCATAGTAAGTAGAGGTAGGAATATTACCTATCTAGGTACCCCCCTGTTACATCACTTGCAATGCATTCATCAAAAAATGGCTAAAAATGTAACAACAACCAGTCCAGCGTCACCTAGCTCCCTTCTCTCTGATAGGTGCAAGCGTCTGCAATCTCCACCACCAACACTTCATCGTCAATATCCTCAATCATGATAAGAGTGTTATGATTCCCGTACTCCAGACCAGAGGAGATCTTTATGGCAGAGGTCTGAGTACTGGAAGGATATGCTGGTACGGGAGCAGGAAAGCCTAGTAACCCCTGGCGCCCTAACTCCGTTGTCTCGCCCGTGTTATCAGAAATCCCCTGCGAGACTATGGTTGCTTGAGCCCATGGCAGCCGCGTTCGAAGGGCGGATTATGTCTGCCCAACCCCGATGCCCCCTCAGGTATTAATGGGAGACAAAGGGAAATCCGAGACAGGGTGATAACAAGGGGCCCTCTGACTAAGCAACCAGGCCAGGGGTTACAAGCTATCTAACTTAAACCAAAAGTATGTGCGGACAAACCGCCAGGGAAAAGGACAACCAAAGATCCACTGATCCGTTACTCCTATCCAGCACCGCTGGATACCAGAGTGGATTTGTGGGAGCGGAATCCTCCGCAAAAGCTCCAGAACACAATAAACTAAATAATAAATAGTAAGCGGTCAAGCCGCAACACACGGCTACGCCGCGACTCACGAACACCACAGGATGTTAAAGGTGCTCGGTCGGACTCCAGGAATAGATGACAAATTCCGAGTACTGGATCACTGAGGACAGGAACAACCGGGTAGAGCAGGACTGGAAACTCTCTGTAACTGACACGGCAAACAGGAAGCTATCACCGGCGTCTGTGAGAAGTCCTGAGAGTGCTTAAATTTGGGAGCTCTCCAATCATGATCCAGACAGGGTAATCACATAATGATGCCGTGCAGCTGCATGCTGCACGGCCAGAATACACAAGCACTGATTAATTAAGACCCAGCAACGGGGAACGCGGTCTGACCGTGGCGTCCCCGTTGCTAGGGTCTGAGCGGCTCCGTGCGCCCGGCGTCTAGCGTTGCTAGGGAGCCGGCGGCTGTCTGCCTGCGGCGTCCCTAGTTGCTAGGCGCCGGGCCGCACTGACGGGCGGACCCTCGGCGCCTAACAGTACCCCCCCCTTGAGGAGGGGTCAAGGAACCCCTAAGGCCAGGTTTCTGAGGAAATTCTCGAAAAAATGCCCTTTTGAGCCTCGGGGCATGGAGATCCTCATCCAGGACCCAAGACCTTTCTTCTGGACCATAACCTCTCCAATGTACCAAAAAATAAAGCCGACCCCGGGACAACTTGGAATCGAGAACCTTCTCCACTAAGAACTCCTGCTGACCCTGTACATCTATTGGTGATTTCCCCTGAGAGATCTTGCGAGGAAATCTACTGGACGAAACATATGGTTTTAACAAGGAGCAATGGAAGGTATTTCCGATCCGTAAAGTTTTTGGTAAACGTAACCGGAAAGCCACTGGATTGACTTTTTTGATAATATGAAATGGTCCAATAAATTTAGGACCCAATCTGGCTGAGGTTTGTCGAAGTTTAATGTTGCGAGTCGACAACCATACCCTATCTCCAACTTTAAAAGTGCACGGCCGCCGGAGCCTGTCAGAAATTTTTTTCTCCCGAAATGCCGCTTTTCTGAGAGCCAGGTGCACTTTTCTCCAAATGAGTTTGAGATGAGAGGTCAAGGTCAGTGAGGAGACAGAAGAATGTTGAAAAAAGGAATTAGCTCTGGGGTGAAAACCAAAAACTGTAAAAAATGGAGATACATTGGTGGAGGAATGACAGGCATTGTTGTAAGCAAACTCTGCAAAGGGAAGAAACTCAGACCAGTCATTTTGGAGTTTGGCCAAGTACAAACGCAAATATTGTTTTAATGATTGATTAACTCGCTCAGTCTGCCCGTTGGATTGGGGATGGTAGCCAGACGTTAAAGATAATTTCATCTTTAATGAGGCACAAAAAGACTTCCAAAATTGTGCAATGAATTGTGGACCCCGATCAGAAATAATATCAGTGGGTAACCCATGGAGTCTGAAAACATGGCGGAGGAACAAGACTGCCAATCCCTGGGCAGATGGCAATCGGGGAAGAGCAATGAAATGGGCCATTTTGCTAAAACGGTCCACTACCACCCATATGACTCGGCATCCGGCTGACAGAGGGAGGTCCACCACAAAATCCATGGAAATATGAGACCATGGCCTAAGAGGAACATTCAAGGGCATAAGTTGACCGATAGGCAAGGAACGGGGAACCTTATGCTGTGCACAGACCTGACAAGAAAAAACAAACTCCTTAATGTCTTTGGAAAGACCAGGCCACCATACCGAGCGGGAAACTAATTCAAAAGTTTTAGCGATCCCCGGATGCCCGGCAACCTTGCTATCATGAAACTCCATCAAAACCGTTGCTCTCAAAAACTCGGGGACAAAAAGACGACCAGCAGGAGTATTTCCAGGAGCTTGATGTTGAAGCTGCTTTAACTGGGTAAATAAATCTTGTGTGAGACCTGCCCGAATGACTGAAGACGGAAGTATGGGAGTAACAGGACTGTTGTCTTGAACTGGAAGAAAACTGCGTGACAGGGCATCTGCCTTGGTATTCTTGGAACCTGGCCTGAAGGTGATAATGAACTTGAAACGAGTAAAAAATAAAGCCCAACGAGCTTGCCGGGCATTCAGCCGTTTAGCTGATTCAATGTATTGAAGATTTTTGTGATCAGTCAAAACTGAAATGGTATGAGTGGCTCCTTCAAGCCAATGCCTCCACTCCTCAAAAGCCCATTTAATAGCCAGTAATTCCCGGTTACCAACATCGTAGTTGGATTCAGCAGATGAGAATTTCCTGGACATGAAGGCACAAGGATGTAATTCCAGGGAATCCGGATCCTTCTGAGATAGGATAGCCCCTACTCCAACCTCCGAGGCATCAACCTCAACAATGAAAGGCAATTCTGGGTTGGGATGTCTGAGGACCGGGGCTGAGACAAAGGCTTGTTTCAAGGCCTGAAAAGATAACTCCGCTTCACGTGACCAGTTGGTAGGATCTGCTCCCTTTTTAGTCAGTGCCACAATGGGAGCAACTAGGTCAGAGAAAGAGTGAATAAATCTTCTATAGTAATTCGCAAACCCTAAAAAGCGCTGAATTGCTTTTAAATTGGTGGGTTGCGCCCAACTAAGGATGGCTTGGAGCTTCTTTGGTTCCATACAGAATCCCCGAGGGGAAATAATGTACCCTAAAAAGGATACCTCCGTGACATGAAATTCACACTTCTCCAGCTTGGCATATAGGTGATTTTCACGTAATTTTTTTAGAACCTGACGCACCTGGGTAACATGTTGTTCAATAGAGTCAGAATATATCAAAATATCGTCTAAGTAGACTACAACGAATCTTCCAAGAAATTCACGGAGCACATCGTTAATGAGATCCTGGAAAACTGCCGGAGCGTTGGACAGGCCGAATGGCATAACCAGATACTCATAGTGGCCTGATTGAGTACTGAATGCCATTTTCCACTCATCCCCTGACTTGATTCTGATGAGGTTATATGCTCCTCTCAGGTCAATCTTAGAAAAAATCACAGCCGAACGTAGCTGATCAAAGAGGACAGAAATAAGCGGCAAAGGGTAAGTATTCTTTACCGAGATTTTATTCAAGGCTCTAAAGTCAATGCAAGGTCTGAGTGATCCATCCTTCTTCTCCACGAAGAAGAAGCCTGCACTTAAAGGGGATTTAGATGGCCTGATAAATCCTTTCCCTAGGCTTTCTTTAACATACTCATTCATGGCCACAGTTTCAGGTCCGGACAATGCATATAACCTTCCCTTAGGCAAAGTGGCACCAGGAATTAACTCGATAGCACAATCATAAGGCCTATGGGGAGGCAGAATATCCGCATTGCCCTTGGAAAATACATCAACAAAATCCTGGTATTCCACAGGAATGGGTGCGGGAATGACAGCAGCTATTCTGATGGGAAGCGTAATACATTCCTTATTACAGATGGTACCCCATTGTAAGATCTCCCCCGACTGCCAATCAATGATGGGATTATGAAAGGCCAGCCAAGGGTGACCCAGAACCACAGGAACTGCTGGACAATGGGTAAGGAAAAACTCAATCTTTTCAGAATGCAGAGCTCCTACCGAAAGTAGAACAGGAGGTGTACAGAGAGAAATAACCCCATTGGACAAGGGACTCCCATCTAAACCATGCATGGTGATACACCTACCCAAGGCTAACTGAGGAATACCTAAGGCCTTAGCCCATGTTAAATCCATAAAGTTCCCTGCAGCTCCACTGTCCACAAAAGCCGAGATCGAGGAACAGAGGCTGCCAAAGGAAACTTTAGCTGGAACCAACAGTGAATTATTTGAGGAGATAAGCTGCAGACCAAAGTGAACCCCCTCACAACTCACAATGGTCGAGGCGTTTCCCGACTTGTTCGGACAACTACGGGCAAAATGTCCCTTACCCCCACAGTATAAACAAAGACCAGAATTTTGCCTTCTGGTTCTTTCTTCAGGAGACAGTTTGGAGAGGCCTATCTGCATGGGCTCCTCTATGTCCACAGGAATGGAAAAAACACAAGGAGAAGACCCAACAGATGCTCCTTTTTCAGCCCTCCGCTCTCTGAGACGACGATCAATCTTAATAGAGAGCTCCATGAGTTTATCGAGAGTCTCAGGAGCGGGATACTGAAGGAGACTGTCTTTTATAGACTCGGATAAGCCGAGGCGAAACTGACTGCGCAGGGCTGGATCATTCCATCCACAGTCGTTCGACCAACGGCGAAACTCCGTACAATAAATCTCTGCGGGATTCCTACCCTGTCTGAGAGCACGCAACTGACTCTCGGCGGATGCCTCTCTATCAGGGTCGTCATACAATAGCCCTAAAGACCCCAGAAAGGCGTCTACAGACAATAAAGCCGGATCGTCTGTCTTTAAGCCAAAAGCCCAGGTCTGAGGATCCCCCTGTAGCAAAGAAATAATAATTCCTACCCGCTGAGATTCCGTACCTGAGGAGACTGGTCTTAAACGAAAATACAGTTTACAAGACTCTTTAAAATTAAAAAACTGTTTTCTATCCCCAGAAAAACGGTCAGGCAGATGCATTTTTGGTTCAGGAATGACCCTCGGGGAAGTCCGTAACAGATCTTCCTGTGACCTCACCCGAAGGGACAGATCTTGAACCATCTGAGTAAGCTCTTGAATCTGGCTAACTAAAAGCTGGCCAGGATTTGGCCCAACACCGGAGGGATTCAAGAGGCTGACAAATCTCCCAACAGAATAAGGGGAAAAAATTAACTCCTGTTTAATTTTTTTAAATTTTAGTTGGGCCGGTGATAAAGTTATGATTCCCGTACTCCAGACCAGAGGAGATCTTTATGGCAGAGGTCTGAGTACTGGAAGGATATGCTGGTACGGGAGCAGGAAAGCCTAGTAACCCCTGGCGCCCTAACTCCGTTGTCTCGCCCGTGTTATCAGAAATCCCCTGCGAGACTATGGTTGCTTGAGCCCATGGCAGCCGCGTTCGAAGGGCGGATTATGTCTGCCCAACCCCGATGCCCCCTCAGGTCTTAATGGGAGACAAAGGGAAATCCGAGACAGGGTGATAACAAGGAGCCCTCTGACTAAGCAACCAGGCCAGGGGTTACAAGCTATCTAACTTAAACCAAAAGTATGTGCGGACAAACCGCCAGGGAAAAGGACAACCAAAGATCCACTGATCCGTTACTCCTATCCAGCACCGCTGGATACCAGAGTGGATTTGTGGGAGCGGAATCCTCCGCAAAAGCTCCAGAACACAATAAACTAAATAATAAATAGTAAGCGGTCAAGCCGCAACACACGGCTACGCCGCGACTCACGAACACCACAGGATGTTAAAGGTGCTCGGTCGGACTCCAGGAATAGATGACAAATTCCGAGTACTGGATCACTGAGGACAGGAACAACCGGGTAGAGCAGGACTGGAAACTCTCTGTAACTGACACAGCAAACAGGAAGCTATCACCGGCGTCTGTGAGAAGTCCTGAGAGTGCTTAAATTTGGGAGCCCTCCAATCATGATCCAGACAGGGTAATCACATAATGATGCCGTGCAGCTGCATGCTGCAAGGCCAGAATACACAAGCACTGATTAATTAAGACCCAGCAACGGGGAACGCGGTCTGACCGTGGCGTCCCCGTTGCTAGGGTCTGAGCGGCTCCGTGCGCCCGGCGTCTAGCGTTGCTAGGGAGCCGGCGGCTGTCTGCCTGCGGCGTCCCTAGTTGCTAGGCGCCGGGCCGCACTGACGGGCGGACCCTCGGCGCCTAACAAAGAGGTAGTCCTGCATCCAATTTCATAAGCATGGATGACTGACTCCTCTCCTATCCGGGCTTCCCCAGAAGGTTCTTTGAGTGCTACGCCTGTTGCTGCTGCTATGAGTGAATCTTCATCCCAGAAGGGGACCAGGTAGACTACTTATAGTAGTTTAACAAAACAATTGACTGTTAAACTATCCTTTGCAAGGGGGAGCAAGTATGACAGCAGTCATCCAGTTGCACAGCAGATTACTGACGCCATAACAGCTGTGCTGGTATTAGATGTGCATCCAGTATTCACCATTAATGCAGTGGGTTTTAGACAGTTAACTGAGGTCCTGTTTCCCCACTACCAAAAACCATCTAGATTCCACTTCACTAGAAAAGCAATTCCTATTTACAAAGGACGTTTAGAAAACTTAGTGTCCTCTGAAATGCCATTGTACCCACTGTCCACTTAACCCCAGATATGGTGACAAGCGGAACAGGGCAAACTAAAAATTACTTGACTGTGACAGCCCGCTGGGTAGGTGTATTGCCTTCAGCATCACAAACAGCAGCATCTCACAATTACCAGCTCATTTAAAGGCAGGCTACTCTGTGTACTCTGTGTATCACCGGTTTCACTAAGGAGCATACCACTAACAAATTCTTAGAAAAACTCAGGGAAATCATTGCAAAATCACTTACCCCACTTGGACTCTCCTCGGGATTCATGATTTTGGATACCACTAATATTGTGAGAGCATTATAGCTGGGTAAATTCCAACATGAACCCTGTTTTGCTCACACAATTAATTCGGTGGTGCATTTTTTTTTAAATGACAGTGGTGTGCAGGAGATGTTTTCTGTGGCCTGAAAAATTTTGGGACATTTTTGACATTCAGTAAGTGTATGTCAAAGATTGTAGCACCGGCAAGTACTGTTGTATTTGCCCTGCCAACAGCTGAAGCAAGTTGTAGTAACTAGGTGGAATTCTACCCTTTATATGCTTCAGCAGATGGAGGAGCAGCAAAAGGTCATCCAAGGCTACACAATGACCTATGACATTGAGAAAAGAGGGAGAATGTACCTAACTCAAGCGCAGCGGAGAATACTTTCCTTGTTGTGCAAAGTTTTTATACCCTTCGAAGTTGCCACATGTAAAGTTAGTTCAGATACTGCCAGCGTGAGTCAGGTAATTCCTCTTATTAGACTCTTAGAGAAAATGAAGGAGGATCTGGAACTAAGCGATTCCGCTAAGCATGTTAGATTGTAGATCAAGCTCATCATTTACTTCACCAGGATCCAAGGGTCATCAATCTCTTGATTACTATATTTTGGCGATCATACTTGATCCTAAGTTTAAGTTGTACATTGTATCTTTCATTATGACAGATACAAATCTGAAGAGATGCATAGAGCTGTTGGTGAACAACTTATCAACTCAAGCGGCACAAGACACGACAACATCTCCTCCTTCAGTTTCTCCAGCAGCTGCTGCTGCCAGGAAACCACTCAATTTTCCTGGCCCACTGGTGGTGATGAAGATCAGTCAGCAAAACCTTATGACATCTGGTTGGGCCAAAAATAACTTCCTACAATTAGTGATGTGTCTACCGTGACTCCCATTGATATGGTCACCATTCAAAGAATGGTTGATGATTATTTTAACGATAGCATCCAAATAGGCATGTCAGACAGTCCATTTCATTACTGGCAGGAAGAAAAGGTAATTTGGAGGCCCTTGACAAAATTGGCTTTGCTTTACTAAAGTTGCCCACCCTCCAGTGTGTACTCAAAGAGTTTTCAGCACAGCCGGGAACCTTGTCAGCGATCAACGTAGGACTTCTCAAAAATGTGGAAAAGATGATATTCATCAAAATAAATTACCAAATCCACAAGGAAGACTTTTACTGGCATTTACGTGCAAAAAATACAGAGGCACCTGTCTAAGTGGATTCCAGCAGGAATTAATTAATATTATGTGAAGAAGATGATGTACACACTAATGGGGATGAGGAATCAGATGATGATGATGATGATGACTGTGATGTCATCTTGCCTATGTAGAGCCAGTTTGTGTATGTAGAAATCATTGCTAGCAATGTTCAATGCCCATTGGCAGCTTGTTTTGTGTGGGCCCAAACAAACCAATCATTCCAGCCACAAGTGGCAGTCGCTGACGTGATGGGTTTGTTAAACTGTGCATGTCCTGCTTAATATATACAACATAACAGTGGGTGGGAGGGCCCAAGGACAATTCCATCTTGCGCCTCTTTTCTTCTTGTGTGAAGACGACAAACAGTTTCATAGTTTATTAAATTGCCACCCTGTCTGCCACTGTAGTGCTATTTTGTTTCCTAGATGTGCCATGTTGGAAGTTTAAGTGCCACATGTTTGTGATGCCCACTGCTGTTGCTTAGCTTGGCCATCCAGCTACCTTGGTGTAACCTTTTGGTCTAAACTGGTTTAAAACAATCAGGGCTGTAACGAGGGGGCACCACACATAGCGCTGCAGGGTAGGGGGCGCTGTTGGAGGCACTTCTCAATTATCTGTTTTAATTAGTTTCACTTGCAGCTTCCCCCCTTTTTGAAGCCCAGCATCTCCTGACCACCCCTCTCTCCTACCCTGACCCCTTCTGTCACTAATACCTATACAACATTCATGAACTCAACTTGAGATTTTTTTTTATTATTCAGTCACACTGTTCTTTATTACATTTCAAAATGCTGACATACCCGGGATTCAAACCCATTGCCTGTGGCATTGCAGTCAGACAATCTATTCATTGAGCTATCTGCCCTTGCATAGATGAAAGCAGGTTCTCACTGAGCACATGTGACAGACGTGACAGAGTCTGGAGACGCCAAGGAGAACGTTCTGCTACCTGCAACATCCTCCAGCATGACCGGTTTGGCAGTGGGTCAGTAATGGTGTGGGGTGGCATTTCTTTGGAGGGCCGCACAGCCCTCCATGTGCTCGCCAGAGGTAGCCTGACTGCCATTAGGTACCAAGGTGAGATCCTCAGACCCCTTGTGAGACCATATGCTGGTGCGGTTGGCCCTGGGTTCCTCCTAATGCAAGACAATGCTAGACCTCATGTGGCTGGAGTGTGTCAGCAGTTCCTGCAAGATGAAGGCATTGATGCTATGGACTGGCCCACCCGTTCCCCAGACCTGAATCTAATTGAGCACATCTGGGACATCATGTCTCGCTCCATCCACCAATTGCACCACAGACTGTCCAGGAGTTGGCGGATGCTTTAATCCAGGTCTGGGAGGAGATCCCTCAGGAGACCATCTGCCACCTCATCAGGAGCATGCCCAGGTATTGTAGGGAGGTCATACAGGCACATGGAGGCCACACACACTACTGAGCCTCATTTTGACTTGTTTTAAGGACATTACATCAAAGTTGGATCAGCCTGTAGTGTGTTTTTCCACTTTAATTTTGAGGGTGATTCCAAATCCAGACCTCCATGGGTTAATAAATTTGATTTCCATTGATAATTTTTGTGTGATTTTGTTGTCAGCACATTCAACTACAGTATGTAAAGAACAAAATATTTAATAAGAATATTTCATTTATTCAGATCTAGGATTTGTTATTTTAGTGTTCCCTTTATTTTTTGGAGCAGTGTATATATATATATTTTATGTGGGAAGGGGCATCATAGCATGGCTTTCTCTGGGATAAATCTAGTCATGCCCCTTCCCCAAGGGTCAAGCACCTTATGTCCCTATTGGAAAAATGGGGGGAGGAGGCGACAATTCTCTCTCATGCACAGGGCACCAAAAAGTCTATCTACGGCTCTGAAAACAATATTGTGAGCTGTGAGGTGGATGAAATTGAATGTAATTGACTGGAAATTAATGTTATTCAGGTTAATAATACTGTAGGAACAAAAACAGGCCCAAATTCTGTTTGGCTGTTTATGATTTTTTGACAAAAATACAGATCCAAAACCAAAAACAAACAAGGGCAGTTTTGGCAAAACCAAATACAGAACCAAAACACAAAGGAGATACAGAATCAACATCAAAACCAAAACATGGGGGTTGACGTGTTTTGCAACTAGTTTTTATACAATGTTCAAAAAATATGCATTTGCCTTTACTTGGGCATGTCCTCAATGACTAATACGCACGTTCTAACCCCATGTTGTCCAGCCTTTATGTTGGTCCATGTATACTTGTTCTGACTACTGTTATTGTTTGCCAAGTTTGTCTTTTTCTGGTATGTTTCCTCAAATAAAAAAATATTATAATTTAAAAAAAAATGACATTTCCAAAAAAGATTATTTAATGAGAAACAGTGTAATGTACCTATCATACATAACATATGTAACATAATACAGAATTTAAGTAAGAAAATACATTGCAAATTAGAATTTCTGTAACAAACAGCTCAGGATATCAGTATTTACAGTATCTGATTTCTGGCAGAAATATGTATTATAATAAAATGCACATACTGTACCTTGTCAAATGCCTCTTCACGAGTAAAGTTCATTGTAGAAGATGTTAATGTTACATTTACAGATCTCTTTTTCACATCTTAGGACAAAACATAACTCATATAAGACAGTATAGCAACCACTGCTACACACATGCACAGTGAGGAAACTTTGTAATCTTCTCTTCCAGTCATCTGAATTTTTATATATATATATATATATACACACATACATACACACACACACACACACACACACACACACACACACATATATATACATATTCACAGTATATAAAATAAATATATATATATATACATACACACACTGTATGTGTATGTATATATATATATATATATATATATATATATATATACACACATACACATATACACACTCTGTATGTATATGTATATATATACTTATTTATTTTACCACTAAGACACAGAATAGAGCACATGAACAATCTATGGGGTATATGCAATTTTTCGCCCGTTTTTTAATTCGACACATTTCGCCCGTCGAATTCCGGCAGGTGGGTGCCGGAATTCTACATATTCAATAAAAAAACGGATTCGACAGTCCCGCTGTCGAAAAACGGCCGATTTGACGGATTTTTTAAAAAAACGGGGGAAAACGGGGAAAAACCCGAAAAAAAAACTGCGTGGGTTCCCCCCTCCTAAGCATAACCAGCCTCGGGCTCTTTGAGCCGGTCCTGATTGCCAAAATACGGGGGGAAAAAATGACAGGGGATCCTCCGTATTTTAACAACCAGCACCGGGCTCTGCGCCTGGTCCTGGTGCAAAAAAAACTTTGTGGCACTCACCTGATTGACTCTGCGCGTCTGAGCTCAGACACGCATTGCACAGTCCCCTCCATTACTTTTAATGGTGGGAACTTTGCGGTCAGCGGTGAGGTCACCGCGGGTAACCCCACTGCTGACCGCAAAGTTCCCACCATTGAAACTAATGGAGGGGGCTGTGCGATGCGCGTCTGACAGCTCCAACGCGCATACAGCCAATCAGGAGGGACCTTTCTGTGACAGGAGTCACGGGGGTCTCTGCATTCGGGGAAAGGGGTCCCCTTTCAGTCCGTGTGGTCCGGGTATTCGTTTTATTGTTTTTATTGTTTTGCCAAGTACGTGGATTACAAATCACAGGACACTGGATTGAGGTGAGTATAATTTTATTCACAGGTACCCCGGATCGTCGGCGACAGTGGAGACGTGGCCAGAGTCGGCGGGTCAACATAGGTAAGTATGTATGTGTCGGCATGTATGAAATAAACTTTTACTTTCACGGTGTGTGTCTCCTGTTTTTATTTGGGTATTTTTTTCCCAGTAGAACTACAGGTACCAGCGGGCCCGTTTTTCCACCCGCATGCTGGTACTTGTGGTTTCTCCAAGTACCAGCTTGCGGGGGAGGCTTGCTAGGACTTGTAGTTCTTCTGGAAAAAATAATATTCGTGCATTTTACTCAAGGCTATCAGCCCCCCATCCGCAGCCCTTGGATGGGGGGGACAGCCTCGGGCTTCACCCCTGGCCCTTGGGTGGCTGGGGGGGGACCCCTTGATTGCAGGGGTCCCCACTCCTCCAGGGTACCCCGGCCAGGGGTGACTAGTTGGGTATTTAATGCCACGGCCGCAGGGCGCTGTATAAAAGTGACCCCCGGCTGTGGCATTATCTGTCCAGCTAGTGGAGCCCGGTGCTGGTCCAAAAAATACGGGGTACCCCTACTCTTTTTGTCCCCCGTATTTTTGCACCAGGACCAGGCGCAGAGCCCGGTGCTGGTTGTTAAAATACGGGGGATCCCCTGTCATTCCCCCCCCCCCCCGTATTTTGGCAACCAGGACTGGCTCAAAGAGCCCGAGGCTGGTTATGCTTAGGAGGGGGGACCCCACACAATTTTTTTCGGGTTTTTTACCGTTTTTCCATTAAAAAAATAAAATAATTATATTTAAAAAAATATATAAATAATACTTGTGCCTCCTAAATAGACAAACCAAGTACCTAATCCCTTCTAATATAAATAGATATGCTATTACCAATAAAAAAAACACACAAAAAAATGTTTTACATTTTTTTTATTGGATATCCGCCAGCAAAGTGTGGCGGATTGAAAATGACGAATTTACTGTCTAAAAGCACTGTTGTCGAATTTACAATCTTCAATTAAATATGCTTTTGTCGAAATGTCGCAGTTGTACCATTGCAGAAATGTCGAATTTGACAAATGCCGAATTTCAAAAAGTCGAATTTGTAATGGCCGTTTTTTTGATGAAAAGTACTGTATTGCATTGTCGAAATTTTTTTGGGGGGCGAAAATGTCCCCTTTTTTGACATTTTCGTGAATTCGACCGCAATTGCATATACCCCTATATGAGAGAATAATTGAATATAAAATCTGATGCTTTGTGTACAGAAAGTTGAAAGTGGATGTAATCTTCAATGTCAAGAGACAGATCAATTCCCCAAGGTTTACTGACGGAATTTATTGTCTTGCTATTATATCCTGTGGGAAACATCTAGTCTATACTATAGTTGATGCCCTGATAAAGTCTGTAAAGGACAAAACGCGTTGGAAAATTAAGCAGTGTACACTATTCTGTGTAAACCCCAAAGGGTACAAGTTCACTTCAGGATAGTACCAAGAAAGGTTTTTGTACCATCTTGACAGAAAAAGTGACACTCATTCTCCAACAAACATCATTGTGTACTGTACTTTGCACAACAAATTGGGTCTTGGTTTTTATGTATGTTATTTGAATTTTTATAAATGTATAACATATAATCAATATGGTCATTGCATGAGGTATGCAATGTAAGGATGTATCATCTACAATCATTTTAAAACATCTTAATAGAAAGTAATTGCTGAAATTATATATATGCACACACACACACACACACACACACACACACACACATACATATATATATATATATATATATATCTTTATAGAAGCATATACAATACAAACACCAAGAGGGTGCTTTTAGTGTAGAAAACTTTGATCTGGTTTCAGAACTATAAGTAAGTTTAAATTAGGTGTACATCAAAGTTTCTTTAACTAAGCTTATCTGTATGATCTAATAATTGTGCCCTTCTGGGTCTCTCTTCTGATATCAGTGTTCACATTCAAGAAAAATGTTCCTCTTTGTCAGTCCCGACTTATGATGGTTTCACAAACTTGGATTTCGTAGTTTGATAGTTGGTCCAGGCGAAACAGATGTTAACAGCATGTCCATTGCTGAAGTGTTGAGCACATGCAGGATGCCCATATAGGACAAAGATTTTAATTTACCACATCCCTGAAGAAGTAGTTTGTGACGAAACGTGTTAGGTGATAAAAATTAGCATTGACTGGCTGTACTACTGCGACTGGTGGTCAGTTGTATACTCACAAGAATTTAGTTTTCATGTACGAGTATTTAACCTGTTTTTAATGAGTTAATTCAATTTCCATTTTACTACATTATACTACAAAATGAACAAACTTGTTCTATGTTTTTTGGGTGCACTTTCTGGAAGGGTTTTACTTTAGAACTAACCATCCAACTATGAGATCATTGATTGTGAAACCATTGTAAGTAAGGAGTGACAAAGAGAAACATACTTTTTGGAGACCAATAATAAAATGAAGAGAGACTGATATGTGATCGGATTATGGCCAGTTAACAGACCATACAGATACAGTAAGCTTTATTTCAAGAAACTTTGATGTACACTTTATAAACTTACTCATATATCTATAAAAAGATCAATATTTACTGCACTATAATCACCCTCTTCCTGTTTCAATTGTCTGTATTTTATACCCAGTTCAGGTGTGGCAGGGACCTGTGCAAAAGAACGATCAAAAGAATTTTAGATTTTGTTTGAATACTATTACATTTTACTAATAGCACAAAATAAAAGTATTGGGTATGTAATATATAGGGATGTAGTTATGGGACCGGCGGTCAGGAGACCGCTAGTCACAGTACCGACAAGTACATCCCGAACCCCCTAAATCCTGACAGTCGGCATGCCAACTAGCGGGGACTATTCCCACTTGTGGGTGTCCTCGACACCCATAGATTTGGAATAGAACCTGTGGCGAGCACAGCTCGCCAAAGAGCCCGCAAGGTGTTTGCTGTGCTCGCCCCCCTGCCGGCATTTTGCTGCCGGGATCCCATGGTCAGTATGCTGACTGCAGGGATCCCCAGCGCCAGCAATACACATTCCACCCGTAATATATACTGTGTGTGTGTGTATGTGTGTGTGTGTGTGTGTGTGTGTGTGTGTGTGTGTGTGTGTGTGTATGTATATGTATATATATATATATATATATATATATATATATATAGTTAGTTGATGTCTCCGGCCATGGGTTCTCTCTCCCTCTATGTCATAAATTAACAAACTGCATGCATCAACACCTGTACACACCCATGTGTGATAATATATGAATGTGAATAGCTGAATCTGAATATGAGGTGTAGTGATGGTTGAACATATTCTAAGACAGCGGCATAAAATAAATGTTGTGGATAGTAGTTTGTCTGACTGCTATAATGTGATGGAACTAATGTGTTCCCTGCTGATAGAATAGTTGAAACATAGAAACAGAATTTGACGGCAGATAAGAACCACTTGGCCTATCTAGTCTGCCCCTATTTTTATTCTTTAGGTAATCTCAACCATTTTTGAACCTTAGTTACCTCTTATTTCTTCAAAAAGATAAAAGAAAATGAAAAATGTAGTACTTTTATTTATTTATTTCTCCTAAATGACCTAATGAATCTATTAGACAATGCAATCACAGTTACATGTGTGCCACTTGATGGCCTACATAGAATCTATAGGATGCCCCAGGTTAAGTGTGGGCATTGGGGGAAAAGTCTTAATGGGTTGGGGATGATATCCTGGCAGATGGGAGGCTGGCTGTCAGTATACCAAAAGCGGAATCCCTTCTGCCGGAATTCCAGCAGCGACTCCCCTCGCGGGCTTGCTGAGCTCACCACACTTCGGGCCCGGTGGCAAGCCTAGCGAGTGTGGCTGCACAGCACTGTGCAGTTCTACACCTGCAAGCTCCATGAGAGATAGTAACTCAGCAGACTCAGAGTGATAGAGGGAGGTAGGGTGGGGACAGTTGTATTATATTGTGTGCCCTAATCAGTATCGCTGTGCGACCTTGTATGTGTGTCACCTTATGTACAGTATGTCTGTGTGTCTGCATGACTCTGTCCATGTCTGTGTGTCATGCTTTAACTTTCTGAAAGATCACAGAATTTTTATCAGAAACTTTTACTGTATACATTTGTGTGTATGCTCCCATGCTTAAATAAAGGTTGGGGGGAAAAAAAAGGCTAGCCTCATCACTAATACTTACTTGGCTTAAATTGTGCATTGAATATTTTGTAAGGATTTCTGCATTGATCACCAGAGAATGCTGGGATGCAGTGGCATATAGGAGAGCAAGTTGAATTAATCAAGGACGAGGTGCACGTTCCACCATTACGACAGTAATTTGCTTCACAATCAAGACAGTAGCATAATTTGCCATCACCTGTAGCCACAAATGAATACAATCAGTCCACTTGTAGGTCTTAATAATTACATTATAACTGATAGAGAAAGGAAAACTGCAAGATACAGTAGTGCAACTCATAAACCCCTTAACGGCAAATGCTGGCTATGTACAGTTAGTTCCTACTCAATCTTAATACTGTAACATATAATGAAATGGATACAAGTAATTAGCGTTAAATTTGGTCATCAATTTATTGCTAAAAATATATATCTATAGTATTGTGGCCAGGGAAAAAGGGGGGGGGGGGGGGGGGGGGCTGGACTAGACTAGACACCCTAATTATAAACATAATAATTAGTGTTACAGTACCATGCTAAGGCTTGTAGTGCCATGAAAGAAATATAATTGTATAGGTGCACACTAAGAATACTGATAATCAAATAAGTTATGATAAACAAAATCATGGAGAATGAATGAGGTTCTTAGCATTTGTTTGGCCAAAAATGCAAGCCCATCTACAGATGTGTCCTATTGTGTTGCTGCCGCGATATGCATATAACACATAGCATATCGGGGCATATGCTCCAGCTCAGGGCCGGATTAAGTCTTGGGGGGGGCTCGGTGCACTTAAGACAGGGGGGCCAGAGGGAATGGGGAGGGGTGTATATTAGATTGTGCATACCTCCCAACATGACCCATGCCAGGAGGGACAAAATGCTCTCTATCTGGACTTCCCTCTTAATATAGAATTGGCATCACCTGTGTTGGACTATTTCATTGATAAGTAAAGTGTTTTAACTAATTGCAATCATAAATTAAGAATGACGTCCAGGTACAGATATTTTGTCCCTACTGGAATGGGTCATGTTGGGACGTATGGATTGTGTATATTAAATCAATGGTGTATAATAGACTAAGGGGTCTATTTACTAAGCCTTGGATGGAGATAAAGTCGCTGGAGATTAAGGGGCACATTTACTAAGCAGTGATAAGAGCAGAGAAGTGAGCCAGTGGAGAAGTGCCCATGGCAACCAATCAGCACTGAAGTAACATCTATAATTTGCATACTATAAAATGATACAGAGCTGCTGATTGGTTGATGGGGAAATATCTCCACTGGCTCACTTCTCTGCTCTTATCACTGCTTAGTAAATGAACCCCAAAGTACCAGACAATCAGCTCCTAACTGTCATTTTTCAAACACAGCCGGCGGCATGGCAATTAGGAGCCGATTGGTTGGTACTTTGGGGGTTTGCTTTTTTTTGCAGCAGTGCAAACGGGTCCGAACTGCGCATGCACGCGTTCGCCAATGCGCAGGCGCATCGTTTCCCGGCAATGCCCGTTGCCAGGCAGTGATGGCAACTACGAGGGAGATGTTTGCAGCGGCGAATTCTAGAAGATTGACAGCAGGAAGGAGTAACTGGGAGGCAACTGACCGTTTTCTGGGAGTGGTGAGGCAAACGCAGGCGTGTCCAGGCGTAAATTCCGGGACCTGACAGGCAGAAGTGATCACAGTGATTGAGTACGTTCAGAGCTACTCAGAAACTGCACAAACAGTTTGTGCACAGCTCCCCTGCAAAAGCGTTTGCATCCTTGCTAAGCTAAAAAAAACACTCCCCAAAAAGTGGCGACTGATCGCACGGCTGCAAAAAACTGCTACCGTGTGATCAACTCGGAATGACCCCCTGAATCTCCAGTGACTTTATCTCCATCCAAGGCTTAGTAACTAGACCCCTTAAACTAATAGTTCAATAATGCCTGTTTATAGCTCCACCTAACTGAGAGACACATTTTTAGGAAGTTTTCTAGTAGCGGAACAGACAACTTAAACAACCTTAAAATACATATAGAAAAACATAATCTATACTTTATCTTGTCACAGTGCAGGAATAGCAGCAGCCTCTGTGCTACATTCACACTGGGACAGGGCTCAGGAGGAATACAGGGTGAATCAAAAGTCACAGTACACCCCTTTGTTTCAAAAACTGTGCAGGGAATGGGAAAACTTAATACTCCAGTAAGGTATGGGTGAGGTGGGCTATCTTTTAGCGTATGTACCGAACATGGGCGCCATCTTGAAATCGCCATCTTGAAATCGCCATCTTGAAACTAAGTCAGTTTTTTCAAATGGAAAGGGGGTCGTGTAACATGTCAAACAACAACAGAATTTGCTGAAAAGTTCATTGAGCAAACAGATTTGAAATAGCACTTACGGTTCAAAAGTTACAACACTCTTTTTGTTGCAGGTAACGGAAGATGGCTTTGACAAAAGAGGAGAGAATTGAGGTCATTTTGGTGTCTGGAGAACAAAGTTTCCATGTCATAGCTGCAGATTTTAACAAATTGCACCCAGAAAGACCTCCAATTTCACATAACACTGTCAAACTGGGACTGTAGCTGACAAGTCACGGAGTGGTTGCCCAAAAAGTGCTACTGACGAGACAACCTCATCAATGGTTTTGGCATCCTTCGTGAAGAGCCCACAATGCATCAAGTTTGTCAGCAGAATGTGGAATCAGCCAGTCATCGATCGTACGAATCCTTCATGACCATCGATGGCATCCATTCAAGATCCAGCTACTCCAGTACATAGCAGAGGATGACCCAGACAGACTTATGCAGTTTTCCACGTTGGCAAGTTGTTAAAATCTGCAGCTATGACATGTAATGCCCTCAATTCTCTCCTCTTTTGTCAAAGCCATCTTCAGTTACCTGCAACAAAAAATGTGTTGTAACTTTTGAACCATAACTGCTATTTCACATCTGTTTGCAGCAATAAACTTTTCATCCAATTTTTATGTCGTTTGATGTGTTACATGACCCCTTTTCCATTTGAAAAAACTGACTTAGATTCAAGATGGCAGATTTTAAGATGGCGCCCAGTTTTTTTAAACAAAACGGTGTACTGAGACTTTCGAATCACCATGTATTTGTGTGTCTCTCTTTAGACCCGAATGCTCTCATTATATTACAGGTTACACTGGAGGACACAGACAACCAGGTGGGAAGGAGAAGCTGGGATCCTTGGGTCACTTACAGCTCTCTACCCCCTCCTATTTCTCCTCTGGTCGGGAAGATCCGTCAGTAGCTCTGTCAGTCATGAAACCCCTGTGTCTCTGCCTGCACTGCATACAGCCTTGATCACATTCTTACTGCTTGGTTCTAGTGCTACACAAGAGGAAGAGCTAGTGATGTTAGTATGCTCCGGCCAGGGAAGGGGAGGGGACTGACAGAGAAGGGGCCGAGGTACAGTATCTCCTGCGTGCCCCCCCACCTAAACTGCCTATGCTCCTACTGTGCATACTTTACTATGTGAGCTGGCAGTATGCATGCGACCGCCGGCCAATTACTTTAATGGGAGCCCAGCTGCTGCAATGCGTATAGGACCCCTTATCAGATGGGTCCCAAACATCCCTAATACTTATAAAGTATATAAATTTATCCAGGACTTACTTATAATAGTGCCCATTCTAATATGTTGAAAACAATGTTAGAACCTGCACTAATTAAAATCACCTAAGGGCAGGTGGTTGCTATTCAAGACAGGACTCTACCTTCAAATGTACATTATATACACACAAATACAAAGTATTTTTGGTACAACATGTACAGTACTAAGGGCTAATTTGGACCTGATCGCTCTTCTGTGAATTTTCAGAGGTCTGCAATCAGACAGTCGCCGCAGAGCCAGACTGAAAAGCCGTTCCATGCATGTCTGCGTACGCCGTGCGAAAAGCTTTGCAATTGCCAGTCAGCTGCAAATCAATTCGCAACTTACCATAGAATGATTTTTCCAGTCTGTGTGTCTGCGCAAAGCCCATGACTTACTCCTACAGTGCGAAAGAAACAGGCTGATTGGGCCAGAGATGATGTCACACACCCACCCTTAAAACACTTGGGAACACCCGTGTTTTTCCTAACACTCCCAGAAAACGTCCAGTCACCACCCCCAAGCATCCACTTCCTGTCAATTAACCTGGGTTTGCCTAGCAATCAAAAAAAAAAAACTGGATTTTTTTGCATTTTTGCCTCGCGCGTGTGCATTGCAATCTGTACCCATGCACAGTCATTCACGAATCGGCCACTGTGTGTTTTCGCACAACAGCAATCAGGTCTGAATTAGGCCCTAAGAACCTTATTTATACTCCATGAAAATGTTAGTTTATCATAATTGTTTTGTTTATCAGTATTCTTAGTGATTAGAGTGTACACTTGCATTTTCTTCTTTTTCCTATATTGCAAAGAGAAAAACAAGCAGATCAGTCTCAACCTATGAGGTCTTTTAATACAGCAGCAGCCTCAAATTCAACCCAAGGGTGCTGCAATGGTTTCCACCTACTCCTTCTTAATATTGCTTAGATGTTGATCCACTCTGCAGATTGGTACCACTGACGTCCAGTTAAGCCGCATATACACTGGCAGATATGAACTAAAATTATGAACGATAAATGATACCATGTGATCAATATATTGTTCATTTCGGCCAGTGTGTATGAATGAACGACAAATGATACACGCACCCGCGGGTCTTTCTCGTTCATTCACCATCTACCGAACATGCAGCTCAATATTAAAAAGATCTTTGAGCTGCATGTTCGGGGAGTGAGTGGGATGACGTCACTGAACAATATTGTACATCAATATCGTTCAGTGTGTATGCACTGGCGATCTCCCCTAATTAGCAATCAGCGGCATAGTGATGATTGCTAACTAGCTGAGGTCACCCAGTGCATACCCAGCTTTAGTGTCCGTCAGCCAATGCCCTTCTGAGAAGAAAACTACATAACATTTTCACACTGTTAATTTCTGATCTGGTGACCAAAAGCAAGAAACACAAAAAAATTTAACAGAGGGGGGATGTCTTGAAGAGACCTCAATTAGGGGAACAGTCCTTAATACAACTTTCTTCATACAAACTTTTCCCCTTAAGCATTGGGTATTTTGCTCCAGAAGCATCCCCATCTGACTCATATAAAGTGTAGCCCCATGGACCTTCTGTCAACTAAAATCATTTGCCTAAGTCACAGTTTCCCAAACTCTGTCATTACAGTCCAGGTTTTAAGGATATCCATGCTTGAACACAGGTGCTTAATGTTAGCAAAAAGCTAGAACCTTGGACTTGCAAAATGATGTGGAGTTCTACGGAACTATTTGGGAACGTAGCTACATTGGACATGCTTAAAGTCATAGGAAGCTCCAGTTTTATTAGGATGAAACTCTCCAGCCCTCAAGGGGTTAGGGTTACGTGGCCAGCGCATGGGATCCGGACAGTCAGTATACCGACGCTGGGATCCCAGCAGCCAGAATACCGGCACGGGGCGAGCCCAACTTAGGCTCTTACGGGCTTGCTGCGCTCACCATGCTGCTGGCTCGGTGGCTTGCTGCGCTCGCCACAGGTTCTATTCTCACTCAATGGGTGTCAGACACCCACGAGTGGGAATAGCCCCTGTTAGCCGGTATTCTGGCTGGTGGCATTGTCAGTCTTCTGGATCCTGGTAACAGTATGCAACATAACTGCATCCCCCATCAAGAGGCATTTCACAATTAGCAACCCCCCGCTGTTCCCTTAGTGCTATTTGCGCACACCAGTATTTTGGGGGCCCTGGACTTAATTCCTCCAGCGGTAAAAGCTTACCCAATAGACCGGAGATGCCGGATTACACAGAATGAGACTGAAGAGAGAGAGGATAAAGCAGTGTCTTGGTAGCTAAGACACAACTAAATAAGACTTAGGTAACACTGGGTCCTAGGTGATCCTCCCGTACTAGAGGTTGCCGAGAGATAGAGTTGGACATTGGCTGATGCAGACAGACCAGGATGACAGGAACGGCTGCGGCTCAGGCCAGATATATTAGAGCCGAAGTTACTGTATTTGACCTTGCAGGTTATCAGCAGACAGGTCAGGAAAGCAGGATTAGCTGAAGTTTAGCCTTGCAGGATATCAGCAGACAAACAAACTGGTATGCAGGATTAGTTGAGATTTAGGGACTAATTCAGACCTGATCGTAGCAGCAAATTTGTTAACGAATGGGTAAAACCATGTGCAGTGCAGGTGGGGCAGATATAACTTGTGCAGAGAGAGATAGATTTGGGTGGGTTATTTTGTTTCTGTGCAGTGTAAATAGTGGCTGCTTTATTTTTACACTGCAATTTAGATTTCAGTTTGAACACACCCCACCCAAATCTAACTCACTCTGCACATGTTATATCTGCCTCCCGTGCAGTGCACATGGTTTTGCCCAACTGCTAACAAAAATCCTGCTGCGCTCAACTCAGAATTACCCCCATAGTTTTGCCCATTAGCTAACAAATTTGCTGCTGCGATCAGATCTGAATTAGGGCCCTCATTCCGAGTTGTTCGCTCGCTAGCTACTTTTAGCAGCCGTGCAAATGCATAGTCGCCGCCCACGGGGGAGTGTTTTATAGCATAGCAGGGCTGCGATCACTTGTGCAGCCCTGCTTTGCAAAACAAGACTAGCCCTGCAATTACTTATCCTGTGCGATGAAACCAGCAACGAAGGTCCCGGAATTGTCGTCAGACACTAGCCCTGCAAATGCCTGGACACACCTGTGTTCTTCCAAACACTCCCAGAAAACGGTCAGTTGACGTCCTCTTCCTGTCAATCTCCTTGCAATCGGCTGTGCAAATGGATTCTTCGCTAGAACCATTGCACAGCAACAATGCTCTTTGTACCCATACGATGCACGTGCGCATTGTGGTGCATACGCATTTGCAGTTTAGCCATTTTTTTAAGTTATCGCTACACAGCGAACAACGGCAGCTAGCGATCAACTCGGAATGACCCTCTAGGTCCTTAGACTTACAGGATGTTAGCAAATGGACAAGATATACTGGATTGGCCGTAGGCTTGACTTCACAGGATATCTGTAGATAGACCAGGTATGCAGGATTGGCCGGAGCTAGGTCTTGCAGGATGTTAGCAGACTGATCAGGTATGCAGGATTGACTGACGTTTGGCCTACCAGGATATTAGCAAACAGACCAGAAATGCAGGTTTAGCCGAAACTTGGCCTTGCAGGATATTAGCAGACAGACCAGACTTTTTTTTAGGTTGGAAGGGGTTCCGACCTATTCAATGGTGGCTCCGTTTTTCCGACAAGTCGGGAATTCTGACTGTTTGGAAAGCACGCGGCCACCGATCCACATGTATTGTCGGAAACGCAAGGTTTTAGCCCCGTTTCCAACAATGTCAATCAGACTTTAAAAAAATCATTGAATACTTAGATGTCAGATCCTTTCCGTCGGAAAGGATCCGACATATATTGAATACACTCCTATTTGAAAAAAGGGAGTCCCATCTTCCAAATTCTCTGGCCATTAGTAGTTACCGTCTGGTTACCACCTGAGATACAGTAGGTAAAAAAAATGTTTTTCATAGGGCACAATGGGCTCTTCTCCCATCTATCTCCCACATACTGGTCCACACACACGTGGAGTTACATAAAAGTGGAGAGTTTCCTGTTTCAAGTGTGTTGCCTCCTCAGTAGTTATTATCAGTGCCCGTTTAAGGGGACGGCCCCTGGGGCGGAAGCCCCATGGCCCCCACACATAGATTGGCCCTCACAACGTTTCAGTCAGACATTGCAATTACTGTGAAATGGCGCATTGCGGCACCTGTTCGTGGACATGGGCTGCTGCTGCCACGGCTCTGCATTCTGTATGCACAAACGGCATACAGAGTAGAGTTGCTCCCAACTTCTTAGTTAACTCAGTGTCACACATCACATCCATGCCGCTAGTAAGGGGACTCGGAAGACACTCTGCTCTGTGCAGTCTGTGCATTCAGTGCACGACACAGAAGCAAGCCACGGAACGCAGCACAGACATCGAGTAACATCAGGAATACCAAAGTCACACTCAATGCAGATGCTCACATACAGTAGTTGAGCAATTTGTTTACCGCTGCACATGAAATGCATGCATGAAATCCATAAAAACCCTTGTAGCGCATGTGCTACAAAGTGTGTAAACACAAAGGCACTGTCGCAATTGAAATGAACAGTATCAGAAAGGTATTGGAAAACTGCTGAACGTTCCTGGGCAGTGAATGGGAGTCAGCTACACAGACACATGGAAATGGTCCGTCTTATGTGCTGACCACACTTGCTCTAAAATCATGCATTTACAACCCCCCCTCTAGAAATCCTACATTTGTCCCTGCATTGGTAAGCGTGTTTCAGAGTCACTGAAATGGGTGTTCATGTCACGTGCACATCACTCTAACGACTAGTATAATGCTTTTTATGGTAATTTACTTGCTTATGCAAGTATATGTTATGTTGCTTCACTTAGCTATGGTGTAAAGATGACAGACAGATAGATAGATAGATAGATAGATAGATAGATAGATAGATAGATAGATAGATAGATAGATACGTCCCTGATATCTACTTAATTTGCTTGGCTCATAACCTCTGTCGGAGACCCAAAGTACAGCATGAGAAGTGCACCCGCGAAAGTTGTCTTAAAAAGAAATGCATTTAGTTACCTGTGAATCCAACCTCACAGGTACAGCTGGGACTCCCATTTGTGTTACTGCAGATTGCATTAGGAGAACACGGATTGTTGTCTTGGCAGTCATAAATTTCCACACAGTCGGTACCACTACCTGTACAAAAGAAAAAAGTAGCAATAAACCCAAAGATACATCTTAAGTAAATACACATTAAAATAGATACTGTTGCCTCCTGTAGACTAAACACACCTACAATGTATTAACATTTCATAGTATGCTTGGTCAGATATTGAGCTGCATATTGACTTTGCAACAGCTATGGCCATGGATTAAGTAATATCAGATACAGTACGTCTCTGAATTCTGGTATATCTATTTAGGTGTGGGGCAAGCAGTGCACACAGCCATACTTGCCTACTTATTGACTGACGACCAGCATTGTGAAGTACAGGTGGGGCCATGATGCCATGATTCAGCAGAAAATCGCATCACTGCCCACTTAAACCACCAATTCTTCAGGGTGTCTGGTAGCACCACCCAACATCGGGAGCCACCCGGACATTCATGGAAAGTAAGCAAGTACCGTATGACAATTATTTAACAGATGAACAGCAATGAATTCGTACATCTGCAGCTCCCCTTCCTCATCCACCCAATAACTTTATCATTGACAGTTGCTGAGTTGTTGTCGGTGTGACTGAACAGGAAGTGATGTGATATCTGGATCTACAATGAAGTTTGGAGCAAAAGTAACGTGCAATCCTAGGATATATCAAAAAGATATGGACAAAGTCCAGTGTTGACTATCCTCTGTATGCCCACAGGCAGGCTCACTGCAAACAATAAGTAGATGACATTGGTGGATTATGATGAATCCAGAGTTAGGCAGTATCATTGGCAGTGGCCAATTTCCCATTTGGTGGCATTTGTTTGGGGGGCGGCACTTGGATGCTTGTGTTGGTAACTGCAAAATATTTCCACTGTATTGTACCATTTGCCATCTTGAATGTAGTGGAAATAGGTAGGACATGCACATACTACCCTCATAAGCTGATCTATTTAGTAAACACGGGTGGTCTTCAGGTTGCCGACTGTCGGGATCACGGCGCACAGTATACCGGTGCCGGAATACCGACAGCTGGCATACCGACAGATTTTCTCCTTCCACGCCCCCCCCCCCCTTCCCTGGAGGGAGAATAAATAGCGTGGCGCACATAGCGTGGCGAGCACAGCGAGCCAGCAAGGGGCTCATTTGCATTCGCCACGCTGCCGGTATGCCAGCGGTCGGGCTCCCAGCGCCGGTATGCTGGTCGCTAGGAGCCCAGCCGCCGGCATACCATACTACACCCAGTAAACACGTATACATACAGTATTTAAATCTAATTATAATTGGCTTATAACCAATCAATGAAAATAATAAAATTAGATAAGAGGGTCGGTGGCAGCTGTTACTATTGTGTCTAGGGGCACCCTCGCCCCTAAATCCGCCCCTGATCATTGGTGGATGATGATATGCCTGGGGTCGCACCTCCTCAATATAGACTGCTAACAGGGGCGTATCTAGCCATTGGCCAGGATGGCACTCGCCAGGGGCGCCAGCTGAGGAGGGGCGCCGCCTGGTTGTGCCACCCGTGGCCAAGGGGCAGATTCACTATGCCCCTGTGTCCCCCACCTGCAGGGATGCCCGGCAAAGACCATAGAAGGCAGCAGCGGCAGACACTGTTCTTCTCGCCAGGGTCCGGCACCGCTCCGCAGTCTGCACTCAGGGGCGTATCTAGCCATTGGCCAGGATGGCACTCGCCAGGGGCGCCAGCTGAGGAGGGGCGCCGCCTGGTTGTGCCACCCGTGGCCAAGGGGCAGATTCACTATGCCCCTGTGTCCCCCACCTGCAGGGATGCCCGGCAAAGACCATAGAAGGCAGCAGCGGCAGACACTGTTCTTCTCGCCAGGGTTCGGCACCGCTCCGCAGTCTGCACTACAATCAAGTAACTCTTTAAAACTACAGCTCCCAGCAGCCATTGCTGCTGTGAGCTTCCGGCAGCAATGGCTGCTGGGAGCTGTAGTTTTGCAGAGTTACTTGATTGTAGCATGGACAGCGGAGTGGTGCCGGACTCTGGCGAGAAGAACAGTGTCTGCCGCTGCTGCCTTCTGTGATTTTTGTCGGGCATCAGACGACGACAACACAGGTCAGCAGCGGCGGATTGGGATGCCCCCCTCCCCTCCCGATGACTTCAGTGGCCGTGCTCCGCCCCACTTTGGCCGATTCCTATATCCGCGGCTGCGGCGATATGAGCTTCTGCGCATGCGCAGAACAGAAGCTCATTCAAACTGGAGCCGCGGCAAGTGAAGCTAGTGTGTGCTGAGGCAAGTGACCAGGGACAGCGAGCGCACAGAGGGGCCAGGCAAACGGTGTAATAGCAGGGGGTGCCTTGGAGCCATACAAGACTTGGTCTCTAGGACCCAGCAGCCTGCAGCAACTGGAATCGAGACCTTGTCCTCAGACGGAAGCATGTGCAGGTTAGTGATGCCCCCCAAACTCCCACCTGGCGGCTGTGGCTTGCACTGTATCCTCCCCCTCCCACTTGGCAGCTGCATGCGGGGAGGCAAGGGACACACATCATGGGAAGCTGAAATAGCTTGTGTGTCAGCATCTGTTTGTGTGTCAGCGTCTGTCAGTGTCAGTTTCTGTATGTCAGTAAGTCAGGGTCTGTGTTAACATCTGTCAGTGTGTCAGCATCTAACAGTGTATCAGCATCTGTCTGTGTCAGCATCAGTGTGTCAGCATGTTTCTGTGTCAGTGTCAGCATCTGTCTGTGTGTCAGAGTCTGTGTGTCTGTGTTAGCATAAGTGTGCCAGCATCTGTCTGTGTGTCAGTGTGTCATTGTCTGTTTGCATGTCAGGGTCTGTGTGTCAACATCTGTGTCAGTGTGTAAGCCTCAGCGTGTCAGCATCTTTCTGTGTGTCTCTGTCAGCATCAGTGTGTCAGCATCTGTTTGTGTCTCAGTGTGTCAGCTGTGTGTGTCAGCCCCCTAGACAGAGTACCCCCCCCACGAATGCAAGAACATACACAGTCCACCCCATTTTTTATTTATTTTTGTAGGCCAATGTGTTTTAATATTTTAAATGTGGAAGCCAATTTTTTATTTTTTTTCCTGTGGGGGATAATTTTATTTATTTTTCCTGTTTGGGGTCATTGTGTTTTTTACCTGTGGGGGCCAATGTGTTTGATTGTTTTTTGTAGAGGCCAATGTGTGTGTTTGTTTTCTGTGGGTGCCAATATATGGGTTTTTTTATGTGGGGGCCAATGTGTTTATTTTTTTCTGTGGATGCCAATGTTTTTTTTATGTTGGGGCCAATGTGTTTTTTTTTATTTCCTACGGGGGTCAGTACAGTATGTTCATTTTTTTTCATGTCGGTGGTCAATTTGTTTGTTTGTTTTCTTGTGAAAGCCAGTTTGTTTTTATTTTATTTTTTCTGTGTTGTTTAATATGTTTTCTTTTCTGTAGGGCCAATGGTGTGTGTGTGTTTTTTTTTCTTTGGAGGCATAGCATAATGTGAATAACGGACATTATTGTGCATTGTAATGTGAGTAAGGGACACTACTGTGTGGTGTAATATGAAATAAGGGTACAATTGTGTGGCCATGCCCCTTTTTGGCACACGCGACTTCCATATTTTAACTATGAGGGAGGGGGGGGGGGGGGGCGCCAGTCCCTTACTTTGCCAGGGGTGCTCGGACCCCTAGATACACCCCTGACTGCTAATTTTCTTTTCAGTGACTGGGACCAACAATACTAGTGCACACCGGCACACTGTACTTCATAGGACTCTGGTTAAGAACAAAGTGTCAAGGCCTACATATCCTGCAAGTACCTCTGGAATCTGTCCTGCTAGCTGTGTACTGAAATTAAGATAAGCTCAGAAACGACTGTGCAGGCATTTACTGTAATAAATCAATTTGAATGGATACAAGAAGAAGTAAAACATGGTCTGTGCGACACTAATAGACACTATGGGACACTTGAAGATAAGTTGGAGTCGTTGACCATTTATTTTTTGTTCTTAATGCACCATCATACCTCTTATTTAACTGCAGGTGAGGATGGTTGTGGGTTTTTTTGTGTTTTTTTAAATAATGAAACAAAAAATCTAAAAGAATCCGTGGACAAGATGATTTATGTAAAGGAGACTGTATTATATAGATAGCAGTGGCATATGAGCAAAATAGCTAGCAAATTACTTCAGCACTTACATTATTAAGGTGAAAGCATGTCTTCTGCCGGGTGTAGTATGGCTGACCGCCGGTCAGCTTACCGACGCCTGGATCCCAGCAACATACCGACGCCGGGATCCCGGCGGTGAGGGGCGAGTGCAGCAAGCCCCATACGGGGCCCACGCTGCGGGCTCGGTGGCGACCTGCGGTCGCCACGGGTTCTATTCCCACTCTATGGGTGTCGTGGACACCCACAAGTGGAAATAGTCCCTGTTGGTCGGCATGCTGACCATCGGGATACTGAGGGGTCGGGATGGTGGAGGAGGTCATGTGACTGTCGGTCTCCCGACCGCCGGTCACATGAATACCACCCCTTCTGCCAAGGTTCTACTATGCATATTGAGGAAGTGTGTGGGGAGTGGAGGAAGGTGGAGGTGCACATACAGTACAAATGATACAAAGATCTTGATTCTTTCATTTGGATAGCTATACTGTATTCTGAATTCATGCAAGCAATGGATCCCCACATACATTTGTGCCTGTTGATCAGTGTGATTAACAGGCTCCCTTTGTTTGCTATATTTTCACCATGACAAATTCTGTCTGTTGTTGTTTAGAGTTAGAGGGTATGACAAATGATGTCTACAGATGGAGCCTCGCTCCTCTATTCTGTCTATGACATTAGTCCCGATCACGGAGTTGCATCGTGCCTGGGTGCAAGGTGGCGTTCCTAGCCGTAGGGAGGCTTACAGAGTTTAGCATGGCGTTTGGCGTTACTGGTGAGTAATACCTGCAATCATCCACTAGATGTTGCTTTTTAAAATCACCATTGTGCATGCGTGTAGTCTCCATTTAAATACTGTACACTGTAATAAAAACACACCCTGAGGAAGGACGAATGACAGAAATGGTGGTACAGAAGTAGGACATTAAATGATTCAGTTCTCCCATTTTTACATCTAAGGACAGCTCTATCCCCCTCAGACTGGGTGAGAGGTTGCTAGTGTTGTCGGTGAGTCCTTATTCCTACTTTGTTCTCCTTGGGGATATTTTGAATTTTTTTAATAAGACTTGTGTGATACTTTTGACATTTTAATGGAATAAATTGTTGTAATTTTATGGATTGAGCCAGTGGAATTATCTGTTTAGACATTATCCATATGGAATAAAGGAGTGTTCTGTTTTGGAATAAAGCTGTTTGGAGTGTGTACCCTTTGTTCACAATGGGGAAATATTACTGAGTTGGTGACCCATGGCATGGTTACGAATATACCTTTATGGGAACTTGTTTACCTGATTATAGGTGAGATTTCTTGTATAAGGGGAAATATACCAAACTGAGTGGTGATATTTGCTTAGAAGGCTAAAGAAACCTTTATGTGCATGCATCTCACCATATAAAGGTGAATTTAGTGGAAAAATCTGCCGCTATAAAACAAGTGGTTTTGGAAGTGATATAATTGGTCTTTTTCCATTTTTGTTTTCCTGAGAGTGAGAATAGGAGGTCAATCAGAAGAGAGACAGAAAAGAGAACACCATAATAAATTACTTACAGGACTCTGCGCTCTTGGACCAATCATCTTCTTTTATTGTATTGGTATTTGTGGGAATGGTGCTCTTGGGTGAGGACTAAGCTGCAGTCTAAGGGGCGCATTTGGCTTTGATATATATTTTTTGTCTAAAACCAATAAATAAAAATAGTGTAAACAGATGCAAACGAACATGTTAAAGCTATGGTCCATTGACGTTATGGATTTGTGAACATCCAAGTCCCGCAGACAAAACAATAAATAGAATTAGTGATACATACACAAACTAATGTGTTAAAGCTATGGTCCATTGATGTTAGGGATATGTAAGCGCCCAAGTCACGTAGCCAATACTGCATAAGCAAAACCAATGGGAAGGCATTACTGCTTACATGTACACATGAGCTTGTGTACAGATGGGTCCACATTTATCTTGACCTTTAATAGGATTAACTGAGACTGGCCTATCGGACTTAATCCCCTGCTGTAATGACTTAATCCCATGATGTATTGTTCTCTGTATTGTATTGCAGTTGAGAATAGATGAAGGGTTTATGCTAATAAGTCATGTTGTGAGGCACAGAAACTAGTCAAGATAACGGTGGACCCACCTGTATTTGTCATGAGGCGTCGTGGCTGAGCGGTGAAGTGTGTCGATCCTCATGCTCAGAGTCCCGGGTTCAATTCCCAAAGTGCGAATGCCTGTTTTGTTTTTTGTTTTTCCTGACACTTTATTAATTTAAAGATTTTTTTCATATTAACATACCTTCACATTCAATAGAATTGTGCACACGGGTTTTACATGAATCTGGGCAATGCTGTAGGAGTGTCTCATTACGCTATCTAAATTAAAAAGCAGCTATGGGGATAAGCGAGATGTGGGCACCATACAGTACATACTGTAGCAGGCCAGACTTGATCGCAGAGCAGATTCAGAAAATGGCTGCTGCTTGTGACCCAGTGCCTCATGGAAGCCCACAGCTACGGAGTAAGCGACGGCATAAGTTTTGCATGAATCAGGGCAATGTTGTAGGAGAGTCTTATTATGCTATTTCAAATACACAGCAGCAATGAGGTCCCGTAGAAAAACCAAAAAATAAAAAATTGTGTTTACACATGCAAATGAATGTGTTAAAGCTATGGTCCATTGACATTATGGATATGTGAGCATCCAAGTCCCAGAGCCATTACAGCATAAGCTAAATTAATGTGAAGGGATCACTGCTTACATTTAATAGTTACGGGACTTGGATGCTCACATATCTGTTACATCAATGGACCATAGCTTTAATATGTTAGTTGCGTCTATATACACTATTTTTTATTTATTGCTTAGTCTATGGGAATTAGATGCTCACATAACCCTAACATTAGTGGACCTTTGTTTTAACACGTTCGCTTGCATATGTATACACTATTTTTATTGACCGATTTATAGGTTTATTTTTTGGGTCCCAACAGGGAATTAATATTTTCTGCAGTGTATCTGAAGGCCAGCATTCACAAAGTATTGCAGACAGACTGCCCACTCCGCAGTTTAGCCACCACCTCACCCCTCCCCTTTCCCCCTCCCCTGAGAGACTGCTCATTTCTCAGACAGGGAGGCCAGCTTACAGTCAATAAATTGCCAACATAGTATGTAAATGAAGGACTGATACAGTACTACAGTTACTTTAATAGAGATACAAGCTCATGTGTAAATGTTAGCAGTGATCACTTCCCATTGGTTTTGCTTATGTTGTAATAGCTACGGGACTTGGATGCTCACATATCCCTAACGTCGATGGACCATAGCTTTAATATGTTAGTTGCATCTGTATACACTATTTTTCATTTTTGCTCAGTCTACAGGAACTAGACGCTTACATAACCCTAATGTCAATGGACCTTTGTTTTAACACGTTCGCCTGCGTCTGTATACACTGGTTTTATTGACTGATTTATTGCTTTAGTTTTTGGGTACCGACAGAGAATGACATTTTTTTGCAGTATCCCTGAAGACCAGCATTCACACAGTATTGTAGGCAGACTACCCACTCCATACTGTACAGTACTGTATGCCTAACGTCAATGGACCATTGCTTTAACATGTTCATTTGCGTATGTATTCACTATTTTTATTTATTGGTTTGTCTACAGGACCTCAATGCCGCAGTGTATTTTAGATAGCGTAATGAGATGCTCCTAAAGCATTGGCATGATTCATGTAAAACCTGTGTGCATAGTTTTATTGAATGTGAAGGTATGTTAAAATAACATGAAATTAAAATTAATAAAGTGTCAACAAACAACAGGCATTGGCTACAGGACATAGACACTCACATATCCCTAACGTAAATGGACCATAGCTTTACCACGTTCGTTTGCATCTGTATACACTATTTGTATTTAATGATGTCTATGGGACCTCATTGCTGCAGTGTATATGAAATAGTGTAATGAGATGCTCTTACAGCATTGCCCTGGTTCATGTAAAATCTGTGTGCACAATTCTATTGAATGTGAAGGTTTGTTAAAATAAAAATAAAAAAAATAATAAAGTGTCAGGGGAAAAAACAGGCATTCACACTTTGGGAATCAAACCCTGGACCCTGAGCATGGGGAGCAGCACACTTTACTGCTTGGCCACGATGCCTCATGACAGATACACAAACGTGTGTGTAAATGTAAGCAGTGATCCCTTCCCATTTGTTTTGCTAATGCTGTATTGGCTATCGGACTCAGACACTCCTACTGTATATAGTATCCCTAACGTCAATGAGCTACAATATTGCTTTAACACGTTAGTTGCGTATGTATACACTATTTTTTAAAATTATTTTTCTACGGGACTTGGACGCTCACATACAGTAACACGTCAATGGACCATTGCGTTAACACGTTCGTTTTTGTCTGTATAAACTATTTTTATTGATTGATTTATTGGTTTATTTTTATTGACTCTCTCCGTCTGACCATTGGTCTCTGTGTACAGTATACATTAACATTACAGTCATCACTGACCATTTGGCAAGAGCTTGTAGATCAATCCGCTGCTATTCACTTTACAGTAATGGATTACTGGAGCATTAGCCACCCAGTGGTGAAGATGTGTATTGCATGCTGTGTATGTTGTCGTGCCTCAATGCACCTGTCCGTGTAAAAACTCAACAACCTAAGCTATCGCCTAGGTGCGACTAATCCTATGTTTAGGTGGAGAAACTGCAACGATGAGAGAGGCTCATTCTGTAAGTCTATGACACCCTGTTATTTTTATGAATGTGAAATAAAGCATACGTTTTAACGTTACAATCATTACATTTAACTGGTAATTTTTAAGAGTGCCCCAAAAAGGAATTACTTTCTTAATTAGCCATTCCTAATTTCTCTGACGTCCTAGTGGATGCTGGGGACTCCGTAAGGAGCATGGGGAATAGACGGGCTCCGCAGGAGACTGGGCACTCTAAAAGAAAGATTAGGTACTATCTGGTGTGCACTGGCTCCTCCCTCTATGCCCCTCCTCCAGACCTCAGTTAGATTTCTGTGCCCGGCCCGAGCTGGATGCACACTAGGGGCTCTCCTGAGCTTCTAGAAAGAAAGTTTAAAATTAGGTTTTTTATTTTACAGTGAGACCTGCTGGCAACAGGCTCACTGCAACGAGGGACTAAGGGGAGAAGAAGCGAACCTACCTGCTTGCAGCTAGCTTGGGCTTCTTAGGCTACTGGACACCATTAGCTCCAGAGGGATCGACCGCAGGACCCGTCCTTGGTGTTCGTTCCCGGAGCCGCGCCGCCGTCCCCCTTACAGAGCCAGAAGCATGAAGATGGTCCGGAAAATCGGCGGCAGAAGACTTCAGTCTTCACCAAGGTAGCGCACAGCACTGCTGCTGTGCGCCATTGCTCCTCATGCACACTTCACACTCCGGTCGCTGAGGGTGCAGGGCGCTGGGGGGTGGCGCCCTGAGCAGCAATAAAAACACCTTGGCTGGCAAAATAATCACAATATATAGCCCCAGAGGCTATATATGTGATAATTACCCCTGCCAGAATCCATAAAAAAGCGGTAGAAAAGTCCGCAAAAAAGGGGCGGAGCTATCTCCCTCGGCACACTGGCGCCATTTTCTCTTCACAGTGTAGCTGGAAGACAGCTCCCCAGGCTCTCCCCTGTAGTTTTCAGGCTCAAAGGGTTAAAAAGAGAGGGGGGGCACTAAATTTGGGCGCAATATTGTTTATACAAGCAGCTATAGGGGAAAATTCACTCAGTGATAGTGTTTATCCCTACAGTATATAGCGCTCTGGTGTGTGCTGGCATACTCTCTCTCTGTCTCCCCAAAGGGCTGTGTGGGGTCCTGTCCTCAGTCAGAGCATTCCCTGTGTGTGTGCGGTGTGTCGGTACGGCTGTGTCGACATGTTTGATGAGGAGGCTTATGTGGAGGCGGAGCAGATGCTGAAAATGGGATGTCGCCCCCTGTGGGCCGACACCAGAGTGGATGGATAGGTGGAAGGTATTAACCGACAGTGTCAACTCCTTACATAAAAGGCTGGATGACGTAACAGCTATGGGACAGCCGGCTTCTCAGCCCGCGCCTGCCCAGGCGTCTCAAAGGCCATCAGGGGCTCAAAAACGCCCGCTTCCTCAGATGGCAGACACAGATGTCGACACGGAGTCTGACTCCAGTGTCGACGAGGTTGAGACATATACAAAATCCACTAGGAACATCCGTTACATGATCTCGGCAATAAAAAATGTGTTACACATTTCTGACATTAACCCAAGTACCACTAAAAAAAGGGTTTTATGTGTGGGGAGAAAAAGCAGGCGGTGTTTTGTTCCCCCATCAAATGAGTGAATGAAGTGTGAAAAAGCGTGGGTTCCCCCGATAAGAAACTGGTAATTTCTAAAAAGTTACTGATGGCGTACCCTTTCCCGCCAGAGGATAAGTTACGCTGGGAGATATCCCCTAGGGTGGATAAAGCGCTCACACGTTTGTCAAAAAAGGTGGCACTGCCGTCTTAGGATACGGCCACTTTGAAGGTACCTGCTGATAAATAGCAGGAGGCTATCCTGAAGTCTGTATTTACACACTCAGGTTCTAGACTGAGACCTGCAGATAGTGCTGCTGCAGCGTGGTCTGTAACCCTTTCAAACAATAAGACGTCGTCTTATATATGAGGGATGCACAGAGGGATATTTTGCCGGCTGGCATCCAGAATTATTGCAATGTCCATTCTGTCAGGAGGGTATTAGAGACCCGACACTGGACAGGTGATGCTGACTTTAAAAGGCACATAGAGCCTTATAAGGGTGAGGAATTGTTTGGGGATGGTCTCTGGGACCTCGTATCCACAGCAACAGCTGGGATAAAAAAAATTTTACCTCAGGTTTCCTCACAGCCTAAGAAAAGCACTGTATTATCAGGTACAGTCCATTCGGCTTCAGAAAAGCAAGCGGGTCAAAGGAAAAAGCTGCACCAGTCAGCCAGTTCCCAGAATCAAAACCCCGCTTCCTCTGAGTCCACCGCATGATGCGGGGGCTCCACAGGCATAGCCAGGTACGGGGGGGGGGGGCCGCCTCAAAAATTTCATCGATCAGTGGGCTCGCTCACAGGTGGATCCCTGGATCCTTCAAGTAGTATCTCAGGGGTACAAGCTGGAATTCGAGGCGTCTCCCCCCCGCCGTTTCCTCAAATCTGCCTTGCCGACAACTCCCTCAGGCAGGGAGGCTGTGCTAGAGGCAATTCACAAGCTGTATTCCCAGCAGGTGATAGTCAAGGTGCCCCTACTTCAACAAGGACGGGGTTACTATTCCACACTGGTTGTGGTACCGAAACCGGACGGTTCGGTGAGACCCATTTTAAATTTGAAATCCTTGAACACATACATTAAAAAATTTAAGTTCAAGATGGAATCGCTCAGGGCGGTTATTGCAAGCCTGGAGGAGGGGGATTACATGGTATCCCTGGACATCAAGGATGCTTACCTACATGTCCCCATTTACCATCCTCATCAGGAGTACCTCAGATTTGTGGTACAGGATTGCCATTACCAATTCCAAACACTGCCGTTTGGACCGTCCACGGCACCGAGGGTCTTTACCAAAGTAAAGGCAGAAATGATGATACTCCTTCGAAAAAAGGGAGTTTTAATTATCCCGTACTTGGACGATCTCCTTATAAAGGCGAGGTCCAAGGAGCAGTTGTTGGTCGGAGTAGCACTATCTCTGGAAGTGCTACATCAGCACAGATGGATTCTATACGTTCCAAAGTCACAGCTGGTTCCTACCACACGCCTACTGTTCCTGGGGATGGTTCTGGACACAGAACAGAAAAAAGTGTTTCTCCTGCAGGAGAAAGCCAAGGAGCGGTCATCTCTAGTCAGAGACCTCCTGAAACCAAAACAGGTATCGGTGCATCACTGCACACGAGTCCTGGGAAAAATGGTAGCTTCTTACGAAGCAAAATTCCATTCGGCAGGTTCCATACAAGAACCTTTTAGTGGGACCTCTTGAACAAGTGATCGGATCGCATCTTCAGATGCATCGGCTGATAACCCTGTCTCCAAGGACCAGGGTATCTCTACTGTGGTGGCTGCAGAGTGCTCATCTTCAAGAGGGCCGCAGATTCGGTATACAGGACTGGGTCCTGATAACCACGGATGCCAGCCTTCGAGGCTGGGGGGGCAGTCACACAGGGAAGAAACTTCCAAGGACTTTGGTCAAGTCAGGAGTCGTCCCTACACATAAATATTCTGGAACTAAGGGCCATTTACAATGCCCTAAGTCAGGCAAAACCCCTGCTTCAAAACCAGCCGGTACTGATCCAGTCAGACAACATCACGGCAGTCGCCCATGTAAACCGACAGGGCGGCACAAGAAGCAGGATGGCAATGGCAGAAGCCACAAGGATTCTCCGATGGACGGAAAATCACGTCTTAGCACTGTCAGCAGTGTTCATTCCGGGAGTGGACAACTGGGAAGCAGGTTTCCTCAGCAGACACGACCGACACCCGGGAGAGTGGGGACTTCATCCAGAAGTCTTCCAACTGTTGGTAAACCGTTGGGAAAGGCCACAGGTGGACATGATGGCGTCCCGCCTAAACAAAAAACTAGATATTGCGCCAGGTCAAGGGACCCTCAGGCAATAGCTGTGGACGCGCTAGTGACACCGTGGGGGTACTAGTCGGTTTATGTATTCCCTCCTCTGCCTCTCATACCAAAGGTACTGAGAATAATAGGAATACGAGGAGTAAGAACGATACTCGTGGTTCCGGATGGGCCAAGAAGAGCTTGGTACCCAGAACTTCAAGAAATAATATCAGAGGACCCATGGCCTCTACCGCTCAGACAGGATCTGCTACAGCAGGGGCCCTGTCTGCTCCAAGACTTACCGCGGCTGCGTTGGACGGCATGGCGGTTGAATTCCGGATCCTAAAGCAAAAGGGCATTCCGGAGGAAGTCATTCCTACGCTGATTAAAGCCAGGAAAGAAGTAACCGCAAACCATTATCACCATATTTGGCGAAAATATGTTGCGTGGTGTGAGGCCAGGAAGGCCCCAACAGAGGAATTTCAGCTGGGTCGTTTTCTGCACTTCCTACAGTCAGGAGTGACTATGGGCCTAAAATTGGGTTCCATTAAGGTCCAGATTTTGGCTCTGTCGATTTTCTTCCAGAAAGAACTGGCTTCACTGCCTGGAGTTCAGACATTTGTAAAGGGAGTGCTACATATTCAGCCCTTTTTTTGTGCCTTCTGTGGCACCTTGGGATCTCAACGTGGTGTTGAGTTTCTTAAAATCACATTGATTTGAGCCACTTGAAACTGTGGATTTGAAATATCTCACGTGGAAAGTGGTCATGTTATTGGCCTTGGCTTCGGCCAGGCGTGTGTCAGAATTGGCGGCTTTGTCATGTAAAAGCCCTTATCTGATTTTCCATATGGATAGGGCAGAATTGAGGACTCGTCCCCAGTTGCTCCCTAAGGTAGTATCAGCTTTTCACTTGAACCAACCTATTGCAGTGCCTGCGGCTACTAGGGACTTGGAAGATTCCAAGTTACTGGACGTAGTCAGGGCCTTAAAAATTTATATTTCCAGGACGGCTGGGGTCAGGAAAACTGACTCGTTTTTTTTTTTATCCTGTAGGCACCCAACAAAATAGGTGCTCCTGCTTCTAAGCAGACTATTGCTCGCTGAAATTGTAGCACAATTCAGCTAGAGCATTCTGCGGCTGGATTGCCGCATCCTAAATCAGTAACAGCCCATTCCACGAGGAAAGTGGGCTCATCTTGGGCGGCTGCCCGAGGGGTCTCGGCTTTACAACTTTGCCGAGCTGCAACTTGGTCAGGGGCAAACACGTTTGCTAAATTCTACAAATTTGATACCCTGGCTGAGGAGGACCTTGAGTTCTCTCATTCGGTGCTGCAGAGTCATCCGCATTCTCCCGCCCGTTTGGGAGCTTTGGTATAATCCCCATGGTCCTTACGGAGTCCCCAGCATCCACTAGGACGTCAGAGAAAATAAGATTTTACTCACCGGTAAATCTATTTCTCGTAGTCCGTAGTGGATGCTGGGCGCCCATCCCATGTGCGGATTGTCTGCAATACTTGTACATAGTTATTGCCTAACTAAAGGGTTATTGTTGAGCCATCTGTTGAGAGGCTCAGTTATATTTCATACTGTTAACTGGGTATAGTATCACGAGTTATACAGTGTGATTGGTGTGGCTGGTATGAGTCTTACCCGGGATTCAAAATCCTTCCTTATTGTGTCAGCTCTTCCGGGCACAGTATCCTAACTGAGGTCTGGAGGAGGGGCAAAGAGGGAGGAGCCAGTGCACACCAGATAGTACCTAATCTTTCTTTTAGAGTGCCCAGTCTCCTGCGGAGCCCGTCTATTCCCCATGGTCCTTACGGAGTCCCCAGCATCCACTACGGACTACGAGAAATAGATTTACCGGTGAGTAAAATCTTATTTTTTTCTCTCTGAGTACAAATCTGTTACTGTGAGCTCCTTAGCACTGCAGTCTGGCAGATTACTTGCAGCTGCAGGCAAACACTACTCTGCCATCCAGATTTGTTGTTCACATTCACTTTTGAAGGTACCGGCACACCATCTCCAATGTGTATACACGGCTTGGACCCATTCACACAGAGCATGTAATGAGAAGATCTGTAGTGCTGACAGTTGCGCGCCCATTCAGGCGCGAGCATGTGGTGATGATTCACACCAATATAGGCATAGCCCTTTTAACCTTGATCAAACCTTAATAGCAAAAAGGTGAACTTTTCTACTATTGTTTTTGTTCTTCAGAATATTACTTGAAAGTTATTCAGATGCCCACATGTAAACTCCCTTTTCAATTTCTTTCTAATGACATTTGGTCACTAACTTGCCCATGCAACACTGGGTACTTCAGCTAGTGATTTATATTATTGGCAGATTTCATTCATGGAACAATTGCAAATTGCTAACTAAGACGAAGACTGCTACATGCCCTAGTTATTTAGATAACAGAAGCAGCAGTAGCTATAGCAGGGATTATTATTAAAATAGTTCCTCAGATTTCAGATTAATGACTATGAACCTGCACAAGAGGCAGTAGACATAGAACCGACAGACTTTTAGTATTATCCATGAGCTATGGATTTTTTTTTACCAAATGCAACAATATATGAGAATATGTTAAACAATTGCATTTCTCTATAGAATACCATATGTACTGATTACTATAAAATTACAAATGAAAATGTAGAATTTAGTGAGCATCATAGAAGAAGAAGTACAGTAGCTTACAGGAACATTTATTGATGTAAGTATGTTGCAGCTGCCAATTGACCCAGAAGTGTCTGGCTTACAATTAATGTACACAGGGCTGTAAATAGGGCATTGCAGTCAGTGTAACTGCACAGAGCAGAGGTCAGAGTGAAAGGAGAGACATCATGATGTCCGGTCTCTCCTATAGTATAGAGGAGCAACCGAGGAGCCTGGAGTAGTGGCAATGAGAGTTAAAGCAGTGGTAATGCCACCCCTACCCTCCTCTGCCTCAGCCTGATCTAGCAGCAGGACTAGTGTTTTTTTTATTGTTAATAAGGGTCACTACTGTGTGGCATACTATGTATAAGGGGTAATACTGTGTGACATACTGCGTATAAGGGGTAATTCTGTGGTGTAACGTGTATAAGGGGTATTACTGTGTTACTATGTGGCATACTATGTATAAGGTGTACTACTATGTCACGTACTGTGTACAAGGGTTACTACTGTGTGGCATACTCACCGGTAAATCCCTCTTTGCAGTTACAGCTATAGTTCCCTGGCAAATTTGTACACGCAGCATGTGGAGAACATGGTTTCATTTCTACACATTCATTAATATCTGTGACAGTAATACAAAATCAGCATGATGTTAATGTAGTGCAAAGCATACTGTACATGGCAAATAACATTGATAGGTAGAACAACACAATCTTGGTTAATGTCTCTTGTTTTTTTAGCCAAATGCACCTTAGTCTGGGAACACAATATGCAATAGGACGTTCAAACAGCTAACAAATGACATATAGCATAGGGCATCTGTCCATGTGTACATAAGATATGTCTGTGAATGACGTTATTCAGACATACCACACTGAACTGCTGCATAGCCAAAGAACCTATATCTTGCAGATATTTTGGTACATCTGCATGTACCAACCTTTATGCCACCGGAGTAATGGCCAACAATGACATCACAACTGAGCAGCAAATTTAAATGCCCACCCAGTTGTGAGGTATGGCCAACATATAGAGCAGTAAGTGTACATGCTTACCGGAATGGGCCGCTCAGTCGGTGGATCCGTGGGTCACTAGATCTGTTGTTAAAGTGTGTACCCAGCCTTAGAACGGTCTATTTAATTTAAATAACACAGTATACAATCTAATACAAAATTACATATTCACCCATGCAATGTAATCCATCCCCAGAGTAGCCATCAGGACAAGGCTCACATCCATTGTTACATGATACCCCAGGGAAGCACTCTTGAAAACACGGATCTGGAAGGATTTGGCAATATTCTCCTGTGTTATTTATGCAATTGCAGCCTGCAATCTGTCATTGAGAACAAATAATCAGATTACCAAAAAGATCAGAAGGAAACGTGCCACTTTCTCAGCAGACAGGAGTTGTTTATTAGCGCACACAGTATATACATACCTATAATAAGGGGAAGTGTCATGGAAAAGCACTGTCATTTTTGTTTATACTGTAAGTTGTGTGACAGCTGTTTCACATCTTCAGACATATGATAAACATATTTTTACTTTTTAGCACTATGAATAAAATATGGTGCTAAAAAATTAATATGACCCTCATTCAGCATCAGTAGCAGTTTTTGCTGAATCGTAGAAACGGCTACTGAAAAAAATCTTATGCAGGGGGCTGCCCAGCACAGGGCATGGATACCCAGCATGAGAAGTGCCACCCAGCGCAACAATCTCATTTAAAATGCAATCGCTGTGTGACCACTAGGATTGGCAGTAGCCCCCTGCATACGCAGGATGGCTAAATATGCAGATGCACCGGCATCATGTTTTCCATTGCATTGGCCGCGTGTGATGTCTCTAACCCAGGGCCAGATTAAGCCTTGGGGGTACCCGGGGCACTTAAGACAAGCCCGCCCCCCCAAGGCAGGGAAGTGTATTTTAAATTGTGCATACCTCCCACCATGACCCATTCCAGGAGGGACATGCTCTCTATCTTAACTTCCCTCTTAACATATGAATTGTGTCACCTGTGTTGAACTATTTAATAGATAAGAAAGATGTTTCAACACAGGTGATTGCAGTCAAAATGTAAGACAGCATGTTATCCCTCCAGGACTGGGTCGTGCTAGGATGTATGGATTGTGTATAATACATTTAACCCAATGGGGTATATTAGATAAAACTAATAGTTTAATAATGCCTGGGTACTGTTTAAAGCTCCACCTAATTGAATGACAACTATTTTATAAAATTTTCATGTAGTGGAACAAAGACAACTTAAACAACCTTAGAATACACACAGAAAAAAAAAATCTATAAGTTATATTATTACATGCAAGAATAGCAGCAGCAGCCTCTCTACTACTTACACAGTGGTACAGGACTCAGGAGGACTCTGTATGCGTGTCTCTCTCTCTCTCTCTCTAGACCTTTATTAGATAACAGATTACACAGGACTCAGGCACCCATTCAGGCAGGAGGAGATGCTGGGATCCCTGTGTCACTTACAGCTCACCCCTCTCCCCCCCTTAATCTGGCTATGCTCTAACCCTAAAATGGTCTGGACACGCCTGCGTTGTCCAGAACACTCCCCCTTAACGTTGTGTTGCTGTCCCCCTCGATGGCCACCTCTGTCAATCAAGTTGTGATCACATCCTTCCGGAATGCAATCTGAGAGTCCGCGCATGCGATGTGTCCGAAAATTGCTGTTTGCGATTTTTGTAATGCCTGTAATTGATACTGAATGAGGGCCTTCGTTTGCAAATCCTGGCAAAATGACTGGTGTTAAACATCAACAAATTTAATTTTACATGATTCAGTTACTCACAGAAAGAGAGCTGCCACTGACTTTATTTGTTGTATTATAATCACACTCAGATACGTCTCTACAATTGCAGACCACAAAGTTGGGCTGGAAGGTGGATGAGAAGTTTTGTGAGTCGGTGGCTACAAGAGTGAAAGTGAATTCTGATGTACTGGTTGGTGTCCACGTCAGAGAGCCACCAGCTGTAACAAAACAAAAGTAAAGTGAATAAGAATAAAATACAACTCTAGCTTTTTGCGCTGGACATAAAGTTTGGTTCATTTGATGTACTCATCTGTTTAAAGAATTTAATGTGGGATGATTAATGAAAGTTGCTGGAAAAATAACCCTGCTGTGTCTCAATTACCAATAAATAAAAAAAATCTGAATATATGAAATGTAATTTAGAGGTGGATTACAAGCGTCAATTCTTTCTGTACAAATAAACAGACAGATTTCATTAGAACAATTATTGTCCCATCCTCCTCCATGGTGAAGGAAAAACAGAGGCAATTACTGTATTTATTTCCATTTGAGGTATCTTTATTTATTGACTGTACTCAAACCTATCATTGTTTGCCAGGATCTACTGTACAGTATATTACAACATACAGTATTCCATGAGCAGTAGAAAGACAGTAGTCATTAAAGAGAGATCAGGGTAGCATTAAAAAAGCATTAAAGAGTACTGGGCACTAATATAATAAATATGGTATGTTTTAACTTGTGGAGAATTTTTTAATGGTCACGGGGCCTGATTCAGAGTTGTACGCAATGCCGATGTTGCATGCATTTGAGCAATTATTGGCAGGCTTGCGCACGTGCTATTCGCAATGAGGATTTCATTGCAAAGTGATTGAGAGGAAGTGACTGCTTGGAGGGGTTAATGGGGAGTGGTTGCTAAAACGTAGGCATGTCATGGGCATTTTTAGGTTGTGTATCTGACATCGTCTGCGAGCTCTTACATACAAAACCATGGTGCCTGCGTCATTACTTCCGTGTCCAGTTTGCATATGCATAGGGCTACTCTTAAGACTGATGTTCCTTGATCTTGTGTATAGGCTGTAAATTTGTAAGCAATTGCGAACGAGTTGTGTGGACGAAGACCCGGCACACATAATAAACTTGTGGCGCATTCACAATTATTTTAAATGGATGAATTGGCACTAGGCACCATGTTATGTAAATGTATAGGTAATAATGTGTTCTAACATGATATATTCAGTGTGCTGTACACAGTTGGAGAATTAAGGTCTACACATGTGTAAATGCATGGACACTGCACTTATGAGTAATGTATAAGGTATTTTCGTTTACAAAGGCCCTGACATTTGGATACAGATAGTGCAGGAGACATTCTCACATACTGCAGGAAGTCCAATGGCAGAACAGACAGGGGTGATCAGGGCGATCGCCCCCCATAAACACACATTCGCAGCCACCGTGCCATTTACTCAATTTGCATCACTTACTGATCTCACTACTATGGTGTGGGATGGGAGAGACGATTCAGCAAATCAGATGACATCTGTGGGTCATTTACCAATGAGAAGCCTGCATATCTCATTGTACTTCCTCGTTGTCAGCTAATCAACAGCCTGCGTGCGCTATGTGTGGTGGGACCTTAGACTCTGCCGTACTGCCACATTTTGAATAACCTACTTTCTGTGCAAGTGCACTGAGTGCAGTAAGTAAGCAGTGGTGGCCATGCCACAGTCACCGCCAAGCAGCAGCAGCACCAGGCCGTCGTTATACCCGCACCATGGTGGAGGGTCCATTCTGCACGCTAAGTGGGGGGAGATTCTGAGCCTGGGTTCTCCAGGGTCAGTGTGTGGTAGAGCTGCGAGGCAGTGCGGTCAGCAGCAACTGCAAGGTAACTATGCCTAATGCCAGTCTCTGGTTTGCCATCAGGGCCCCCACCCATTGGTTCCTTTATTGCCTGTTGTTATAGTAGCTCCTCACTCACTATGAGCTGTACACAGATTGCGTTCAAATAAAAAATAAAAAAATAGTTAGAATGTACTACAGCACAAGCACAGCCTAATCTCACAGTCATATGCAACTCTGCAGCATATGTCAGTGGAGGCCAGTCACCTCTGACAGCCCCTGGGAGAGTCTCTCTGATTCCTGCCCCAGGCACCACCAGCACAGACGCTCCACTAGTGGTCTGGACTCCCTTCTTTCTAGACTAGAGCATGGTTTGGGGGGTTGGGGGGGGGGGGACGACACATGCCGGGGGGATGCCCCCCACCCCTCTACAGTCAGCGCTGTGCATCCCCGCTCTCAGTATGCAGCAGCCACATTACTGCTATCACCACGGACCCCCATCCACAGAGCAGCCCTTTACAGTGAATCACCCACCCCGCACTACAGCTGGTACTGTGCACCTCCCCCCCCCATCACCATTCTCTCATCTTTGTGTTATTGTTATCTTCTCTCTGCATTTTCTCCATTATCCTCATCTTCTCTAATTTTCACATAACCTCAGCCTCTATTATTTGTATTTCCAATATCAACCTCTCTTCCCAGTATTGTCCCTATAAGCCTCTATTCTTTCTTATTTCTCCATCAGCATCTCAAATCTGTGTTGTCCATATCAGCCTCTCCTCTGTGTTGTCCATATCAGCCTCTCCTCTGTGTTGTCCATATTAGCCTCTCCTCTGTGTTGTCCATATTAGCCTCTCCTCTGTGTTGTCCATATCAGCCTCTCCTCTGTGTTGTCCATATCAGCCTCTCCTCTGTGTTGTCCATATTAGCCTCTCCTCTGTGTTGTCCATATTAGCCTCTCCTCTGTGTTGTCCATATCAGCCTCTCCTCTTTACATTTTACCTATCAGTATCTCCTCTTTGTATTGTCACTATCAGCCTCTTCACCATTGCTCCTTCCCATTATATTGTCCCCATGCTACTGTATTTGTATTGTCCCATCCTCTCATTCCTATATATTTCCTTTCTGTATTGTAGTTCTCAACGTATTTGTAGCATTAACACTGAACCCTCATTATTATATTATTCCCATTTTCAACTTTCTAGAGTATTATACCCATCAACCCGACTGTAATGTTTCTGAACTCTGGAATGTAACATACAGATGTGTCCTTTACATCTTGGCCAATGCCGCATTCGCATTGCGGGCCATTTGGCTGCTAAAGCATTTTTAACCTCCCGCACTCGCAAGCAACAAGCTGGGAAATCCAGCCGTGCTAGCGGGAAGCAATGCTACTGCTACCCAGCACAGAGAGGGGGACCGGCAGAGGTGCTATAGCAGGGTAGCGGGAAGATCACGCTCCCCGTAGTTTAGGTCCTTTGTAGTTTGTGTGGTATTGGGCCAGCAGTGCTTTCAATGGGGGCTATGGACGTAGCAGGAGACCACGCTGTGCGGCAACTCAGGACACATATGTATTAGTAATGTGCTTTCTGTGCCTCTCTCCTCCTCCTAGACCTTCACTGCGAAAACAAATCTAAGAATACTGTAAGGAACTACCAATAGAATCAAATAGAGACCAGAGACCAGTTTGCACTAATATAAGCCCAACCTCCCACTGTCTGCCTTCAACAGTGAATTTGCAGATACAGTATATAATAATAATAATCTAAAGAGCTTGTGAAATATGCCGCTGGTAATAAGGATGGTTGTTGTCTGACTAGTATCCTATGACACGTTATGAGGGGGGCAGGGCTGGAAGTCGGAGGCGTAATGCATAGAGAGGGAAGGAGTCCGGATTAATTCATAACTGTCCCCCCTAAAAGAAAAGTCTAGATCCGCCCCTGAGCAAGTCATATGCTAATTATCCTCCTAGTGTGAAATTGTCCATAATTTATTTCAGCCAATGCCCTCCAGGAAGTATTGAGGAACATCCTAAAAGGGTATTAAGACTGTAATTAATCCAAACTGGATTTAGTCTTCGATATATGAAAGGAGGAATGCAATTGAAATTCAAGTTATAGTTACATTTTGGGAGACAGGTATGTGCTAAATCATATTGTGCTTAGCAAAGCAAATGGTTTACATATACGAGTGTAAGGGAAGCAGGAAATAATTGTTCCAGTTCTTTAGCTACTTTGAAATTTAATATGTATTTATTCAGATTTTGTGAGATAGCATGATTGTGTAAAAACAACAGGGCAGAACTACCGCTGTGATATTCTGTGTTGGATTAGGATAAAAAGGAGGCCTGTGAGCCTGTTTTTTTTTATATACCTTCTGTGACACTGCTGGGAATATCTGTATGCAGTAGCCACCATGCAAAAGGGAAGAGTATTCTTTTTATTTATTATTTGAGCAATAAACATCTTGCATCTAAGACAACTACATCTGAATTCCTGCGACCAGCAGAATTATGCCAAATGCAGTTCTGTTCTCCGGCTATTCTGGGTTGAGTCCAGCGTCTCCAAGGTCCGCCTTCTGCCAACTATCATGCAGGGCCTGGTCCATGTGAGGGACCAGTGGGAATTAGCCAATGAGGTGGCATGTACACAATGTTTCTGTTGTTAAGAGATTCCAGTGCTCAACGACCCATTCCCCACCCTCTATGCCCAACTATACACACCAATTAGGAGGCATGTCAACAGAATGTTTACGTATACACAGCAGCAAGCGGTATCAGGTGCCAATGGTAGGAGCCTGAGAGAAAATCAGCAGTTACAGGTGCCGGTGGCAGCAAAATACCGGCCCACTGCACAGTGGGTGGAGTCAGAAAAAGGCAGTTACTAACGGTAAGGGGGATCACTTATTGGCCCAGGTCCCATGGGATTAAACAAGTTTGTGATCATTTGGCATAGGCAGCAAGCTGCATCTGGCATCACAGATATTGATGAATTGCAATAGCTCAGGTGGGCAATACATACATACATACATACATACATACATACATACATACATACATATTATTCAGAACAGCCAAGATAAACAAATGCTATAAAGTGAACAATAGGGAAAAAAAATATATAAAAAAAATATACAAATAAAAAAGGATATAAAAAAACAAGATCTCCAATTCAAGTAGGCTAATACCAGTATACAACATATATGAACCAACAACCTTAAAAAAAAAAAATAAGGACTATGGGGGGGTATAGAGAATTCTTAGCAGTTTTTGCTACATTAGAAAGTGTACAAATCATACTAGGGATTCTGACCAGTCTAGGGCTGGTTGACATTATGGTCGGGGACCTCATGCTGTGTGCCTCGCTGCTATTGTGTCACCCGCCCTGGCAAGTTTGGCCTAGTGCTGGTTATTTGAAAATAGGGAAGACTTCATACAGTTTCTGTCCCCGATTTTTCAATACAAGACTAGCATGCCCATGATGCCTGGCCTTGCTGGCACTTGTGTTTCTCCAAGTGCCATCATGTCATGACAGTCTTGCTACAACCAGTAGTCCACCTATGAAGAACAATATTAATATTTAATTTAAGAATTCATTACCTCCACAACCAAAGAACCAAAGGGTGCAACCAGGGGTGTTTTAAGAGAGGAGGAGGCCCGTGTGCAGCCTCTTCCATCCAGGCCCCCTCCTCTCTGCTGGCAGCGCTGTAGGGTCTTAGCACTAGAGGGTTCAGACTCAAATACGCAGGACTATTACATACCTCCCAACTTTCACAAAAGGGGATTCAGGACTTCTGAGCGGTGAAGTGGGTGTGGTCTCAAAAGGGGACATGGCTTAGCAGGATGTTGCACTTGCAAGCCACACCTCGCTATTTCGTCAGTGAGGGGGCATGCCCAGCACCCTGTGAGCTGCTGGCATGCCTCCAGTTCCTCTGTCTCCCGTGAATAGATGCTGTGCGCATACGCACAGCATCTATTCACCGCTGCTATGCAGAGCAGTGAGTGATAGGGAGCCTCCCAATTACCCCCCTCCCCCCACCGTGGAACACTGTGGCCTGCGGGTTAGTGCACAAAAAACGGGACTGTCCCATGAAAATCGGGACAGTTGGGAGGTATGTTTATACAGTCTGAAACACGTTAAGTGTGGCTCCTATTGTGTGGACTCCAAGTATATACAGCGACTGTTAATGGATTTCCCATATGGTGGACCTAAGCATCCAGAGCAAAGACCTGGGCAGCCCCCAAAAACATCTGGAGCTTTAATGGAACCCCCTTACTAAGGCTTGTGCTGTGTTTGCCATTGGAGTTGTGTTATATGCTTTTTATCTTCTCTCAAATTCTACTGTAATTGCACATCTGTTTTCTCATACGTCCTAAAGGATGCTGGGGTCACATCAAGAACCATGGGGTATAGACGGGATCCACAGGAGACATGGGCACTTTAAGACTTTCAAAGGGGTGTGAACTGGCTCCTCCCTCTATGCCCCTCCTCGAGAATCCAGTTTAGAATCTGTGCCCAAGCAGACTGGATGCACACTGAGGAGCTCTACTGAGTTTCTCTGAAAAGACTTTGAGTTAGGTTTTTTATTTTCAGGGAGCACTGCTGGCAAAAGTCTCCCTGCTTCGTGGGACTTAGGGGAGAGAAGTCAGACCTACTTCTGTGAGTTTAAAGGCTCTGCTTCTTTGGCTACAGGACACCATTATCTCCTGAGCATTTGGAACACAAGGTACGCCTAGGGGTTCATTCCCAGAGCCCGCCGTCACCCCCCTTGCAGAGCCAGAAGTCAGAAGACAGGTGAGTAGAGGAATATCAGAAGACTTCAGTGATGGCTTTGAGGTACCGCACAGCGGGCGCGCTGCGCGCCATGCTCCCACACACAACAGCACTGCAGGGTGCACAGGGCGCGGAGGGGGGGTGGTGCCCTAAGCAGCATATAAACCTCATTTATCTATCTGGCAACAGCGGACAAGGTGCCTGGGCACTGTCCGGACCCCCGCCAGTGTCAAAAAGTAAAAAAATTAGTGGGTCTGAAGCGCGCCAGTGAGGGGGCGGGGCTTAGCCCTCACAGCACAGCCCGGCACCATTTCTCTTCACATGGCTGCAGAGACGCTGGTCCTTCCTCACACTGCTGTAACAAGTAACAGGGTGGGAAACGGGGGGGGGGGGGGGGGCACAGCGATTTTGGTGCATTATACTAGTTTATAAAAGCGCTGCAGGTCTGGGACATTGTCTGTAGTGTTCAGACCGGGTTTTGGGCGCTGGGGTGTGGGCTGGCTATATCTCCCTCTGTGTCTCTCTGACAGGCTTTGCTGTAGGTCTGTCCCCTATAGGCCCAGTGTATCTGCGTGTGGTGGGTGCACGTGTGTCGGCATGTATGAGGCGGAGTGCTCCACCCAGGAGGAGACTGTGTTGAGGACACAAAAGGCTGTGTGAGTGACCCTGTCGGCACCGCCGACACTGGATTGGGTCAATGTTTTGAGTGCTTTGAATGTAAATGTGGCTCTGATTAATAAAAGATTGGATAAATCTGAGTCTCAGAACCAGACTTGGAAGAAATCCGTAGAGGATGTGTTGTTTCAATTCCAGACCCCTTCGGGGTCACAAAAACATTCATTTGCCTAGCTGGCAGACACGGATACCGACAATGACACTGACTCAAGTGTCGACTATAGTGATGCCAGATTATATCCAAAACTGGCAAAGAGCACTCAGTATATGATTGTGGCTATAAAAGATGTATTACACATCACTGAGGACCCTGCTGTTCCTGATACTAGGGTCTGCATGTATAAAGGGACCTGAGGTAACTTTTCCTCCATCTCATGAACTGAACGCGCTTTGTGAAAAGGTTTGGGAAAATCCTGACAAAAAGTTTCAGATTCCCAAAAGGATTGTAGTGGCGTATCCATTTCCCTCTGGGGATAGGGAAAAATGGGAGTCACCCCCCATTGTGGACAAAGCTTTATCACGGCTATCCAAAAAGGTGGCTCTTCCATCCCCTAGAAGATCCTGCAGATCGTAGGCAGGAAAATACATTGAAATCCATTTATATCTCCACGAGTATGCTACTCAGACCAGCCATTGCATCTGCATGGGTGAGTAATGCTATCGAAAAATGGGCAGATAACTTGTCATCTGAATTAGATACCCTGGATAGGGATAACATTCTTCTAACGCTAGGTCATATCAGGTACGCTGCAGTCTACCTAAAGGAAGCTGCGAGAGATATTGGCCTCTTGGGTTCACGGGCCAATGCCATGGCAGTCTCAGCTAGGAGAGTATTGTGGATTCATCAATGGAATGCTGATGCTGACTCCAAAAAAGCTATGAAGTCTCTACCGTATAAAGGTGGTGTATTGTTTGGTGACGGCCTCGCTGAGTTGGTATCTATGGCTACTGCGGGTAAGTCATAATTTTTACCTTATGTGCCTGCACCACAAAAGAAAGCACACCAGTATCAGATGCAGTCCTTTCGGCCCCATAAATACAGAAAAGGCAGAGGGTCTTCCTTCCTTGCTACTAGAGGAAATGGAAAGGGTAAGCGATCACCGGCCGTGGCCGGTTCCCAGGAGCAGAAGTCCTCCCCGGCTTCTGCCAAGTCCACCACATGACGCTGGGGCTCCTCTGTGGGAGTCCGCACTGGTGGGGGCACGTCTCAGGCTCTTCAGTCAGTTCTGGGCTCGTTCGGGCCTAGACCCGAGGGTTTTAGAAATAGTGTCCCAAGGGTACAAACTGGAGTTTTAAGACGTCCCCCTCACCGATTTTTCAAATCAGCCTTACCAGCTTCTCTTCCAGACAGGGAAGTGGTATGCGCCGCAATACAAAAATTGTGTCACAATCAAGTTATTGTCAGAGTTCCCCCTGTCTCAACAGGGAGAAGGCTTTTATTCGAGCCTGTTTGTGGTTCCGAAGCCAGACGGCTCAGTCAGACCAATCCTGAACCTCAAATCCCTCAATTTCTACCTAAAAAAATTCAAATTCAAGATGGAATCTCTCCGGGCTGTGATCTCCAGTCTGGAGGAGGGGGATTTTATGGTGTCGGTAGACATAAAGGATGCCTACTTACATGTTCCCATTTATCCTCCACATCAGGCTTACCTGAGGTTTGCAGTTCAGGATTGTCATTACCAATTTCAGACGTTGCCGTTTGGTCTGTCCACGGCTCCGAGGGTTTTCACCAAAGTAATGGCGGAAATGATGGTTCTCCTGCGTAAACAAGGAGTCACAATTATCCCGTACTTGGACGATCTCCTAATAAAGGCGAGATCCAGGGACCAATTACTGCAGAACATTATGCTCTCCCTGACAATACTGCAGCAACATGGTTGGCTCCTAACCTTGCCAAAATCGCAGTTCGTTCCGACGAGACGGCTGTCGTTTTTGGGAATGATTCTGGACACAGAATTACAGAGAGTTTTTCTTCCAGTGGAAAAGGCTCTGGAAATTCAGAACCTGGTCAAACAAATTCTGAAACCAGCAAGAGTATCGATCCATCAATGCACTTGGTTGCTGGGGAAGATGGTGGCGGCCTATGAGGCCATTCAGTTTGGCAGATTCCATGCCAGAGTGTTTCAGTGGGACCTATTGGACAAGTGGTCTGGGTCCCATCTGCACATGCACCGAAGGATAACCCTGTCCTCCAAGACCAGAATCTCACTCCTGTGGTGGCTACACAGCTCTCACCTCCTAGAGGGACGCAGGTTCGGGGTCCAGGACTGGATCGTAGTGACCACGGATGCGAGTCTCCGAGGCTGGGGAGCAGTCACGCAGGGGGAAAGCTTACAGGGAAAATGGTCAAGCCAGGAAATGTGTCTACACATAAACGTGCTGGAGTTAAGGGCCATTCACAATGGCCTTCTACAAGCGGAACATTTTCTTCGCTATCGACCCGTCTTAATTCAGTCGGACAACATAACAGCAGTAGCGTACATAAACCACCAGGGTGGAACAAAGAACAGAGCGTCAATGGCAGAGACCACAAAGGTGCTGCGTTGGGCGGAAAGGCATGCAAGTGCTCTATCAGCAATCTTCATTCCAGGAGTAGACAACTGGGAAGCAGACTTCCTCAGCAGGCACGATTTCCATCCAGGAGAGTGGGGTCTTCATCAAGAGGTCTTTGCAGAAGTGACAAGTCTTTGGGTAATTCCTCAAATAGACATGATGGCGTCTCGCCTCAACAAGAAACTTCAGAAATATTGTTCCAGGTCAAGAGACCCTCAAGCAATAGCAGTGGACGCCGTAGTGACACCGTGGATGTTTCGGTCAGTGCACGTGTTTCCTCCGCTTCCACTCATTCCAAAAGTGATAAAGATCATAAAAAGAACAAAGGTTCAAGTGATCCTCATTGTTCCAGAATGGCCAAGGAGGGCTTGGTATCCAGATCTTCAGGAATTACTCATAGGAGATCCCTGGCCTCTTCGCCTGAGGGAAGATCTGTTACAGCAGGGGCTGTGCGTGTTCCAAGACTTACCGCAACTTTATTTGACAGCTTGGAGGTTGAACGTCGGATCCTAGCCCGAAAGGGTATTCCCAAGGAAGTCATCCCTACTCTTATTCAGGCCAGGAAAGGAGTAACGTCTAAACATTACCATCGTATTTGGAGAAAATACGTGTCTTGGTGTGAATCCAAGAAAGCTCCTACGGAAGTATTTCAGTTAGGATATTTTCTCCATTTTCTACAAGCCGGTGTGGACGCTGGCCTAAAGTTGGGCTCAATTAAAGTTCAAATTTTTGGCTTTATCAGTTTTCTTCCAAAAACAATTGGTCTCACTTCCAGAAATTCAGACCTTTGTGAAAGGCGTATTGCACATCCAACCTTCTTTTGTGCCCCCTGTGGCACCATGGGATCTTAACGTGGTTTTGTAGTTCCTTCAATCTCATTGATTTGAACCTTTACAGGAGGTAGAGTTGAAATTCCTTACTTGGAAAGTGGTCATGCTGTTGGCCTTGGCATCCGCAAGGCAGGTGTCTGAGTTGGCGGCCTTGTCTCACAAGAGCCCTTATTTGACCTTCCATGAAGATAGAGCAGAATTGAAGACTCGTCAACAGTTTCTGCCAAAAGTGGTGTCTTCGTTCCATTTGAACCAACCTATTGTGGTGCCAGTGGCTACTGACGCCTTGCTCGAATCGAAGCTTCTCGATGTAGTAAGAGCTTTGAAAATTTATGTCATCAGAACGGCTCAGTTAAGGAAACCAGAGGCTCTGTTTGTCTTGTATGCTCACAATAAAATTGGGGCTCCTGCTTCCAAGCAGGCTATTCAGCAGGCTCATTCTACGGCTGGATTGCCATTACCGAAATCGGTGAAGGCCCATTCTACCAGGAAGGTGGGCACGTCCTGGGCGGCTGCCGGGGGGTCACGGCATTACAACTTTGCCGAGCAGCTACTTGGTCGGGTTCAAACTCCTTTGCGTAGTTCTACAAGTTTATTACCCTGGCTAATGAGGACCTCATGTTTGGTCAATCGGTGTTGCAGAGTCATCCGCACTCTCCCGCCCGTTCTAGAGCTTTGGTATAAACCCCATGGTTCTTTATGTGACCCCCGCATCCTCTAGGATGTATGAGAAAATAGGATTTTAATACCCACCGGTAAATCCTTTCCTCTTAGTCCGTAGAGGATGCTGGGCGCCCGTCCCAGTGCGTACTGTATCTGCAGTTCTTAGTTGTGGTTACGTTTATAGTCAGCCTGTTGCTGATGTTGTTTATGCCGTTGACTTGCGTTGTGTTAAATGCCATGTTGTACGGCGTGCTTGAGGTGTGAGCTGGTATGTATCTCACCTTAGTTTAACAATAAATTATTTTCCTCTAAATGTTCGTCTCCCTGGGCACAGTTCCTATAACTGGAGTCTGGAGGAGGGGCATAGAGGGAGTAGTCAGTTCACAACCCTTTGAAAGTCTTTAAGTGCCCATGTCTCCTGTGGATCCCGTCTATACCCCATGGTTCTTGATGTGACCCCAGCATCCTCTACGGACTGAGAGAAAAGGATTTACCGGTAGGTATTAAAATCCTATTATTACATTTCTGTTTTTAAAGGAAATCTGTACTACAGTGTCTTTGTGTGTTCTCTGTGTCTTTCTACACCCATGCTGCTACAAGTGCATAAGGGAGATATATAAAGTTTGAAATACAGTAGGAGCAGGTTACCTTGTCTAAAAGTAGGGGTTAAGAGAATTGAACCACTGAGCTTACTTGCCGTGCATCTATTGGATTTACTTCCAACAGGATCTGAGTGAAAGGACATTCTGTTAAATACTGATGGTGATTATCTACAATTTTTTATTTGATATTTGACACACCTTGTGCCGTTATATGTGAATATTCTCTGTGCAATCTTTTGTTGTTCTAATATGCATGCGCAGATCTCCCGGAAAACAGAGCAGTGAACATTTTACCCAATGGTTTCTCTACTTAGCATGCACAAAATGCCAGGAAAATGGCCAACATGCTATTTTCCTGGTGATTGCTACAGCGCTGCTGCCATATTAGCTCGGGACTCTGGAGGGGTAAGTATTCAAGAAATGAGGGGCATTGTGTGTGGTGTGGGCCCCCCTGAACTCAGGGGCTCATGTGCACTACGCACACTACACCCTTTATAAATACGCCAGTGGGTGCAGCTCAGGGCTGGTTGTCCTTAGGGAGGGGGACACCATTTTTTTGGTAGGGTCCCCACTTGCCTATAGAAGGTTATTATAGGGTAGTGATGGCCATTGATGGTTCTGCCAGTTATAATCGACGGAAGACCATCAATTGAAATTGATGGGTGAGTGTTGAGCATGTGCAGACCTCACCCATCAGACAGGTGCTGCCATTGATGGTGCGACATCGGTGCACATTTATTGAAGGATTAAAAAACAACAACTTGCTATTGGCTATAGATCAATGGTTGCAAAACTATTGATAGTCGATGGCCATCTCTATCATAGGCCTGGTTCTCATTTTTGTTTTTCAAATCTTTAAGGTTTTTAAACATATAACAGCAAAGCCTGCAGAGATCCTATCAATCTGTGCAGTTCTTGAAATCCACCACTGATTGATGACAAATTCTCATTGGTTTGTTGTTGGGTTTGCTGCAAGATAGGGGCTTCAAAACCGATGGGCAAAACAGATACTTACATTAGACACTGAACTGCCGTTGATGCCCATTCCTTTTAAATTAACAGCAAATATGGATGCTTAGTAAATTTACCTTCAAGTGTCAGTGTTTCCCTTGGGACCTTAAACATTTTGGGACCCAAACTGGGGTTGTGGCCCACAGATTATGCACACCTATACTACACTGTTTATTATGCTCTTGAATAGAACATAAACATGTGCTTTTGCTGAACTGTATTCAGTATAGGCTGCAGAGCTGAGCTGTGTGTCTTATCCAAAGGAGTAATAAATAAATTAATAAAAAAAATAAAAAAAAAATTGATAAAAAGCTGAAAAGGAAGCTTAAAAGATAAAGATATCTTAGTAACAGTTAGTTAATGGCCTGTAAATAAAAAATAAATTAAAGTTGACAGTGACAAACTCTTGTTGTTATTATTGTTTATCAGTCATATAACACCAAGAACAAGACAATGAAAATGTTTGCTGATCACATTATATAAGTCCCTTAGCATAATTACAGTTTGGATGCTATGAGATGATACAGTATATGGGACCTGATTTTGAGTCTGACACAGTGACAATATCAGACACAGTGGAGCAATGCTTTTCATCTGTGCATGTATGAGAGTTGTACTGCACATATGTCCCAATTTTGTTGCAGTACAAGCGGTTGCAGAAATGCATGCGGTGTTCCACTGTACTGACTGGGAGTTAACAGGGGGTTGGCTAAAAATATGCACGGAGATGTTGCATCTTATGGAATTTTTGCAGCCATCTAGCTGAAGGCAGTTACATACAAAGATAATCACATAGGAAGCCATACCACAGGACTGGTGCATATTTTGATGGTGCAACTCTAAAAAGATGCACCAAACGGTAATGCAGCGTCTATGGACACTGACAGCGTGTGTCAGTCCTTGCACATTACACATATGTACACCAGCAAAGGGCTTTCTAGCAGCGTTAGCGTAATGTCGATGTGTCCAACTCAGGGACAGGCCCCTGATGTAGTGATATAACATACAGTAAGCACAATCACTCACCAGTTGCACTGATATCTGAAGTAGTAGTCTCATCTGAAGCTGTATCAAGCTCAGCGGTAAAGCTAACTCCTGTCCCATTGGTAGTGTACAGTACTGTAACACTGCTGTTAATGAAAGCTTCAATGGTTGCGTTACCAGCAATAGAAGGAGGTACAGCATCTGAAACACAGACAGGAGATATGTTACACCAACTAATGGATGCAGCTGTTGTACAGTGCTGTTATTTACTACTATTCATGTCACCTTACAATCATGTATATCAAATACATTTTACATTTTCCACAGCAAAGGTAAGCTTTCAGGGAATTTAAAGTAGACAGAAAACAGCTTACATTGTATAATACAGTCAGGGCATCAGCTGGGAGGGGATGAAGGGGTTTAGAGCATAGCCAGACTAAGGGGGGGGGATACTGTACCCCAGCCCCCCCCCCCAGAGCTGGATTAAGGGGGGGTCCGGGGTTACATACCCAGGGCCCCCCTTTCCAAAAGGGCCCACTGCCACACCACAGATCGGATCTCTCTTCCGATCCAATCTGCGGTGCTGCGCTCCCCGTCCTCACTGCAGCAGCAGCCGCATAGACAAGACAGCGAAGGCTCAGCTGTCCAATAATGTATGAATGAAGCAGCCTGCCCCTGCAGCCTGTGTGCCCAGCCAATGACTGAGTGGCAGGCTGCTTCATTCATACAGTATTGGACAGCTGAGCCGTCGCTCCGCTCAGCTGTCCTGTCTGTGCACAGCTGTAGTGCGGACAGGAATGCAGGGAAGGAAAGTTTAACTAAGCTGCTGCCTGTCATATTAAAAATATATTATTTATAAAATAAATATATATATATATATATATATATATATATTGGGCAAGAGAAATGTACAGGTGCGCTGGTAGATCTTAATTAATGGGTTGCAGTCCACAGGTAATTCCACCCCTTGGCTGTTACACTGGTGAACCACCACCGCTGCAATTCTCCAAAATACTCAGGACCCCTTGAGCAGATTTCTGGAAAAAAGGAATTCAGGAGAATGCGCCCATAGGGCAAATCAAATTTATTTCTTAAAACATTTCATTAAAAACGAATCACAGGTATAGGTGTACTAATACCTTTTTGGACCCACTCTTTGGGCCAGTTTGTGCGCATGAACAAAAATCCACAAGGCTATTACACCAACCACTGTGTCCAGAAGCCGGGACCGTGCACCGCGCTGCTGTCAGAAGCCCGTCCGGCCACCCGCAGCGATCACAGCGAGATGCATACACCGAGTGAAGCAGACGTCTAGCAAGCTCCTCCCCAACGCGTTTCGTAAGCGCTTCGTCAGGAGGCTGGCTTGCAGACGTCATCTGGACCTTAATATACCAACCCGCATGTTATCACAAGCTGTATCCAATAATTAGCGGTGAATGAACAATCCTCAATCCACCAGCAATATATACAAGTTTTAAACACAGACATAGTTTATAACACATGGGTCAAAATTTTGGTATTAAGTTACATACACTCACAAGTTAGTTTTGTTTACACAAAGTTTAAAACAATACATGCAAAATTTGCAAAAAAACACACGTCTATCCTTGATCACTAATGATCACTTTTTATCTCCTATAAAAGGTTTCTTTCAATGTGGGGTCTGTAAAGTGTGTAGTCTGGTTGACAAGGGCGCTAAAAATATAATGGGGAAAGTTAGTACACGTCCTAATACAATTCAGTCTTTTATAAACTGCAATACCAGTTTTTGCATTTATGTATTAATGTGTCCGTGAGGACTCGTGTACGTGGGAAAGACCAAACGGGTATTGAAAATCAGAATATTGGAGCACACGAGAAATATAAAAAATCGTGTGATGAATCATAGTGTCCCGCGGCATTTTTCAGAGCGACACAATGCCGACCCTTCTTCTTTACAATTTGCGGTGATTGAGCATGTAGCATTAAGTAAAGATGGGGGTACTAGAGATGAACAGCTGCTCAGAAGGGAGACCTTCTGGATTCTAACATTGAATACACTGATCCCACGCGGTCTAAATGAGAACTATGAGATCACTCCGTTCATTAGGGATCGGTAGTGTATCTCCTTCATGCTCCTTCTTTCGTTCTGTTTTCTTTCCCCTCTCTTTCTCTCTATCAAGTAGCCTGTGAGTGTTATATGTTATATTTATTTATTTGCAGTATTAGGTAAATATGATATATAGATTAACTTGCTCTGAGTCATTTGGCTGCTGACTGAGGATACAACATCGATTTATTTATCCATCGGTGTAGTTTTTGTTTATGAAATTTTATGCTTATTTAATGCTGACAGTTATATTCTTATTCCTATAGATTTTTTATCTTTAATCTCATTGTTTATGTGTTTAATGAACACTCTGTATAGTCAAAAAATCTTTCTACCAATGGGCGGCACTTGAAGTGTGTGTCTATGTCATCTCTAAAAAGTAGTCTTTAACAAAGGAATTTGCTTCTTTTTTATGTTCAATGTGAGTATGGTCATTTTTGAATTTTTAATTATGCACATATGTGATTCATGGGCAATTATGCTTATGATGTCTTCTATTAGGCTTTTAAGGAATATTGGAGCAGTCAAGGATAGACGTGTAGAAGTGGGGATATATATATCAAGTATATATACAGGCGCTGTGATGGGTGGTTTATCCTAGCAGCTGTAAGAATAAGGGGTAGTCAAGCCCTTTTGAAACCAAGGTGTAAACAAAGAAAAATATACAGCGCTGATTGACACAGAGTAATATAGCAATAAATGTATTTAATATTAATTTAAAAAGACTTATACATGTAAAATCATGTCAAATGAACAAACCTGAAATCTGTGTCTCACAATTAGATCCTTGATGGGCTTTGAGACCTTAGTAAATACTAGCACCAATAAGCATTAGCAGGCCAAGTGTAGAGGCAGTCATTAATACGGACCAAATGCATACTAGTTCATCAATTGGATGTAATTACCAAGTCTGTGTTCCGGTTAGAAAGACTCCCATAGATACAAGTTCGTATAGCAACGACAGCAATTGGTGGGGTCCTGGTTCACAGTTTGATGAATACTCCGTGTTCCAATATGTGGAATCTCCTGGAAAGATTAATGAGCGATGGCAATATTGACAATGGAGTCCTGGTCCACGGAGAAAGTCGAATGCAAGGTCCTGACTGAATGGGTTTATTCAATGATGGTGCTGGTCAGCAAAGGTCCACCCAAGGTCTATACCTGACACGTTTCACTGCTCCAGGCAGCTTTATCAAATGGGTTTAATGAACGCTCTGTATAGTCAAAAAATCTGTCTATCAATGGGCGGCACTTAAAGTGTGTGTCTATGTCATCTCTAAAAAGTAGTCTTTAACAAAGGAATTTGCTTCTTTTTTATGTTCAATGTGAGTATGGTCATTTTTGAATTTTTAATTATGCACATATGTGATTCATGGGCAATTATGCTTATGATGTCTTCTATTAGGCTCTTAAGGAATATTGGAGCAGTCAAGGATAGACGTGTGTTTTTTTGCAAATTTTGCATGTATTGTTTTAAACTTTGTGTAAACAAAACTAACTTGTGAGTGTATGTAACTTAATACCAAAATTTTGACCCATGTGTTATAAACTATGTCTGTGTTTAAAACTTGTATATATTGCTGGTAGATTGAGGATTGTTCATTCACCGCTAATTATTGGATACAGCTTGTGATAACATGCGGGTTGGTATATTAAGGTCCAGATGACGTCTGCAAGCCAGCCTCCTGACGAAGTGCTTACGAAACGCGTTGGGGAGGAGCTTGCTAGACGTCTGCTTCACTCGGTGTATGCATCTCGCTGTGATCTCTGCGGGTGGCCGGACAGGCTTCTGACAGCAGCGCGGTGCACGGTCCTGGCTTCTGGACACAGTGGTTGGTGTAATAGCCTTGTGGATTTTTGTTCATGCGCACAAACTGGCCCAAAGAGTGGGTCCAAAAAGGTATTAGTACACCTATACCTGTGATTCGTTTTTAATGAAATGTTTTAAGAAATAAATATGATTTACACTTCGGGCGCATTCTCCTGAATTCCTTTTTTCCATATATATATATATATATATATATTATTATTATTATTATTATTATTATTAATATTTTATTTCCCCCCCCCCCATCTGCCATCTCTTTCTTAGGGGCCCCACTGTCTTAACTACTCCGGGCCCCCCATGGTCTTAATCTGGCTCTGGGCCCCCCTCTTGTGCAGTAGCAAGCCAGACCAAAAAGAAAAGAAAAGGTGTGTGTGCTGGCCAGGATCAGCCTGAGGCTGTTATTAAGATATAAGTCATAAGAGAATAATTGTGCAAACAGCAGTGCTGTCGTATATTGGGGTATATGTACACCAAAAGCGGCACTCACGGCTTGACAAATGAGACTCGGAGTCTGTAGCTCCCATCCAGTGCGGTTTCTAGTGGTGAGCCAACCGTGCAATCGCACAAGGCACCCGCTGCAACACCTACTGGCTGTCAAAACCTGCTCCCCATCCTCTCAGCCATGGTACTCCGCTCGTTGGGCAGAATTTCACGAAATGACATGGTTGCGTCGTGACATCATGACGCAACCGTGTCATTTTGCAAAACTCCGTCCAGAAAGCAGAGTACTATGGCTGAGAGGACGGGGAGCGGGTAATAGCAAGGATTGGGAGCAGCTGGTGCAGCGCCAATGAGCATTACACCTCTGACAATGAGCATTACGCACCCCTGGCAATGAGCATGACACAAAGAGGCATAATATGGTGCACGGGGCATAATATGGTTCATTACTGTGTGGGGCTTAATATGGTGGAATTGTTTTCTTTCCTGTGTTGGCTGAGATTTGTTGGTGCAGGGCCTAATGGGGCGTAAGGTAGTCTTTTCCTGTGAGGACATGCCCATTATAGCAAGGTCACGCCCATTTAGAGAGGCTACACCCCCTCACCACAAATATTTTTTTGTCTATGGGGGAGGGCATTTTTTTACTGCTGGCACTGGGAGCCAAATTGTCTACAAACAGCTCCCACCACAAATGGGAGATGCATTTAAATTTTTAAGTGTTCATTATATGTTTTGTGTTTGACAAAAGCTCAGTAAATGTCTGAAACATTGCTGATAAGCTACAGACTCCTAGCCTCATTCATCATGCCTTCAGTTCCGCCTTTGGAGTGCATGTGTGAGATTCTCTGTCATGCAGCTGGTCTTTGAAGGCACCCGAGGAAATATTTCAATTAGAGCATTCGAGTGCCTGATTTGGTGTATATATATAGCGTATATATATATATATATATATATATATATATATATATATAGCGAGGCCCTTACTGATTGTAATGGCTATAAAACCGCTGTATGTATATATTGTGGTGAGACAGGGTTAGTTTCACCAGGGGATGCAGTATTTCCCTAGTCACAACTTCCCTGTCCGGGGTTAAAGAAAAGCCGTTCAGCCTCAGAGAAAATGCTTTGTAGTCATGTGAAAGAACCTGGTTCAGTGCAAAGCCCGATAGGGGCTCTGAGGTGTGGTTGAGGGAGAGAAGGGTGGGCTCTCAACCACACGGCTCTGGTCCAGGTTTTTTGGATCTTCCCAGCCACAGCTGAGAATTGGTCTAATTGCACTGGCAGGGATTTAAACCCTACTCAGTCTACTGTTCGGGGCACTGGTGCCAAAAAGCAGCTAGCGAGTAGGGAAAGTTTCCCCTAGTGCTAGGGACTTGGACCGTCAGTGCCCAGAGGCACTAAGACCATGCATATGGACCGCGGATTTGAAAATGTGTTTCTTTTTCTTAGTGTGAAGTTTGTTTGCTGCTTGTACAGTATGCCATTAAATACTCTCACAAACTCTGCATACTGCCTGCTGTTTCCTGATTAACAGCAACCTTGTTACTAATATATATATTTTTTATATATTTTTTTTGCTGTGTCAGTGTCCTCCCCTCACCGTTTGCACCATATGGGGCCACCTCCAATCGGTTAGGCCTAGGGCACAGATATATATTGTGGTCATTGAGTAAGGCAGGGATGTAATTTGAACCCCTACGCATTTATTTTCTGGTATTTTAACAACCAGGACCAACTCAGAGCCCGGGGCTGGTAATATTCAGGAGGGGGGACCCCACATAATTATTTATTTTTTTAACTCTTTGCTACATTTTTAAATAGAGAAGCATGCACGGATCTCACTGATCCGTGCATGATTCTCCAAACACGCCAGCCAGAGAAACAGGTCTATTTGAAAGTTCTATTTGTGTACGAATTCCATCCATTTCTGGCAGTGTATGGCTATTGTTGGCAGTGATTGAGAATACAAATTCTTAGTAAATTTGCGTGTTGTATGAGGTGTATGTGAAAATCCAACCGTGTTTGGCCAATGGTCTGTTGATTCATATTTGTGTGGACATCAATGTATCTCTGTACAAATTGGCCCAACACTGCCGAGATTTGGGTTTAGTAAACTTCCGAGTCGCATTTTCATATGAAAATGCACTCTTGAATCAAATTGGGAGCTTAGCAGGCAGGGGTTTCTGAAAGAGTTTATAGATATGGTGAGGGGGGGGGGGGATTTCAGCCTTGCCTTGGTTGGTAGAAATCCTAGATCCAACCCTGACACCACAATCACACTGTATGCAAACACCCAAAGTCATTTAAAAGAGCATTCAGAATGGATCTGATTCAGATGTGATTGGAGTTGCTATCACTTCCTTAGAAGCAGCAAAGATAGTGCTGTATGGTAATGCATTAGGAGGCATCTATTACAAGCAGATGCCACCTGCTGCAGTAGTAATCAGACCTTCCTCCTGGGATGCAACATCAGATCTCTCCAGAGGCGGGTTTGCCATACGGTTCACCTGGAAGATTCCTGGTAGGCCGATGTGTCTACGTTTTGTGTGTTGACATGTGCCACCACATGACAGACAGCCCACCGCACTCAGGGGCTAATTTACACCTGATCATAGACGTGCAAAATATTGCACGGCTACGATAAGCCACCTTGAAATGTGGGGGGATGCCTAGCACAGGGCTAGTCTGCCCCGCATGTCTGTCCCTTCCCCCGCTGCATGGGTGCGATAGAATTGCACGGTGGCAATGCTATTGCACCCAGCGAGTAAGTCCCTACCAGTACGTATAATTACTGCATAAATATATGTAACCAAAAATAAAATCAATATAAACAATCTAAGATGGCAGTGAATGAAGCATAGCAAGTTAGATGGTATATAAAATGAAGCTTAAATTAAATTAGCAGAGTTGAGGTCCATATATTGATAGTATAAAGCTGGTAAATCCAGAATCAATGGGAAGGATTTTTTCCTAAAAGCATGTGGTCCACAGCTGTAAATAGAGTGGAGTGGAGACGTTATGCTCACCCCTGACCAAAGATTAGTTCTCACCTGCTGCAGGTATTGACCGTACTTTCCCAGCGATGGCAGTGCAGATGTATGAGCTCCAGACAGCTGATCGGTTCCCTCTCTGTAGGTATGCAAGGGGGGGGGGGGGGGGGGGATGGTGAGTCTACAATACCTAGTCTGCTGACGTGGCTTGTTGCAAAGCGACAGTCAGTGGTTAAATGTTCCTGATGCAGCGGGCGGCTGGGAGAGTACGTATCTGCTTCAAATGATAGTTGCTGCTTATTCCCAAAGGCAGACAGTCAAGCTCTGCAGTCCTCAATGCATTTCTCTGCCACAGCAAACAGCAGTTTTCTCAGGAGGTATAAATGATCAATGAACAGGTGAGATGGTATTTAAACTGGTTGTGGCCAATCAGCTTCTGGTGTTGTTCATTCACACCTGAGATTTTTAATTAGATCTATTCATTGCCTTCAGTAAAACAAAGTGAATCTTGAGGAAGTCTATTGAAGACGAAACGCGTTGGCATAACCCTTGATGACCCCTATCAAGGATAAGATATACACATATCTTTTATTTATATATATATATATATATATATATATATACTGTCCAGATAACGGCGGCACTCGGAGACTTCATAAAGTGCATAAATGGTTTATTGAAAACTCTACGTTTCGGGGTACACAGCCCCTTCGTCAGGATAACATACATGCATGAAAGACAGTGTTTGAATACCATACCCACGAGGACGCTCCACTCAGCTTCCAACTGCGTCGCCCGAGTTCCGGGTCTGTCTCACCGGAAGTGATGGCATACCGGCCCTACCAGCTGGCGCGTTGGAGCCGCAGACAGAGTCACCATGGTTACCAATACAATCACAAAACAACCATATTGAGTGTACATACATAGCAACACAAATCCTCTTCTTATATTACATCACATGAACAATATCAATAGTGACAAAATAACAAAAGTGAAACTAAAAAATAAAACTAAATATAAAAGTACCGTCATTTATCAGGCACCCGTCCACCTCAGCAAAGTATCACAATACTGGGTTAATATCTCACATTTCATAATGCTGTTGTTTATATTCAAAACAATCCCGCTGATACCAGTTAGAGAAAGATTTATTATATGCCCCTATGATTCCTGAATTCACAGAAAGCATTTAAAATTAATTGTCTCATTAAGACCCTTCTGAAAAATGGTGTTCAATCTATTAATCCACATTGCTTCAACCTGTAACTATTTCTTAGACCTGTCACCCCCTCTCATAGATCGTGGGACATGGTCAATCAGTTTGTATCGCAATGTGGCTACACTGTGCCTTGCCTGTGCAAAGTGCCTTGCTACAGGCTGCTCACTTTGTCCAGACTTAATGGCCTCCCTTATCGCATATCTGTGTTGGGCCATACGGATCCTGAACTCACAGTCCGTTTTTCCCACATACCCCAGCCCACAGGGGCATGTCAGTAGATAAATAACGAACTTGGATTTACATGAAAGTGAAAACCGGATGGCATATTTTTTACCCGTATGTGGGTGTTGGAAATATTCCCCTGGATTTAGAAAGCTGCATGTCGTGCATCCACTGCAACGGAAACAACCCTTTCTCTGTTTCAGAAAATGTGTAGGTTCCGTATTGAATTTTGACAGGTCGGTCTTAACTACCATGTCTCTGATACTTCTATTTCTAGAGTAGCTAAATAGGATCTTACTCCCAAATGTTTTTCCCAATTCCTTATCTGTGGCTACCAAAGGCCACAGCTTTTTCACCTGTTTACCCAAATATGGGCTGCTAGCGTTGAACTGTGTCACCCACGGGAATCTATTGTGTAAACTTTTTTTACTCCTGGGTACTAATAATTGATCACGTGTCTTAGCTAAGGCTTTCTTTTTTGCCTTCTCTAAATCTGTAGCTCTGTAACCTCTCTGGAAAAACTTCTGTATCATTACATCTAATTGTCTGTCCCTTTCATCTCTATCACTGTTAATCCGACAGACTCGTAATAGTTGGGAATAGGGTAACACCTGTGTAGTCGACCTGGGGTGAAAGCTGTCTGCCCTCAATAGATTGTTTCTATCGTTAGGCTAAGTAAACAGGCTAGTTTCAATCTCTCCTGCATTTAAAGTGATACACACATCAAGAAAGTTAACTTGTTTCCTGTCCATAGTAGCCGTAAATTTAATCGAGACGAAAGGTGTAATTAAATAGCACCTGAAACGTTGACAATCAAGCTGGTGTAGCTGTCTTATTTGGTTTTGTAAATCCGTGGAGTGCCGCCTGAACTTGCTCTTTGTTTCTGCTCTGTCTGGACCGTGGGAGGGCACCCAGGTAATTAACAAGTTGTTTGGAGTGCCGGTCATTTGGGAACTATATATATATATATATATATATATGCACTTCACTTTTATCCACATATTTATATATTTTTTATTTTTTGTGTTTCTAAAAAAAACAATATTTTAAATTGGTATATGTTAGATGTGAACATTTTTATGTAATTTTTTTTTCTTTCTTTTTTTATTGGCTCTTGTGATTATAATAAATTGTATATATATATTTTTATACACTGGGTACCATTCTTTTAATAGCTATATAAACACCATTGATCGCTTAGAACCCCTCAATTTTTTCCTTACCAAAGACTATTTCCAGAGATTTACCACCCCTGTACTTCTTGGGAATAGCTGACGCCCATATAGTTGTGGAGTGTTGTTTATATAATATATATATATATATATTGAACTATTTATTATTACTTATAACTGCCAAATAATACATAGGCGATATTTTCCTCACAAGTGGTGCAATTTTTTTAATTGTAGACAATATATATATATTTGCATCTTTATATATATATACACATATATATATATATATATATAGGAATGTGTAGACACATAAGTCACATCCCTATATAATAAAACCAAGTTAGTGGTCGTGACATCCCATAAGAGCTCCTAAGTTTAATTAGTCATTGTAACCATACAAAACAATAGTATCTCTGAGTGCTCTCAGTTTCCACTAAGCTCAAGTGGCTCAACTAATAAGTAACAGGACTACGGCAGAGATGGTCACAGGCTCGAGACCAACATACATAGAATTCTTTTAAATAAAAGTAATTTGTTAGCAGTTATGTTTTGTAGGTTTATGAAATTATATATATATACTTTTTTATATTTATTAGAGGAAATTTTATTCTAATTCATCAGTTGTAAAGATAAAGTTAACCTAAAACCAAAAAGACACAACTCAAATTTTCAATTTAGTTAATTAACTACTTAGAGATGAGAGAGCTGAACAATATCTAAATTAGTTATCATGCTTTTTGGTTATGATCTTTTCTCTACATTAGATTCAATTCACTTGAATCATAATGATAAGATTTTTTGTTTATATTTTCCTTTTGTCCCCCTCCCACGTTAGGAATAACCATCTTTATAAGAATAGTCATCCTAATAATGATAGGGTACTATGATTATGACAACTGTCTAATGTTACATCTATCATATATTTAATTCCTTTTCCACTCATGTCCTACCAGTTCAAATAACTAACTGTGTGTCTCTACTACCTCTTAAATCATATACTTTTATTAATGTATGCCACTAGGCTATTAGGTTGGCTTGATATTTTAGCCACTTTACTTTATATGACTCTATATGTCTTTATATTTATTTTCAATCCTATGTCTAGTGGGGCTAAATGAGCAGCATGTTGACTGATAACACGCCACTCTCTCATCTCTTGAATTAAGTAATTAATCAATTAAACTGAAAATTTGAGCTTATTATTGTTATTTATTATATTTTGTTATTGTAGGCTAATTTTACCCTTATAATCGATGAATTAGAACAAAATTTCCTCTAATAACTATATAAAAAAGTATATATATATATATATATATATATATATATAGTAGAACAAAAAGGCGGCACTCCCAGACTTGTAAAGGTAGATATATATAAATTTCATAAACCCATAAAATATAATTGCTAATAAACTGCTTCTATTTAAAAGAACTTCACGTATGCTGGTCTCAAACCTGTGACAATCTCTGTCGTAGTCCTTTTAGCTACTTGTTAAGCCACTGGAGCTCAGTGGAAACTGAGAAAACTAAAATATACTATTGTTATGTATGGTAATAATGACTAACTAAATGTGTGTCTTTATTATTTCTTGAATCACATATAATTTTATTAATGTATTCCACTGGGCTGCTATGTTAACTTGATATTCTTGCCACCCCACTTTATATGACCTTATACGTCTATACATACTCTCTATTTTATGTTTAGTGGGGCTAAATGAGTAGCATCTTGACTGATAACACTCCGCTCTCTCATATCTCTAAGTAGTTAATTAACTAAATTGAAAATTTGAGTTGTGTTTTTTTTTTGTTTTGTTTTTTAGTTTAACTTTATCTTTACAACTGATGAATTAGAATAAAATTTCCTCTAATAAATATAAAAAAGTATATATATAATTTCATAAACCTACAACATAACTGCTAACAAATTACTTTTACTTAAAAGAATTCTATGTATGTTGGTCTCGAGCCTGTGACCATCTCTGCCGTAGTCCTGTTACTGTGTCTGTGTTTGTGTGTGTGTGTGTGTGTGTGTGTGTATATATATTCTTCATATGAGATTTATTGTCATCATTTACATGTAAAGCACCTATATTTATTGTAATTATTGACTTCTAGCAGTGAATGGACTCACTTTCTTTTACTCATAGCAATGAATAGATCTAATTAAAAATCTCAGGTGTGAATGAACAACACCAGAAGCTGATTGGCCACAACCAGTTTTAATACCATCTCACCTGTTCATTGATCATTTATACCTCCTGAAGAAACTGGTGTTTGCTGTGGCAGAGAAATGCATTGAGGACTACAGAGCTTGAGTGTCCGCCGTTGGGAATAAGCAGCAACTATCATTTGAAGTAGATACGTCGTCCCCCAGCCGCCTGCTGCGTCAGGAACATTTAACAACTGACTGTCACTTTGCAACAAGCCCCGTCAGCAGACTAGGTATTGTGGAGTCACCATTCCCCCCCCCCCCCCCCCCCTGCCTTGCATACCTACAGAGGGGGAACCGATCAGCTGTCCGGAGCCCATACATCTGCACTGCCATCGATGGGAAAGTACGGTCAATACCTGCAGCAGGTGAGAACTAATCTTTGGTCAGGGGTGAGCATAACGTCTCCACTCCACTCTATTTACAGCTGTGGACTTCATGCTTTTAGGAAAAAATCCTTCCCATTGATTCTGGATTTACCAGCTTTATACTATCAATATATGGACTTCAACTCTGCTAATTTCATTTAAGCTTAATTTTATATACCATCTAAATTGCTATGCTTCATTGACTGCCATCTTAGATTGTTTATATTGATTTTTATTTTTGGTTACAAATGTTCATGCAGTAATTTATTGCTATTTTATGTGTATTCTTAATAAATTGCATTATATGTTATTTTATAAGCGCTCCTTGTTTGAGTCTATACAAACATTACGCTATTTCTATGTTTAGGCATCCAGTTTGCCATATAGGAGCAGCTATAATATAAACTATATACAAAGATGCATTTTTAATTGCTAAATTATTTTTAAGTGTTTATAGCGCCCAATTTCTCTGTGGAATCTATTTCCCTGTGATACTATTGTGCCTACCAGTAGGTGATTCTTTGCCGTGTGCCGGGTCACAGCAGCTGCGTGTGATGGCACGCCGCTGCCGTGGCCCGCCCCCCGCATGGTCCAGGCATGCCTGCATTGCCCGGACTGCGCCCCCAAAACGGTGGCCGAATGCCACTGGCCCACTCCCTCCCGCCCAGCGAACACCTCTGCCTGTCAATCAGGCAGAGGCGATCGCTGGGCGGTAGGGAGCTGGCCGGTGGCATCTCTGGCATGTACAGGTGCACAGTGGCGCATTAACATATGCAGTTCAGTCCTGATCGCCCACTGTGCAAAAATGCTCAGCAGCGATCAGGTCTGAATTAGCCCCTCAGTACACTGCATTCAGTAGCAGCTCTTGCCACGGCCAAGCAGGCTTTTTTGCCCAGGGCGCCACTATGCTGAGGGCACCACAGCCGCCGTGACAAGAGCCGCTACTGATCCTCCCTCCCCCCGGCTGCAGCGAGTGCCATGCTAGAGGTCAAAATTGACCCCTAGTGTCAGTGTGGTGCTGCTATGTGAGAGACATCATGACGTCTCTCCCATAGAGAGGAACCGGAGACAGCGGCAGCAGCAGTCCAGAAGCAGGAGCGAGGCTGGTAAGTATTGTGTTTTGTTTTTTTAGGGTTTCAAAGCGGTGCTACTACTGGGGGTACAGCTACAGGGGGGGCCCAGCTACTGGGGGTAAATCTACAGGGGGGTCCAGCTACTGGGGGTAAATCTACAGGGGGGGGCACAACAACTGGTGGCACTGCTACAGGGTGCAAATCAACTGGGGGCACTGCTACAGGGGGAACAGCTACTGGGAAAAATTAACTAAGGGCACAGCTACAGCAGGGCACAAGTACAGGGGGATAACTGGCCATGCCCCTTCCCTATGAAGAAGCCACACCCCTGTTTTGGGGCGCACGTCCTCGGCGTGCACCAACTGTATTTTACCGGTGGAGGGGGGGGGGGGGTGCCGTCACAGGAAACTTTTGCCCCGGGCTCCACAAGATCTAGAACTGACTGCATTGTCCCAATTCATTCTGTTATTCCATCTCTGCCATCCAGTGAGGCTGTCACGGCTACATGGTATGATATACCTCTTGTGCTGCCCATGTTGGGCCACTTGTACAAAAGGTTACAGGGCCACTTCTAGCTCTCAATCCACACCTGGTCTCAGACACAACTGCAGCAACAGACTCAATTGCATACAATTTGGCTCTATGAGGAGGGATCCCGCCCCCCCCCCCCTTAACAGACCCCACCCCCTCATCAGACCAGACCCTATTAGGGCTGCTTCCAGTGGCAGATCTTGAAGAAAATTAAAGGGAGGGCACCATGATGGGGGAACGGTAATAGTTATATTACATGCACCTAAGGCACGTGTGCTCCCAGATAAGAGGTGTGGTATCACAGGGGGCATGGCCTCACAGAATACGCCATCAGGTAATTATTGGCTGTAGGAGCGCATCCTGGTTTACTGCCAATCTTTCACCCTGATGAAAAGGCTGATTGGGCCTTGAAATGTTGGTCACCTGTTCCATTAGTTATGGGAGCCTGGAAGGCACCCCAGCACAATATAATTATTAAAGTTTTTAGTTGGTGGTGGCAGGTGCAGCATACCTTGTTTTGGGCACTGCACTGAGACTCAGACTGCAGGACACGAACTGCCCATCTTTGATTAACAGAAGCAGCCAGCTGGATCTCCAACAAGCAGCATAAGACATCTGCAGGACAGCCCTGTCACAATCACACAGGCCGCCTTCTCAAAGCTGAGGCTGAGTGTGACTGCACCTAGCACGGTGGTAAAGGAAGTGGAGGAGGAAGCGCTGGGTAACTGTGCGGTGCAGTGAGGGCTAATGAAGCCTTCTGCGCCGTCATAAGTAACAGTCTTACTCAATGCTGGCATGTGAACCCCGTGCCTGGGCTGGACCCTGACTGGGTAGCATTGGGGAAGGTAGGTTGCGGTGTGAGCACACCGCGGCGGGTTCTAGTGCCTGCCGACTCTTTCATCAAATCTGAAAGAACGGAAATAGCAGTAGTGCTGCTGCTGTTCTCCTTTTGAAAAAAAAGAAGTCAGAAATGACAGGGGGGGCACGGGCCCGAGTATGCCCCTGGATCTCTCATCCACTATTGGGCGTCTTGTGGCACGCGTGGTGCCTCAAAAGCCGCCCATCCGAGCAGACTGAAAATCTCCATCCTACAAAGGAGATTTCTGGCCTCTCGCCTCGCCCTAAATGGCGGCGACACACCTCCGTTTTTACAAAAAGAGGCCGTTGCTGCCCCCTTCCTGGCCCCCCAGAAGGTAGTAGACTGTCAATCACTGACAGCATGATACCTTCATTGCAGGACTTGTTTGCACATGCGCAGATAATTGGTACTTTGTGGCAAAAGAAGCAACTCCAACCACATCTGAATAACCCCAAATATGCAGGAAATAAATACTATTTGCTAAAACTGTGGAAATAATGCTTTGAAAGTATAAAATTCCCAATGCAGTTTATTTGCTCATTTGTTTGTTTTTAAAAGGCAACTATTTTTCCTGTTTTTAATAGTATATGAAATATCAACATAAAACTATGGGCCTAATTCAGACCTGATTGCTGTGTTGCAAATTACACTGTCCTGCGATCAGATAGTCGCCGCCCAGGGGGAGTGAAAATTCACCCCGTGCAAGTGTGCGAATGCATGTGCACGCTGTGCGAAAATTCCCCGTAGCCAGCGGACAGCTGCAAAACTATCCTTATCACATTCCCTATTGAATGATTTTCCCATTCTGTGCAGTGTGTGCATTCTGTGCATAACTCAATACCTACTCCTCCCAGGGCCGAAACTAGGATTTTTGTCACCCGGGGCAAGGTAGTCATTTGACCCCCCCCCCCGGCAAAAAAAAATAAATTCTTTTACAATAAATAAATAAAAATAATAATAAAAAAATTAAAATAAATAAATACATGAATAAAAATATTATATATATATATATATATATCTTTCAGAACTTTTTTACCTGAAAAATTGCCTTTTCTAACATGAATTTCATATCCAGGAAAAAGTGTCCCCATTTTACACAGTACGACAGGCAAGTGTCCCCATTCCCCATTTTACACATTGCGGCAGACAGGTGACCCCATTTTACACATTGCGGCAGACAGGTGTCCCCATTTTACACATTGCGGCAGACAGGTGTCCCCATTTTACACATTGCGGCAGGAAAAAGTGTCCCCATTTTACACATTGCGGCAGACAGGTGACCCCATTTTACACATTGCGGCAGGAAAAAGTGTCCCCATTTTACACATTGCGGCAGGCACGTGTCCCCATTTTACACAGTACGCTGGCAAGTGTCCCCATTTTACACATTGCGGCAGGAAAAAGTGTCCCCATTTGACACATTGCGGCAGGCACGTGTCCCCATTTTACACAGTACGCTGGCAAGTGTCCCCATTTTACACATTGCGGCAGGAAAGTGTCCCCATTTTACACATTGCGGCAGGAAAAAGTGTCACCATTTTACACATTGCGGCAGGAAAAAGTGTCCCCATTTTACACATTGCGGCAGGCACAGGTCCCCATTTTACACATTGCGGCAGGAAAAAGTGTCCCCATTTTACACATTGCGGCAGGCACAGGTCCCCATTTTACACATTGCGGCAGGAAAAAGTGTCCCCATTTTACACATTGCGGCAGGCACAGGTCCCCATTTTACACAGTACGCTGGCAAGTGTCCCCATTTTACACATTGCGGCAGGCACAGGTCCCCATTTTACACAGTACGCTGGCAAGTGTCCCCATTTTACACATTGCGGCAGGCACAGGTCCCCATTTCACACAGTACGCTGGCAAGTGTCCCCATTTTACACATTGCGGCAGGCACAGGTCCCCATTTCACACAGTACGCTGGCAAGTGTCCCCATTTTACACATTGTGGCAGGAAAAAGTGTCCCCATTTTACACATTGAGGCAGGCACAGGTCCCCATTTTACACAGTACGCTGGCAAGTGTCCCCATTTTACACATTGCGGCAGGCACAGGTCCCCATTTTACACAGTACGCTGGCAAGTGTCCCCATTTTACACATTGTGGCAGGAAAAAGTGTCCCCATTTTACACATTGAGGCAGGCACAGGTCCCCATTTTACACAGTACGCTGGCAAGTGTCCCCATTTTACACATTGCGGCAGGCACAGGTCCCCATTTTACACATTGCGGCAGGACGGTGGTGGAGGGAGAGAGAGAGAGAGGAAGGGAGAGGGGCTGACTTACATTTGAAGCGGTTCTCGCCGCTCTTCAGCCGCCTCTCCCTCCTCGTCCGGTCTGCGCGGCTCCCCCTTCTCCCTCCTCCGGCGGGGTTTCGTGGAATGACGCGTTTGTGCCGTGACGTCACGACGCAATCGCGTCATTCCGCGAAACCCCGCCCCCCGAGCTGGGCACTCGGGAGAAGGGGGTTTCAACGTTATAAAAGTGCCGCGGCGGGTGTTAGGGGGTCTCGGCGCCCCCTCCAATCCGGCGCCCAGGTCGCCTGCCCCCCTAGCCCCCCCCCTAGTTTCGGACCTGCTCCTCCAGTGCGAAGAAATCAGGCTGATCGGGGCCGGAGCTGATGTCACACACCCGCCTTCGCCTGCATTTTTCCAGACACTCCAGTTAGCGGTTAGTTACTACCACCCACAAACTGCCTCTTCCTGTCAATCACCTTGCAAACGCCTGTGCAAGCTGAATTATTGCACCATCCTGTCCCTGCTGTCTTCGACGTGCATTCGCATTGCGGTGCATACACATGCGCAGTAGTTTGATAATCGTCCCCTGTGCGAAAAATGCACAGCAGCAATCAGGTCTGAATCAGGCCCAATATGCGATTAGATTAGGAGTAGAATATATAACATTCAAATAATATTTTTTCTTTTTATGTACTTTGTGTGGAAATAAGGGGATAAACTATTTAAAGCATGAACATGTAACTTGTCATTAACCTCTGAAACAGGAGACCATTTGTATATATTACACAAGTTCCTCTGTAGAATAGAATAGGTAATGGTACTATACAGTATATGCAGATAACGATACTTACATAAAGTGCTGTTGGTTTCCGTTAAGATTTCTGATACTGTACTAGTTGCTTTGCCCAGTTGAGTATCGTTGGTGCTCAAAGCATCAAATATGCATTCCGTTTTGTCACGACACTCTATCTTCACGTCATTGTATGTATCTAGTTCTGTCAAATTACTTAAGAAAACTGGTTTGAAATCGAATATGCTCTTTCCATTTCCTTGCCTATTGGTAAATAGGTTCATCTCCTTTACTTCCCCTGTGTAGCAGAGGAAAAATTAGAATAGATGTACACTCTTGATTGGCACAGTGGCATCATATACCATGGTACTGCTCCAGGTCATTGATAGGCTGTATGTCTATATCATTGGAATGTCCAGCTCACATGCAGTCACCCAGTTGAAGAGGTTGAAGAATTCCAGGGAAAGGAAGAGTGTTGTATGTATTAAGTCATTGATTTGCCCACTGCAAATTTAATCAATCCCTGACTGCAAAACACCCACCCTAAGCCTACCTACCCAACAATCACTGATCTAAAACATTGCACTTACACAGCTTTCCATAATTAAATATATCTTCTTCTGAGCTGTTACTGGGAATAATAGTGCCATCTGGACTCAAGAAATCGTCACTCTGGTCTCTGTTCCAGGTACCTATTTAACAAATAAAAAATAACTACAAAGTAGAATTGTTAGTACATACAATATGTACAGGTATGTATGGTAAAATAATGTAAATCTATTAACGCTACTATTTTAGGTCTGCAATTAGCACTTGTGCCACTACTTGGTAGACTTACCCAGCAGGCCTTTGGTTTTATTTAGAAAGATGTTAGGAAGACTGGTTACAGCGCTCAGCATTCCGAAGTAAGCTGACACTGACACAGACAGAAGACCCTCAAATGTTGCTGTAATGGATTCATCATTTAGTAGCAAGACAGCGGGGTTTGAATTATTGATCTCTACGCCCATATCTAGGAATTAATAGAGATGATAACAACAGTTTATTTCTAAATACAATTTTAAATTTATGTTATTGCATCTGACACACATTAACAATAATCATCTACTGTATATGTCATAGATGAGCAATGTCTGTCTAGCCAAATGTGGGGCATAGTTACAAATTATTTGGTTTTAGACTCAACAATTATAATTTCTTACCACTGCTATTCATGGCAATAAGAAATTATAGATGCCCGAATGTACTATTAATCACCCACAGGGTCAGGGGCTCGAAAAGGAGCCCATCTCTGTGAAGTGTAAGACATGAAATTATTGCAAAAGCGATTTCTTTCTGGAGCTGAGGTCCTTCTGCGCATGCACAGTCTGCTGGTAATTCCTGCGGAATGTAGTGCATAGGCTACAGCAGTTAATAAATTCAGATGACCTCAGCTGTCAGGACAAAGCTTGATCAATATGGGCTCAAGCATGGTAAATCTGACAGCATTGCAGCCCCATTAGAAACCTATGGGGGCTGCTGTCAGAAATGGAGGGACATATGGTGATATCTGCTGCGGTCCTTCCTTCAGTACCGTTTCTAGGGAAGGGCGAGTCTGAGGCCATGGCCACTGTTTCTTTCTGACAGTATTTTATGAGGTCTGTGCATTTAAATAGAATACTGGTGAAAATGTCCCACCCAAAATGGCCACCACCTCAGAGGAGATACTTGGGAAGTTTGCTAGTGGAGATGCACCATCGTGAAAATCCCTGACAATGAGCAGTTAGGTAGTGTGGCACAGTGGCATAATTCTAAAGTAAGGGGCATCACTTTCTGTGTGGGACATAATATGTTCATATGATGCAATGGGCAGGACTGTCTGTGGAATCCCAGAATTTGAGTGTGTGTGCCCCTTTAAAAAGAGACAGTGTCTGAAGTCTGGTGAAGTGTCATACTGGTACGGCAAGGGTTAGACTTGGACCAGAGTCCAGTCACATGAAGTGGCACAGAGAAAGGGGGGAACGGGTAACCTTTTGTTGGAGGGGCTCGGGTCCTGATACCCCCCATTCCCCATTGTAGAAAGTGGCAGTGGGGAGAGAGAGGACACTGCTGCAGCAGCAGCAACCTCAGTGCATAGAACACATGCTGCTGGGTGCTGTAAAACTTTAATTAAAATATTGCCTAAGAAGGGGGGCTTACCACACCTCCTTGCATTGACCTATGCCCTCCCCCCCCCCCCCCCCCATCCTGGTACCTGAGCCCGGCACAGCTGTCGGTGACTGTGGTCACATGGTCCAGCTGGTGAGTGCTAAATGGACAAGGGAGACTGGGAGCAGAAGAGCCTTGGGGGGAGAAGGTAGAGTTGAAAGGAAGCCATTGTGGTGCTGGATACACAGAAAGGGGTGGAGCGGGAGCTGACAAGATGGAGCAATCTGGGTGGTCAGGCTGGGTGGTGGAGAGCAGGGCTGAGGCAGTGGAGTGCTACCGGAGTGCAGAAAACCAGAGAAAGGGCATGAGATGACGCAGCCAGGAACCGGACACAGCCAGGCCTATTGAAAGGGGTGGATGCTGCAGCCATCTTGAAATGCTGAGAATCGCTGAGACAGGTCCAGCCAATTAAAGTAACTACCACAGTGGAAAGGAGTGAGTACACAGAGACTGTTGGTGTAAAGGGTTGTAAGCAGGCAAGTGCCAGACCCAAATATCCTTTAGTAACATACATCTCCTATATAATAGCCCAGATCTGTGATCTTGTGATTCATTTGCTAACACTGGGCGGAGTCACAACAGTGGGCGGAGTTAGTCAAATGAGTCACAGATCTGGCCAAATCTATAGGACACTAGGAGCAGCTGCAGAAGCAGATAGTATGGACATGGCACAGGCAGGGTGCATACCTCCCAGCTTTCTCACACACACACACACACACACACACACACACACACACGGCGAAAAGGGGGCGTGGCTTCACGGGAGGGCCCCCGTTTTCGTCAGTGAGGGGGCATGCCCAGCGCTCTGTGAGCTGCTGGCATGCCCCCAGGGGCTGATTATGAGTCAGGGGGGCACAGGGTACTTGAGACAGGGGAGCCCTATCTCATTGCTGTGCATGCCGTGGGTTGGGGGCGTGGCCTAATCGCGGACCGCGAGGCCACGCCCCATTATGCAAATTCCGGGTTTTTTTTTTTTTTTTTAATGGAATTTTGGCCCCTCAGCTAGAGGTAAATCCAGAGGAGGTGGTATCCCCCCTACACACCCGCACAGGCAGAAGAAAGCAGGGAGACTGCTGCCTCCCTGTAACACCACAGACCTGCCAATACGCAGCAGCGTGTGCTGACTGTAGCACAATGCTGCCGCTGTTGCTGGCAGGACGGGGGAGCTTCTGAGCTGGGACAGAGCTACTCGAGCCGGGGGGGCCCCTAAAACTGTGGGGCCAACGGTACGTACCGCCTGCCCCCCCCCCTTAATCCGGCTCTGCTGCTGGAACCCCCCCTTAATCCGTACCCCCTGATGCCCCCTCTCCCTCTGTCTCCACTATTCACCACTGCAGAACAGCGAGTACAGGAGCTTTCCAACTGCTCCCCCCCCCCACCGCAGGACACTGCGACCCGCGGGTGGGACAGCGGGACAGACCCCAAAAAATGGGACTGTCCCGCGTAAATTGGGACATTTGGAAGGTATGGGGGTGTGTGAGGGGGTATGCCATACTTGACCCCCACATCAGCATACTCAGCAGGGTCGCTCTGGCGGGGAGGAGCGTCACATTCTGGCACATTCCACGCTTCTTAGCTGTAGTTTTGTGGGTCACCAGCCGCTGTGCACTTTCCGTACTGCCTCTGTTATCTCCAGCCCCTGCGACCCCACCGCTAGCTGCAGCGCTGCCACCCGCAGTGAGTTGCGCCCAGCTCCTTCACACACTTTAGCCGGCGGGTAGCGCTGCAGAAGTCCGCGCTGCTTGCAGGCTCTGACCCCCTCCTCCCTCCAGCATCAGCGTCTCCTGGGAGCTAACCAGTCACTCCCAGTCTCCCCTTACCATAGTGCCCAGCAGCCGTGAGGTCCGCACCACGTGCATGCTATGACCCCCTCCTCCCTCCAGCCGCAGCATCTCCTGGGGGCTAACCAGTCACTCCCAGTCTCACCTTACCACAGTGCCCGGCAGCTGCGCGAGGTCTGCGGTGTGTGACTGAGGAGGGGGGGAGTGATGCGGACGGGCAGAGGAAGAAGGAATACAGCATAAGCGAGTCAGCCATGCCAAGTCTCCACCAGCAGCAGATGCCAACAGGTTGGAGTGGAACAGCAGCAGCCAGCAGCAGTGACTCCGGTAAGACACATCTGTCTGTCACCACTGTTCTGTCCCTAATACCAATCTCTCCCGTGCCCTGTGTTCTGTCATGTCCCTGTCACCCCTGGCCTTGACCTGCCACCCTTATCCTGGCCCTTTCACCCTTATCCTGGCCCTTTCACCCTTATCCTGGCCCTGTCACCCTTATGCTGGTCCTGCTACCCCTATCCTGGCCCTGTCACCCCTGTGCTTGCCCTGTCAACCCTATACTGGCTCTGTCACCCCTGTCCTGGTCCTGCCGCCCCTACACTGACCCTGTCACCCCTATCCTGTCCCTGTCATTTCTGTCCTGGCCCCGTCGCCCATGTCCTGGCCCCGTCACCCCTGTCCTGGCCCCGTCACCCCTGTTCTGACCCTGTCACCCCTGTTCTGACCCTGTCACCCCTGTCCTGGCCCAGTCAACCCTGTTCTGACCCTGTCACCCCTGTCCTGGCCCTGTTACTGCATACCCTCCAACTACCTTTTTGGCAGGTACAGTACCCGCAGCACCTCCAGACCTCTCCCCAATGCACCACACCTCCGCACCTTCCCCTCCACCACATGCGGCACTCCACCCCTCCCCCACATGCTGTGCCTCCAGATCCCCTACACCACCCGCGGCTCCCACTCCTCCGCCCCTTCACCACCCCCAGCAATCTCCAGGCCCCCTCCACCATTCACCCCCCTTATGTCTCCCCCACACCTGCCCCCCTCCACCTGCAGCATCTGCAGACACCCTCCTCCATCCGCGGTCCCCCCCTCACCCACCCCTCCCCCACCAATGGCACCCCCGCACCTGCCCCACCACCACCTGCAGCACCTCCGGACCTCCTTCCCCATCTGCCGCAACACCCGTACCTGCCCCTCCCCTATCCATGGCGCCTGCGGACCCCTACCCCACCAGTGGCACTCCCGCCCCTTCCCATCCCACAGCACCTCCGGAACCCTTCACCCATCTGCAACATCCCCACACCTGCCCCTCCCCCACCCATGGCACCCCTGCCCTCCCCCACCTGCAGTGCCTCCGGACCCCTCCCCCATCTGCACCCCCCACTCCTCTGCCCCTCCCCCACCCGCAGCACCTCCCAACCCTTCCCCATCCGGGCCCCACCCCCACTTCCGCCCCCCCTCCATCCGCAGCATCTACAGACACCATCCGCAGTACCCCCCGCACCCGCTACATTCTGGACATTGTGGCCTGCAGGTGCTGTTCACGCCGTTGCAAGGGGCTGCGCCTCCTTCACCATCGCACACCCTTTCATTGTGCAATATTTAACCACTAACAAAGGAATGCAGGTGATACTCCATATAACACAAATATTGAACCCCAGAAAGGCATGCAAGGGTTAAGGGGGCGTAGCCCCTTGCGACGGTGTAAAGAGCGCCCGTAGGGCGCGATGAAGCACCTAGTGTACAATATTGTTGGAAGAGAAGGGTTTTCACCAGGCCCTATAGTAACAGCTTACAGACCAGATTCTCATTTGAATGCAATTGTCATGACAGAGACACACTTTTTAAGAAGAGCTGAAGAAACATTTAGACATTTTTAAGGAGTACAAAGCTATTTACCCAAGGAATATAGAGCTACTTAAGAAAGAGAGACTGAGTTACCTATCCAAGGAACCCTTACTACAGAGTAAGCTACTTTTGCTAGAGATACTAGGATATCTTCACTATTTACTTCTTTGCATAATTGACTCACAGTGACATCCCTAAATTGCTTTACAAGTGTCATCACCATTCCATTGCAACACCAGGGCACGTCAGGAGCAAAGGGAGCTCCAACATAATTTGCCACTGAAGATTGAAACAACATTATTAGGGAAAATAAAATATTTGTGTCCATAAAGGGTGTGTGGCCTCACTGCAATATGTGTGGCCTTGCAGGAAAAGACTACACTGACACAATAGTGCCCTTTACAACATATTATGCCCCAACCAGATATGCCCCAACACCATATTATGCCCTACATAGACAGTAATGCCCCGTGCACCATATTAACATATTATGCCACACAGAAACAGTAATGCCCCTTGCACCATATTAACATAGTATACCCCACACAGACAGTAATGCCCCTTTCACCATATTAACATACTGTATTATGCCCCAGACAGACAGTAATGCCCCTTGCACCATATTAACATAGTATGCCCCACACAGACAGTAATGCCCCTTGTGCCATATTAGCATATTGTGCCCCACAAAGATGTAACACCCCGGGGTTAGCAGGTATGTCTAAGTGGTTGGAAGAGGTATCACAGATATTTGGTGGCTGTGACAGACCTTTTCCCTAAAGTGTTCTCCCCAGTACCTTGTCCATAGTACCATGCTCAGAGAGGTAAGATAGATTGACACAAAACAGGAATGTATAGACAGCAATTCCAACAGGATGTCTTTTTATTGAGCCACAATTAATTCTGTATTAAAGAAGGTGATTGGTTATTTGGCAAAAATTAGACTATTACAAGATGGCATTGAAGAAGATCTCCAAATCACAACTGACCATAGCTTACAATGCAATGGAACATTAAGTAATTAAATTGGCCAATCAATCTAATCACATATATATGTATATTGCAATAACAAAACAATACCAAGGGTGAGGAAAAATTGTCTAGATACAGCCTGATCTCCTTTATACATTCGGGGGATCCTTCACTTATGCATTTTTAGGGGATTTTGCTACAAAAATGATATTAATATAAATAGGTCCCTAAGTGGCTAAACATTTTTACAGCCCAAGCACCTACAGTAGGATCCTGATGCTAATTGAATTCTTTGTTGAACCATCACAAAGGATCGTACTCATTTAGACAAAATTAATTATAACTGAAGCTAGGAAATAAACCTGTTTTTTTTTATTACTTTTTATTTATTTCAGTAAGTACTGTAGGATCAGATACTGTAGTTCAGATCCAGAGCCGGCCATAGGCATAGACAAACTAGGCAATTGCCTAGGGCATTTGATATGCCTAGGGGCATCAGTAGCTTCTGCTGATTAAAATGATATGCGGCATGCCTATATTCTGTATGTAGCATTTCATATACAGATACAGCCACAGTCTCACACAGTATATAGGCATGCTGCATATCATTTTAATCATCAGAAGCTGCTTGTGCATCCTAGCCACATAGCAATGCAATTAAGATGCATTTTCATAAAAATAAAATAAAAAAGGTGTGGCCGATGTTAGCACTGAGGCAAGATTTATGAGGACACATCTGTATCCAAGCAGAGGCAGAGGTCAGTGTTAGTGGCAGTGTGAGTGCTGTGTGCATGTGAGTGGGTTGGTTGTGCAGTAGTGTTCAGAATATGTGTAAGGAGCATTATGTGTGTCATGTAAAAAGCATTAATAATGTGCAACATATGTGTAGGGGGCACTATGTGTGTCATTATGTGTATAAGGGCATTAATAATGTGCGGCATATATGTAAACGGGTACTACTGTATGTGTGTCATTATGTGTATAGGGGCACTAATAATGTGCGGCATATGTGTAAGGGAATTTATGTGTAAAAGGGTATTAATAAAGGTTGTCATAATGTGTAAGGCGCATTATTTTTATAGGGATAGTAATAAGGTGTCTCATATGTGTAAGGGGCATTACTGTGTGGAATGTGTATAAATGCATTACAAATGTGTGGCATTATGTGTAAAAGGTGCTCAGGTGCTCTACTATGTGGCGTTGCGTATAGAAAGGGCACTACTGTGTCGTCTAATGTGAATAAAGAGCAATAGGGCGTGGTGTAATGTGAATATAAGGAGCAATTCAGTGTGATGTAATGTGAATAAGGGGCTCTACTGTGAGGAGTAACAATAATAAGGTAAAGTGATACTACTGCGGGATGTAATATGAATTATAGACACTATCACATGATCAAATGTGAAAAAAGTTGCAGTACTGTGTGGCGTAATTGGAATTGGGGTTATTGTGTGGCCATGCCCCTTGCCAGCAAACACCCCCCTTTTTGGGCTGTGCGTCAAATGTGCGAACTGTTCCTATTTCAAATATAGGGGGTACAAACACCAAAATAAGGACTGCTATGGGTGAGGGGTGATGGTACTGGGAAAGAGGTGGAAGGTCAGAGGCTAAACCAGCGGTAGTGCTAGGGGGCACCAGCCAAAATCTTGCCTAGGGCATCATATTGGTTAGGGCCGGCTCTGTTCAGATCACTATACTTCATTGCTCATTCTCCTGTTTATATTTTATACCATAGGAAAACATTAATTGTATTTTACAATGTTAAGGCAAACATTTCACAAACTACTGTATATTTATTGCCCATTGACATTTTGAATATCTGCAATATTGAATATTAAATGCAACATTGAGTTTACAGGCACCTACCTTCGAAATAACTGAATGAAACATTGTGCCCATCAAGGGAAACAGTTATACTGTCATTCACTCCAAGATACCACTCCACCTAAAAGACCAGCAGTACAGAAATGAAGTCACACTATAGAATATTAAGGAGTAATCAGAAATGTAGTTACAGTATATGCAAATGGAACGCAAACAGCTGTGTGTGTGTGTGTGTGTGTGTGTGTGTGTATATATATATATATATATATATATATATATATATATATACATGTTTTGTTGCCTCACAACCTGGATTTAAAATGGATTGTTTGAAGATTTGCATCATTTCATTCGCATGCCTACAACTTTGAAGATGCTTTTTCTTTTTTATTGTGAAGCAAACAACAAATAGGACAAAATAACAGAAAACTTCAGCGTGCATTCACCCCCCTAAAGTCAGTACTTTGTAGAGCCATCTTTTGCGGAAATTACAGCTGCAAGTCGCTTTGAATAAGTCTCTATGAGCTTGCCACATCTTGCCACCTGGATTTTTGTCCATTCCTCAAGGCAAAACTGCTCCAGCTCCTTAATGATGGATGGTTTCTGCTTGTGAACTGCAATCTTCAAGTCTGACCACAGATTCTCAATTGGATTGAGATCTGGGCTTTGACTAGGCTATTCCAACACAATTATGTTCCATTTCCATGACCCTTATGTTGTATATATTTAACAGGACAAGTACAGTTTAACAAACCAATCACTTACGACGGGGACTGTCACTTGTGGCTGAAATGATTGGTTTGTTTGGCCCCCACAAAACAAGCTACCAATGAGCAGCAGACATTGGGCCTAATTCAGTCCTGATCACAACAGCAAAATATTTCTCTAATGGGCAAAACCATGTGCACTGCAGGTGGGGCAGATATAACATGTGCAGAGAGAGTTAGATTTGGGTTGGGTGTGTTCAATCTAAAAGCTAAATTGCAGTGTTAAAATAAAGCAGCCAGTATTTACCCTACACAGAAACAAAATAACCTACCCAAATTTAACTCTCTCTGCACGTTACATTTGCCCCACCTGCAGTGCACATGGTTTTGCCCATTAGAGAAAGAATTTGCTTTTGCGATCAGGTCTGAATTAGGGCCATTGCTGGCTTTGATTTCAACGTACACAAGCTGGCTCTAAATAGGTTTGATGTCATCGCCATCATCATCCGATTCTTCACCCTTATCAGTGTGTACATCATCTTCACACAATAAATATTAATCTGCCCCTGCTGGAATCCACCATTACAGGTGTCTCTGTAATTTTTTTTTACATAATTGCAGGTAAAGGTCATGGAATTTATAATTTTTTGGGAAGTAACCTTCTACGCCAATCACTGACAAGGTTCCGTGCTGAAAACTCTTTGTGTGCACACTGGCAGGTGGTCAGTGTAAGTAAGCAAAGCCAGTTTGTGCAAAGGCCTCCAAATTACCTTTTTTACGAGTAGTGAAACAGACTGTCTGACATGCCTATTTGGAGTCTAATATTAAAATAATCATCAACAATTTTTTGAATAGTGACCATATCAGATGAGCTCACGGCAGAAGTGTCACTAATTGTAGGAAATTCTTTTAGACCCGACAAAATGTTAAAAGGCAGTGTTGACTAATTTGCATAAGCACTGGTGGGTCTCTTAGGAAAACTGAGTGTTTTCCTGGCAACCGCAGTTGCTGGAGAAACTAAAGGAGGAGACATTGCCGTGTCATGTGCCACTTCAGCTGGCATTTTACTGACCAAAAGCTTTTGCATCTTTTCAGATCTGTGTCCATTGGAAAGAAAGACACAATATATGACTTAAACCTACAGTGCATCTGCAAAGTACTCCCAGCGCTTCACTTTTTCCACATTTAGTTACAGTATGTTACAGCCTTTTTCCAAAATGGAATAAATTCATTTTTTACCCTCAAAATTCTATACACACTAATTCATAATGACAACATGAATAAAGTTTTTTTTGAGATTTTTGCAAATGTATTAAAAATAAAAAAACTAAGAAATCACATGTACATAAGTTATCACAGCCTTTGCTCAATACTTTGTTGATGCACCTTTGGCAGCAATTACAGCCTCAAGTCTTTTTGAATATGATGCCACAAGCTTGGCACACCTATCTTTGGGCAGTTTCACCCATTCCTCTTTGCAGCACCTCTCAAGCTCCATCAGGTTGGATGGGAAGCGCCGGTGCACAGCCATTTTCAGATCTCTCCAGAGATGTTCAATTGGATTCAAGTCTGGGCTCTGGCTGGGCCACTCAAGGACATTCACAGAGTTGTCCTGAAGTCACTCTTTTGATATATTGGCTGTGTGCTTAGGGTCGTTATCCTGCTAAAAGATGAACCGTCGCCCCAGTCTGAGGTCAAGAGCGCTCTGGAGCAGGTTTTCATCCAGGATGTCTCCGTACATTGCTGCATTCATCTTTCCATCTATCCTAACTAGTCTCCCAGTTCCTGCCACTGAAAAACACTCCCACAGCATGATGCTGCCACCACCATTCTTCACTGTAGGGATGGTATTGGCCTGGTGATGGGCGGTGCCTGGTTTCCTCCAAACATGACACTTGGCATTCACGCCAAAGAGTTCAATCTTTGTTTCATCAGACCAGAGAATTTTGTTTCTCATGGTCTGAGAGTCCTTCAGGTGCATTTTACTAAGGAGTGGCTTCCGTCTGGTCACTCTACCATACAGACCTGATTGGTGGATTGCTGCAGAGATGGTTGTCCTTCTGGAAGGTTCTCCTCTCTCCACAGAGGAATGCTGTAGCTCTGACAGAGTGACCATCAGGCTCTTGGTCACCTACCTGACTAGGACCCTTCTCCCCGATCGCTCAATTTAGATGGCCGGCCAGCTCTAGGATGAGTCCTGGTGGTTCCAAACTTCTTCCATTTACAAATGATGGAGGCCACTGTGCTCATTGGGACCTTCAAAGCAGCAGATACTTTTCTGTACCCTTCCCCAGATTTGTGCATCGAGGCAATCCTGTCTCAGAGGTCTACAGACAATTCCTTTGACTTTATGCTTGGTTTGTGCTCAGACATGCACTGTCAAGTATGGGACCTTTATATAGACAGCTGTGTGCCTTTCCAAATCATGTCCAATCAACTGAATTTAGCACAGGTGGACTCCAACTAAGCTATAGGAACATCTCAAGGATGATCAGTGGAAAAAGGATGCACCTGAGCTGAATTTTGAGCTTCATGGCAAAAGCTGTGAATGCTTATATACATGTGATTTCTTAGTTTTTTTTATTTTTAATAAACTTGCAAAAATCTCAAAACTTTTTTCACGTTGTAATTATGGGGTATTGTGTGTAGAGTTTTTTTAATGAAGAAAATGAATTTATTCCATTTTTGAATAAGGCTGTAACATAACAAAATGTGGAAAAAGTGAAGCGATGTGAATACTTTCCGGATGCACTGTATGATCAAGAACCGTCGCCAAAATATAGTAATCCGATTTCAAGATATTGATGCCTCTTGGATCTTGGTAAACCGAATAAAGAACTTGATCTACAAGTCCAACATACTTATTGGAATTGCTTTGTTTCAGCTCCTCCTTTAGTCTCTCGAGCTGCTGGTCCAAAAGTCTAATTAGTGGAATTACCTGACTCAACCTGGTAGTGTCTGAACTCACTTCACAGGTGACAACTTTGAAGGGTTTGAGTAACTTGTACAACACAAAGTATTCTCTACTGCGTTTGAGTAAGGTACATTTCCCATCCTCTCCCTATGTCATAGGTCATTGTGTAGACTTGGATGGCCTTTTGCTTTTTCTCCATCTGCTGAAGCATTTAAAGTGTGGAATTTCACCTTGTTATCACCTCTTGCCTCAGTACGGCATTTCGGAGGACACTAATTATGTTTTTTTTTTCAATGTCCCTGTACAGGCTGGGAATTGCCAAAAGACCTCATTTAACTGTTTAAAACCCATTGCATTATTGGCAAATACTGGACGCTCATCGAATACCAGCATAGCTGTAATGGCATCAATGATCCTTTTTGCAACTGGGTGACTGCTGTCATACTTGCTTCCCCTTGCAAAGGACTATTTGAAAGTCAATAGTTTTTTTTATTACTATTTTAGTCTTATTGGTCCCATTCTTGGATGAAGATCCACTCCAAGCAGCAGCAGGTGTAGCACTCAAGGGTCCTTCTGATGAATCCTGGAGAGAGGAGGAGTCAGTTAGCCTTATCAAATTTGGATCTAGCAGAGAGAAGGGAGCTAGCTGATGTTGGACTGGTTATAGTTACTTTTTTAGCCAAAGCTTTTGAATCTTCCAAAAACTTTTAAAGAATGTGCTGCAAATGATGTAACAGCAAGGAGGTTCCTAGACGGTTAAGGACCTACCTCTACTTTCTCTGGCTTTACAAATGCTACAGATGGCTTGACAATTGTCCAAATTGTGGTAAAAAATAATTCCACACAAGATTTCTTTGTATTATGCACGGGCATGACAATAAGTTTTTTCTTATCATGGGCAACAACTGTTTCCACTGGTGCCTGATTTACACTAACAACATCCTCATCAGCACCAACTACACAAATGTCCTCCTCATCAAGGTGCACTTCTATAGTAGCATCCCCATTTTCTGTCAGCATGTTGACTTGTGCTGCTCATTCCCAAATTTGCAGAGTGCACACAAATGGTGAAAGGAGGCTCCTCTTTGAGTACAATACTGGAGAGGTCACGCTCACACATTCCACCAAGGGACACTTAGATTCTCCTCAGGGATTTGTGATGTTTCTAAGCACACAGTTGGTCCAGTGCCTTAGTACTTTTCATTTTTTGACATCTCTAGAGTGAGAAGGGCTTACATCATCATAAGAGACAGAAGAACATGCCTCACCGACAGTTGCAGAACCACAACTCATAAATAAAGGTCATGGCCTTCACTTTTCCTTGCTACTTTGGTGAATGGCATATTGGCAATACTATGTTTTTCTGCAGCCAACTTTCCCATTGATGTTTTTTCTTTACCAATGTAACATATTAGTTCTTTTATTTTAGATGTCCTGACTTAAACCCTCTATGCCCTTGGGCATCGGCTTAAGTACTGATGCAGTCACGCTCATCGGAGATACATCTGTGGTAAACGTGCACCCTCAGTGTGGTTAGGTGCGTCTAGCTGTGGCATTTGCCACTTCCATTCATGCCAATGGGGCACTAGCGCATCTAAGACATGCACATGGTTGGGCCTAAGAAGACGCGATCGCACTGAGATGCTACCATGATGAGCGTGGCTACATCTGTAGATGAGAGCCACTGGATGGACAACACAGCACAGCCACTGGATGGAACAGTACAACAACAAATATATGTACATTTTTAACTTTTTGTTAACTTAGATCTGACATTAGCAGATTTCTTGATGCAGGCATTTAAGCCGAGGATTGCCTTCAGCACTCCCTTTGGACTGTACCCCTATAAGATACTTCTGTTTGTGTCTCACGGCACAATTGCCAATGAACCATGAATAATCTATTTTTAACCTCATACTGTAGGTCTTATGCTGCTGGACAACATTATAGTATACTCCCAAGAATGGAGTCGTATCTGACCAAGGTGGAGGAAATTTTTATATCATTGAGGACCTCAGTGTTAACTGCAAATGTTAATTGTGCAGTTTCCATAACGTAGGATAAAATGTTGGTTATATTTTGGGACAAGGTGAGGTCAAGATTAAGACATAAGGTAGAGAAAATTAAAAAAGGGTATGATATGAAAGTATGATCCAACTATGCACTTTTCTGTAAGTTAGGAGGTTCACACACCATTTTGCCACTAGGGCAGCAATAACTAAAAAAAAAAAAAAGTTCAGTTAGTTGGTCTGATACTAGGGACACTGCATTTTTACAAATCCACTCTCTGCTTATCACCAGTATGGAAAACAGTCAGCTCCTCGACGAACGGTATCCCGGCGGTCGATATACCGACGCCCGGATCCCGAAGGAGGATGGAGAGCCGGCGTCTACATACCAACCGCCGGTATCCCGAGTGTCTTGACAGTGGGACACACTGGCGTCCTACTGGGAGAGGGGGGGTAAGTTTTAGGCAGGAGAAGGGGGGTTAGGGTTAGGGCGCAGGACCGGGGAGGGACAGTTAGGGTTAGTCAGAAGGGGAGGTTAGGGTTAGGCATCAAGTGTAGAGGGTTAGGTTTAGAAAGCGTTAGAGTTAGGCACCCACAAGGGAGGGTAAGGGTAGAGGTATGAGGCAGAGGAGGGTTAGGGAGCTTACTGGGGGGCTGTCGGGATTCTGATGGATGGGATACCACTGTCGGTATTCTAACCACCGGCATCCCGTCCATCAGGAGATCATACTGAACCCACAGTACTACAAGCCATAGACTTTGGTTGTAGTTGTACCTACAGTAAGCAGTAAAATGCTTTCCAGAGATCAGAAGTACGTATGCTATACTAGAAAGAGAGTGCTTTGTTATAAAGCATACCCCCAAACATTGTATAACCAGAAAGCGGGACACCTTGTGCGGCTTTGACACTATCACACAGCGTCTATTCACAGCAGAGCATCTAATGATAGGAAGCCTGTCAACTGCCCCCCCCCCCCCACACACACACACACACACACACACTGCAGGACACTGTGTCTCGGGACAGTGGGGCGGTCCCAAAAATAAAGGACTGTCCCACGAAAATCGGCACAGTAAGGAGGTATGATAAAGTGAACTACAGAGGATATTTGGAACAACCTGCTAGAAAGAGAATTACGAGCATGAACCACTGTTTATATTAAACATGTGGATGCTACCAACAAAACCTTTCCAGTCACAACACACTAGGCAAAAAAGGTGGAGATGGGAGACTTATATATGGGACAGTGCACGTTATGTATTATTTATAGTTAAAAAGCTTTATCTCATGTTGCAGACGGTTGACAAACCACCAACTTCTGACCTAGGGCAGATGTACAGTACTAAGCATTGCAGAGTGGAGAGAAATAAACTACTGTACCAACCAACCAATCAACCAGTTCCTAACTGTCATTGTTCAAACACAGCCTGTAACATGGCACTTAGGAGCTGATTGGCTGGTACTTTATCTCTCTCTGCTTTATCACTCCCCAAGGCTTAGTACATATTAGTGGAATTTGCGTGCACCTTAGGGGTGTGTGCTCAAAAAAAGAGGCATGGCCTCACTGCAAAGGGCGTGTCATTGCAGGAAAAGATTACCTTATACCCCAATTTTGCAACCTGCACGCCCAGTCATCGACCACCACAGGAAAACAAAAATCCTGTTTCTTGCCTCTTACATTATTTGTAATTTTTCCTGCTTATATTTATGCCCCTTACACAGTATGCCCCACATCGTAATGCCCAGACACATTATACCACACACCGTAATGCCCCTAACACATAATGTCACAAACCAAAATGCCCTTAACACATTTCATGCTCTGGGTTTCATGCTTGTTGCCAGGGGTGTAATGCTTATTGCAAGGGTTTCATGCTCTGGGTGTCACGCTCATTGCCAGGGGTTTCATGCTTTAGGTGTCATGATTGTTGCCAGGGGGAATTGCTCTGGGTGTCATGCTCATTGCCAGGGGTTTCATGCTCTGGGTGTAATGCTCACTGCCAGGGGTGTAATGCTCATTGCCAGGGGTTTCATGCTCTGGGTGTCATGTTCGTTGTCAGGGGTGTAATGCTCATTGCCAGGGGTTTTTATGCTGAGTGTAATGCTCATTGCCAGGGATTTTAATGCTCTGGGTGTAATGCTAATTGCAAGGGGTTTTCCTGCTCTGGATGTAATGCTCAATGCCAGGGGTGTCATGCTCGTGGCCAGGGTGTAATGCTCTAGGGGTGTAATGCTCATTGACAGGGGTGTAATGCTCTGTGGGTGTCATGCTCGTTGCCAGGTGGTAAGTGTGGGTGCTGCTGCTGAGTGCTCTCACCACTTCTGTGGCCAGATGTACTAAATATTGAAAAGTGATACATTTCACAGTGATAAAGTACCAACCAATCAGCTCATAACTGCCATGTTACAGGCTGGGTTTGAAAAATGGCAGTTAGGAACTGGTTGGATGGTACTTTATCACCGTGAAATGCATCACTTTTCAAGGTTTAGTACATCTGGCCCTGAGTCTGTGATGTGGGGTACATAAATCAGCCTGCTAAAGAGAAAGCAGGCAGTGCAGGAGTGAGGCATCCTGTACATAGGTGGTGGGGTCACATGTGTGCACTGTACTAGTGGAAATTTATTGGTTGATTACTGCCTCCCGGCCTCTGTCTCTGGATATAGACAGCATACCATATAAAGCTGTCTGTAGGTTCCAGCGACCACCCCGTGGCAATGAAAATGGGACTGCCTCGAGGGGCATTTGGCACCCTGGTCCAGCCCACCCTTGGTGACCACCATATACTACAGAATGCATTAATGACCGCCATATAATACAGACAGCATTAAACTCCTAACTACATCCCTCAATCTCATAAAAAAACTTTAATCATAATTAACGTTTTGAAATCATTTACCCCTTTCCTCATTATACTTAGTTTTACCGACCCTAAACTATCTGTCCATTCCCGGTCAGCCTGCAGATCAGCTGACTGCATCCACCAATGCCAATCACCCAGTAGGGATAAATGGGTCAGCTTTTCCCAGTTATGTTTGCCAGTGCCACAAGTCACAAAGCTCTGTGTGTGAGCCATGTTCCTGCTGATCCTTCTAGAAGCCTCCCTGGTTTCCAGTTACCATCAGTTCCAGTCTGATACCAGCTACCATCGTTTCCAGTCTGATGCCAGTTACCATCGGTTCCAGTCCAATACCAGTTACCATCGGTTCCAGTCCGATACCAGATACTATCAGCTCCAGTCCGATACCAGTTACCATCGGTTCCAGTCCGATACCAGTTACCATCGGTTCCAGTCCGATACCAGTTACCATCGGTTCCAGTCCGATACCAGTTACCATCGGCTCCAGTCCGATACCAGTTACCATCGGCTCCAGTCCGATACCAGTTACCATCGGTTCCAGTCCAATACCTGTTAATATCGGTCCCAGTCCGGCATCTATCCTCATCAATTCTAGTCTGATACTGTATCTATCTCCATTATTTCCAGTTTTTGGGTCACAGTCTGCAAGCTACATTCCTCAGTCAGGGCCGTAACTAGGGGGGGGCTAAGGGGGCATGCGCCCCGGGTGCAGGATTTGAGGGGGCACCAAGGAGTTACAGAGGAACAGGGTTTTTTGGGTTTTTTACCGGCAGTGAGGTAGCAGACAGCACCCTTGGCAATGTCTCTGACCCACCTGTCTGCCCACAGCTGGCTCCAATGCTGTGCGGGTGAGCTCCAGTACCTGGGATCTCTTCTATGCCGGCTACTGTCTTAAACTCTCTTCTTTGCCACGCAGTGTTGCGACTAGCGTGCGGTGCACTGTGCAAGCTATAGAAGTGCACTGTGCTCTCAGCAGTATCAAGCTCCGCTTTGCCTCCCAGATGGGAGGATTTGGTGTAGCTTATAGGGGGATGTAGTGTAGTGATGTAGTGTAACATATAGGATATGTAGTGCAGTGCATTGGGGCATGTAGTGTAGTGATGTAGTTCAGCGTGTAGGCGATGTGGTATAGTGATATAGTGCAGTGACGAAGTGTTATGATATAGTGCAATGTATGGGGACACACACTGGCGGGGCATGTGACGCATACTGTAGGGCATTTGAGGAACATAGGGGAATATTGTCCAATAGTATCCCCTTTTTTCAAATTCCTGGTAATCTGATATTTTAGTCTGACAGAGTTTGTTATACTCTTTTTTTTTTTTGTGTGTGTGGGGGGCACAAACTATTGCCTTGCTACGGGTGACGAAAATCCTAGTTTCAGCCCTGCCTCAGTTTATCCAGCGTTAGCTCCGAGTAACCCAGACAGGGGGCCGCAACCTGCTCATCGGGTGCAGGGAAGCCTAAACCTCCTTGTGGGGGTCCCTGGTGAGAACAATCAGCGGGTTAGACTTCACGTCCCTGCTCTGGGTCTCTGCCAAACACATCAGTTATAACAGTTCAGGGTCCCAGCTGAAAACTATCTTCATTGATGCAAAGGAATTACATCAGACCTTCTTGTTTCCAACACTCTGTTAATCAGACTCCTCAGAGCTCTTACACCCACACACCAGATCCTGACACTGATGGCCCAATGTATTAAGCCTTAACAAGAGATAAAGTAGAGATGGATAAAAAGTGATAAATGACCAGCCAATCAGTTCCTAACTGCCATGTCACAGGCTGTGTTTGAATAATGACAGTTAGGAGTTGGTTGGCTGGTACTTTATCACTCTCCATTTTATCCCTTTCCAAGCGATGATGCATCTGGCCCTTTATCTATCTCCACTTTATCTCTTGTTAAGGCTTAATACATTTGGGCCTGAGTATATAAGGCAGGAAGTGAACATATTGTATCCAGTGCTGGTGATACAGTAGTTCTTGTTTCCGTGAAGATACTGACTTTGCACACCTTGCTTCTGCCTGACAATTGTTGTTGACTCAGACTCTTTGACAACATTTGTTTGCCTGTTGCCTATTAATTTCAGCATGTTTACTGGTTGCACTTTTACTTGATGCCTGGCCAGAACCTGGACTGTTAAGTTCTTGGCTGTCCCTGGATTGCACTTCTGACTCAATCCTTGTCTGTCATCTGGCACCTTTTAAATCCAGTTAACCTGCTGATGTCCTACTCAAACCTAACCATTCACATCCAGTGCTTAACCAGGGGGCCGCAATCTGTGTTAAGTCAGCAGTGGAGCCCAAAACTCCTTGTGGAGGTCCCTGGTAAAGACTTGACCTGCATTAGACTCTGCACTCCTTTGTTAAGTAGCATCAAACTGGACTGGCTCTGACAGAAGCTCGTCTACTTGGTGAGATTATTAATATTGTTTAAAAACATGTAGAGAGGTTCATTTGTTTCTCAGAACAAACACCAGAATGGGTAAAAATTTGATCTATGTGACTTTGACTGAGGAATGATTGTTGGTGCCTGATAGGGTGGTTTGAGTTTTTCAGAAACTGTTGATTTCCTGGCATTTTCATTCACAACATTCTCTAGATTTAAAGATAGTTTACATGTACATCCATGTGCGCTTCACCAGTGTACATCCATGCATGAGACAGAGAAAATTCTTATCATACGTTGTATAGTCAAGGGCAACACAGTATGCATATAGAGGCTCATTCAGATGTGGTCGTTGGTGCTATCACTGCTGCTTCCTTGGAATAGCACTGTATGGTGATGCAACAGGAGTCATCTATTACATCTATTAGGGGGGAGTGGATCGTGCAGGGGGCTGTGTGTGCAAGTCTCATTGCCAGGAGCAGCGACTTCAAATGCATAAGTTGGTGTCAATCACGGAGGAGGGAGGACTAGCTTTAAGCCGCTTGCCCATCCGATGATTAATTCCGATGGCTGGTGGTTAGAGGTTGAAGGGTGTACTTATATGATAGCTGGACAGAGCAGACAGCCGGCAGCATAGGAGGAGGAAGAGTAATACATTTTGGCTCAATCACTGCTCCCATCCAATGGCACCCAGAAGTGCCCACTAGCCGGAGCAGATGAAAATTTCCTGATTGCGTTCCAGCAACTGAAATGCAAATCCTGGAAGCACAGCGGGCAGAGCCGGTCAGCCCGCAGATTTTTCAAAGCATGGGACCAGCCAAGCGGGACACTACCTGCTGTCCCAGCAATCCAAGTTCTGTGGGTAAAAATGCCTAGTCAATAAGAGAGGTCTGAGGAGAACAAACATACTGGTTCAAGCTTAGAGGAAGGCCATAGTAACTCAAATAACCATGAATTCCAATAGAAAACTGAAGATAGAATTTATGAATGCACAGCAAATCGAACTTTGGAGTGGATTGGATAACAGCAGCAGACGATGAAAGATACAAAACTATACAAGTAAGCAGTGTTTCTCCTATTTTATACCCTAGGCTTAAACCACAAGGGTCAAACCACAAGCAATAACAGATATGTAACTACTGAAGCAAACACATCACCTATCATTATTTGAACAAAAACAAAATACAACTGTGTAAGAAGAATTTTGCAAATTACCTTTTTGAATTCAAGTTCAACAAAAGAAAGAAGGAAAGGGCTGTATTATCGGTGCACATAAGGAAGATTAGATCTGGTTATCACATCTGCAGATGTGATAACCAGATCTAATCTTCCTTATGTGCACCGATAATACAGCCCTTTCCTTCTTTCTTTTGTGTATCTATGATAGCTGTAGTTGGTAGCACCCCCATAATAGATGGTAATTACCACAAATTTAAATAGGGGTCTGTGATGGAACTTGTGTTTCAAACGTAGATTAAGAAAATACAGTGTGTGTGCAGATACAATTTTTGTTCGCTGAATTCAAGTTCTCTCTGATACCTTTAACTTCCCACAAAACATATTATTTTACAAGTTTAACATTCATATACTAATTTTTCTTTATTAGTCTATCGTCACTTACATGAACAGTAGCACTGGGTGAGGTGTAATTTACAGCAAAAGCCTGGAAGTTAGTCGCCAATGCTTCACCGGTCTGCACTGTACGTCCCTGCAGCATGAAGGAGATACCTGCATCAGAAGCAGTAACAAGGATGAACTCTCCAAGTCCATTGAAAGTGTAACTGAGTCCATCCAAGGTGGTAATGTGAGGATCTCCAAACATCCATCCTATAAATAAATTAATTAATTAATGAAAATTGTATCAATTATTGGTTTTTCTTCAATGTTGAAAAGCAAAAAAAAATAAGATTTTACTTACCGGTAAATCTATTTCTCGTAGTCCGTAGAGGATGCTGGGGACTCCGTAAGGACCATGGGGATTATACCAAAGCTCCCAAATGGGCAGGAGAGTGCGGATGACTCTGCAGCACCGATTGAGCTAACAGGGGGTCCTCCTCAGCCAGGGTATCAAACTTATAGAACTTTGCAAAGGTTTTTGACCCCGACCTAGTAGCAGCTCGGCACAGTTGTAGTGCCGAGACCCCTCGGGCAGCCGCCCAAGAAGAGCCCATCTTCCTAGTGGAAAGGGCCTTAACCGATTTAGGCAATGGCAATCCTGCCGAAGAATGCGCCTGCTGAATTGTGTTACAGATCCAACGAGCAATAGTCTGCTTTGAAGCAGGAGCGCCAACCTTGTTGGCCGCATACAGAACAAACAGAGCTTCGGTCTTCCTGATCCTAGCTGTTCTGGTCACATAAATCTTCAAAGCCCTGACCACATCCAGGGACTCGGAATCCTCCAAGTCCCGTGTAGCCACAGGCACGACAATAGGTTGGTTCATATGAAAAGATGAGACCACCTTGGGCAGAAATTGAGGACGAGTCCTCAACTCAGCACTATCCACGTGAAAAATGAGGTATGGGCTTTTATATAATAAAGCCGCCAATTCTGAAACCCGCCTTGCAGAAGCTAAGGCCAACAACATGACCACTTTCCAAGTGAGGTATTTCAACTCCACTGTTTTGAGTGGTTCAAACCAAGGTGACTTGAGGAAACTTAATACCACGTTAAGGTCCCAAGGCACCACCAGAGGTACAAAGGGAGGCTGAATATGCAGCACACACTTCACAAAAGTCTGTACTTCAGGAAGAGAAGCCAATTCTCTTTGAAAGAAAATGGATAAGGCCAAAATTTTAACCTTTATAAACCCTAATTTTAGGCCCAAATTCACTCCCGTTTGAAGAAAGTGAAGCAGACGGCCCAACTGGAACTCCTCCGTAGAAGCAGCTCTGGCCTCACACCAAGAAACATATTTTAGCCATATACGGTGATAATGTTTCGACGTCACATCCTTCCTAGCCTTGATCAGGGTAGGAATGACCTCCTCCGGAATCCCTTTTTCCGCTAGGATCCGGCGTTCAACCGCCATGCCGTCAAACGCAGCCGCGGTAAGTCTTGGAACAGACAGGGCCCCTGCTGCAGCAGGTCCTGCCTTAGAGGAAGAGGCCACGGATCTTCTGTGAGTAACTCTTGCAGATCCGGATACCAAGTCCTCCTTGGCCAATCTGGAACAATGAGGATTGCTCTGACCCTTCTTATTCTTATTATCCTCAACACCTTGAGTATGAGAGGTAGACGAGGAAACACATAGACCGATCTGAGCACCCGAGGTGTCACCAAAGCATCTACCGCAACCGCCTGAGGGCCTCTTGACCTGGCGCAATACCTCTTTAGCTTTTTGTTGAGGCGGGACGCCATCATGTCTATCTGAGGCAGTCCCCACTGATCCGTGATCTGTGTGAAGACTTCTTGATGAAGTCCCCACTCTCTTGGATGCAGGTCGTGCCTGCTGAGGAAGTCCTCCTCCCAGTTTTCCACCCCCGGGATGAACACTGCTGATAGTGCGCTTACATGGCCTTCCACCCAGCGTAGAATCCTGCCGTGACATTGTCTGACTGAATCAGAACCGGTTTGTTCCGAAGCCATCCCTCCGCTTGGTGTAAGGCGTTGAATATGGCCCTTAACTCCCGGACATTGATGTGGAGACCAGTCTCTAGGCTTGACCAGAGACCCTGGAAATTTCTTCCACCATCTTCCCCAGAACCCTCGTGCAATGATGCACTGAAACCTTTTTTGGCTTCAATAGGTTCCTGACCAGAGCTACGAGCTCCTGAGCCTTCTCCACTGGAAGAAAAACTCTTTTTTGGTCTGTGTCTAGAATCAGGCCCAAAAAGGTCAGATGCGTTGCAGGGACTAGCTCTGATTTCGGTAAATTGAGCATCCAGCCGTGCCTCTGCAACGTCTTCACGGACAGAGACACGCTGTCCAGCAACTTCTCCCGAGATCTCGCCTTTATGAGGAGATCGTCCAAGTACAGGATAATTGTGACGTCCTGCCTGCGCAGGAGCACCATCATTTCAGCCATTACCTTGGTGAAAATTCTCGGGGCCATGGAAAGACCAAACGACAACGTCTGAAATTGGTAGTGACAGTCTTGTACTGCAAATCTCAGGAACGCCTGGTGAGGAGGGAAAATTGGAACATGAAGGTACGCATCCTTTATGTCCAGGGACACCATCCAATCCCTTCCCTCCAGGCTGGCGATGACCGCTCTGAGCGATTCCATTTTGAACTTGAAACTCTTCAAGTACAGGTTCAGGGATTTCAGATTTAAAATGGGTCTGACCGAACCGTCCGGTTTCGGTACCACAAACAGGGATGAATAATAACCCTCTCCTTGCTGGAGATGAGGAACTTCGACTATCACCTGTTGAATGTACAATTTGTGAATTGCAGCTAACACCAGCTCCCTCTCCGACGGGGAAGCCGGCAGAGTCGATTTGAAAAACCGGCGAGGAGGCATGTCTTCGAATTCCAGTCTGTATTCCTGTGAAACAATCTCTATTGCCCAGGGATCCACCTGTGAGAGAACCCAGACGTGGCTGAAAAGACGAAGACGTGGCCCCACTTGATCTGACCCCCCCCCCCCCTCCGGAAAGCCCCAGCGTCATGCGGTGGACTTTGCGGAAGTAGGGGAGGACTTCTGCTCTTGGGGACTAGCCGAGTGCAGCTTTTTTCCCTTGCCTTTACCTCTGGCAACAAAGGACGATCCTCGTACCTTCTTGCTTTTATTGGAACGAAAGGACTGCATTTGATAATGCGGTACCTTCTTAGCATGCTGCGGGGGAACATAAGGTAAAAAAATCAATTTACCGGCTGTAGCAGTAGAGACAAGGTCCGAGAGGCCTTCTCCAAACAACTCCTCCCCCTTGTAAGGCAATGACTTATGCCGCTTTGAGTCGGCGTCTCCTGTCCACTGTCGGGTCCACAAGAGTCGCCTAGCAGAAATAGACATAGCGTTTATTCTGGAGCTTAGTAAACAAATGTCTCTCTGAGCATCCCTCATATACAAGGCAGCATCTCTGATATGCTCAATGGTCATTAGAATGGTATCCCTATCTAAGGTGTCAATCTACGTAGATAAGTAGTCTGCCCATGCCACGACAGCACTACAAACCCAGGCCAACGCCATGGTCGGTCTAGCGATAGTTCCTGAATGTGTGTAAATGTGCTTCATGGTAATTTCCTGCTTGCGATCAGCAGAATCCTTGAGGGAAGCAGTATCCGGAGAAGGCAGTGCCACCTTCTTGGATAAGCGTGTCAGCGCCTTGTCTACTTTAGGCGAAGATTCCCATTGTATCCTATCCTTCTGTGGAAAAGGATACGCCATAAGAATCCTTTTGGGAACATGTAGTCTCCTATCCGGAGACTCCCAAGCCTTTTCGCACAATTCGCTTAGCTCAAATGAGGACGGAAACGTGACCTTAGGCTTTTTGCCTTTATACTATGTGAACCCTCGTGTCAGGGACAGGGGTTCCTCAGTGATATGCAAAACCTCTTTTATGGCAATAATCATGTATCGAATACCCTTTGCCACCTTCGGCTGTAATTTTGCATCCTCATAGTCGACACTAGAGTCAGTATCTGTGTCAGCTGTCACGGGGCTTGGATCTTGAATATCCAGAGTTGTGGCTTGGGTTTCGGTGCCGGTAGCTTTCCACAGGATAAACCGGGCAGGCTGGATAAAAGTCTTTTTCATAGGACTTCTGAGAGGATTATGCTGGAGCTGAGAATTGAGGATTCAGTCAGTGAAGTGAAGAAGCCTGGAATTCTAGGAACTTGCAGAGAAACTGGAACAGAATGCTGTAGGTTCAAGGCTGTGGAGCGCAGATTGACACACACACACAGTACTGTGTGAGAGACGTTGCACTGGCGATTTCTTACCCAGAAATCCTCAGATTTATACCTGCAGACTGTTTCCCATTGGTTTTGCAAACCTTGCAGGTGACTGAGTGTTTTAGATTAGCTGATCCTTCCAAGGCGGCGACGCCCATCCCATACCTATGCAGCTGGAAGCTGCACAAACGTTTGCTGCTGCCTCTGAGACCTCTCCTCCCAGATATGCCTGCAAGTCGTGCCCCGCCCGCAGCACGCACCACCACCAGAGGGACCGTGCCAGAGCGTCCATACAGGTAAGTACCACTGGTCCCGGAACCCGATCCGCCGGACCGTGACATTACCACCCCTTTTAGTGATGGCTACTGGACAGCCACCAGGCTTGCTAGGATTCTCTTCATGAAACTTGTGAAGCAACGCAGGGGCGTGTATATTTGATGGATCCTCTCAAGAATGCTCTTCAGGACCATACCCCTTCCAGTCCAGGAGATATTGTAGACGACCGTGTCGCATCCGGGAATCAAGGACCTTCTTAACCTCGAATTCGACCCCGCGGTCTGTGACCACTCTTGGAGAACGGGGAAGAATTTTGCAGAACTTGTTTAAAATTAGGGGTTTTAGAAGCGAGATATGGAAGGTTGGGAAGACTCTTAAATAGGAAGGTAACTTAAGTTTGTAAGTTACTGGGCTGATCACCTATTCCACTGGGAAGGAACCGATGTAGCGAGGAGCAAATTTCATTGATGGAACACGTAACCTCAAGTTACGAGTTGAGAGCCAAACTTGATCACCTACAGATAGTTTAGGTGCAATTCTTCTTTTCTTATCCGCCCAGAATTTATAACGGATGGATGTCTTCGTAGATTTTGATGAACTATTTTCCAAATTCTGGAGAGTTCCTTAAAAGTTTTTTGTACTGCAGGAAGATCCAGATTGGGTAGAGCCAAGAACGGAGGAACCCGGGGATGTAACCCATACACTGTGAAGAAGGAAGTATGACCTGTGAAAGAGTGGTAGGAATTGTTATGAGCAAATTCTGCCCATGGCAGATGTTCGAACCAGTCGTCCTGGGAGGACGAGACATGAATTCTGAGGAAGGTCTCCAAATCCTGGTTGACTCTTTCCGTGCTCCCGTTGGTCTGAGGATGATACGCTGTCGAAAATTTTAGTTGAATTTGTAAAGCTGTGCAGAGAGCTCTCCAAAACCTGGGCACGAACTGAACTCCGCGATCGGAAACTATCTCGGTTGGCAGACCATGGAATCTGAAGATTTCTGAGTTGAAGAGCTGTGCTAATTCAGGTGCCGAAGGAAGACCCTTGAGGGGTACAAATCGAGCTATCTTGGAGAAGCGATCGACAACTACCCAAATGGTTGTGTACTGTGACAAAGTCCATAGAAAGATGTGTCCAAGGAAACTTGAGAACAGCTAACGGAGACAATTGCCCAACGGGACGTTGTCGAAGGATCTTGTGTTGTGCACATTTGGTACAGGAGGCAATGAAGGTAGAGACATCAGACTTTAAAGAAGGCCACCAATAAGAGCGCTGAATAAATTCTGTCGTCTTGTGGACTCCAGCATGACCGGAAAACCATGAAGAATGAGCCCAGGATAACAACCTCTTCCAGAGAGAGAGAGGAACGAACGCCCTCCCCACTGGGGGATGAATCTTAGTCGAAGCAAAATTTCGAGTCTCTAATAACGGCTGAGGAGGAGGTGAGTCCTTAGAGTCATCTGAGGAGTAGGACCGGGAGAGAGCATCTGCTTTTTGGTTTTGAGCCCCGGGTCTAAAAGTAAGAACAAAGTTGAATCTGGTGAAGAACATAGCCCACCGAGCTAAGCGAGGGTTCAGACACTGGATATTCCTGAGGAAGATTAAGTTCTTATGATCAGTGAAAATAGAGATGGGGAATTTGGCTCCCTCCAAGAGATATCGCCACTCTTCTAGAGCTAACTTTACGGCCAAAAGTTCTTGCTCCCCTATAGTATAATTCCTCTCCGCTGGAAGAAATTTTTTGGAAAAGAATCCGCATGGATGCAACTTGTTATCCTCCGACCTCTGGGAGAGGACTGCTCCCACAGCGTCGGCAGAAGCGTCAACCTTCAATACAAAGGCTTTGTTGGTATCAGGTTGCCTTAGAACCGGAGCCGTAGTGAAGGCCTGTTTCAAGTGTAGGAACGCTGCTTCAGCCGCTGGTAACCATTCCCTAGGATTAGCCTCCTTCCGGGTAAGAGCGGTGATAGGAGCCACTATAGCAGAGAATCCCTTGATAAATCTTCAATAGAAGTTTGCAAAGCCCAAGAATCGCTGTATAGATTTAAGAGTGTTGGGTTTGGGCCAATTGAGGATCGCTTGTACCTTGGCTGGGTCCATCTCCAACCCAGAGCCTGAAATTATGTACCCCAGGAAAGGCATAGAAGGCTGTTCGAAAACACATTTTTCAAGCTTGCAGTATAAGTGGTGTTGCCGCAGTCTCTTAAGCACCTCTTGAACTTGCAAACGATGGTCTTTCATAGAGGACGAGAAAATCAAGATGTCATCTAGGTATACTACGACCGATTTATACAGTAGATCTCTGAAGATTTCATTCACAAAGTTCTGGAAAACAGCTGGCGCATTACTAAGGCCGAAGGGCATTACTTGATACTCGAAATGCCCATCTCGAGTGTTAAAGGCCATTTTCCACTCATCACCCTCTCTAATCCGGATCAGATTATATGCTCCTCTGAGATCTAATTTGGAGAAGATTGAAGCACCCTTAACTCGATCAAAAAGCTTCGAGATCAAGGGTAATGGGTAACGATTTTTGATTGTTATTTCATTTAAACCCCGGTAATCGATGCAAGGGCGAAGACCTCCATCTTTTTTCTGTACAAAGAAAAACCTGCACCGGCCAGGGACGTGGAAGGCCGGATGAACCCTCTGGCCAGATTTTCCTTAATGTACTCCGACATGGATTCTGTCTCAGGAGCCGAGAGAGGGTATACTCGCCCCCTAGGAGGTGTTTTCCCAGGTAGAAGATCAATAGGACAGTCCCAGGATCTGTGAGGAGGAAGAACCTCTGCTGCTTGCTTGCTAAAGACATCGGAATAAGAAGAATATTGAGGCGGAATTAGAGGATGAGATTCCAGGTTGCATTTATTCAGAGGTTTGATACAAGGAAGACAGGAACGGGAACAGGTCTCTCCCCAAGCCAAAACTTGCATATTTTCCCAATTAATTCTTGGGTTGTGCCTCTGGAGCCAAGGAAGCCCTAAAACAATATCATGAGTAGCCTTTGGAATAACTAAGAAATTAAGTAACTCCTTATGGAGTGCTCCTACACATAACTGAAGAGGGAGAGTCTGTTGGGTGACAATTCCACTGGATATTCTGCTACCGTCCACAGCGGAATGAGAAATCGGACAAGGAAGCTTGACTGTAGGTATCTGAAATTGCTGCACCACATCTGCTGTGACGAAATTCCCAGCGGCTCCCGAATCTAGAAGAGAATGGAAATTTTTAGGACCCTGCGGCAAGGTCAAGGTAACTTCAAAGGCTGGTTCAGAGTGAGATGGAGACAAATTCAACACTCCTAACCTAGTGTCTCCACGGCTGGTTAGGAGGTCTAGTTTCCCGTACGCTGAGTGCAGGAAGCCACCAAGTGGCCGGAAGCTCCGCAATACAGACACAAGTTCTCCCTGCGTCTCCTTTGACGTTCCTCAGGCGTGAGGCGAGCCCTATTAACTTGCATAGGCTCGTCTTGAGTCACCTCAGGTGGAGAGGTAGGAGGTGGCAGAGGACGGAATCTCGGACGTTCCCCTCGATTCTTTTCCAATTGTCGCTCTCGGAAGCGCAGATCTACCTTGGTACACAGGGAATTCAGATCGTCCAACTTGGGGGGTAAATCCCTAGTAGCCAGTTCATCCTTAATTTTCTCTGCTAGACCACTCCAGAAGGCGGCTACTAATGCTTCCTCGTTCCACCGGGGTTCAGAGGCATAGCAAAAAACAGGGAAACGGCTGCGCAGTGTATCAGGGAAAAAAATGAAAAGAGCCGACGTTTTGTTTAAAAATTAACACAATTTATTAACCATGAATACTGAATAAAAATATGCTTTTCATAAAACTAGTAATTTAAAAGTTTGTAGTATGTATAACTGTATAATGAAACACACCTTGATGAATATAGGTATCGTAAGTAATTTAGGAGCAGCTTATATAAGGAGACTTGTTGAAAATCCGTAATTACTCACAAGGTTTTCACTTGTGGATTCATTTGTATAGATGATAAATGAAAAACGGTCCCAAATAGTGCACAATGTGCCCGTCACAAAGCTGTGTTGCTGTAATGTATACCTCTCCTGTGGGCTGGTCCGAGACCGGGCATCCCCGGTTCTTGATCCTGCGTTGCCCACTCGTGCTATGCAGCAAGGAGATGGTAAAAGCCGCTGGGCTGATGTAGTACGTGAGACGGATGTAGCTGATAGGAGCCGCGTGCTGGTGTGTGCGGCTTGCGGGAACTGAAGTGCCGGTATGAAAGTCCGTTGGATCTTGGCAGAGAGCTGCTGGTGTGGATACCTGGATCAAGGTGGATGATGAGGCGGGGTCCTAACGCGTTTCGTCACATATCACGTGACTTTTTCACCGAACGGGCAACGCAGGATCAAGAACCGGGGACGCCCGGTCTCGGACCAGCCCACAGGAGAGGTATACATTACAGCAACACAGCTTTGTGACGGGCACATTGTGCACTATTTGGGACCGTTTTTCATTTATCATCTATACAAATGAATCCACAAGTGAAAACCTTGTGAGTAATTACGGATCTTCAACAACTCTCCTTATATAAGCTGCTCCTAAATTTCTTACGATACCTATATTCATCAAGGTGTGTTTCATTATACAGTTATACATACTACCAACTTTTAAATTACTAGTTTTATGAAAAGCATATTTTTATTTAGTATTCATGGGTAATAAATTGTGTTAATTTTTAAACAAAACGTCGGCTCTTTTAATTTTTTTCCCTGATACACTGCGCAGCCGTTTCCCTGTTTTTTGCAATCTCTATATAACACAAACTTAGGGGTATATTTACTAAGGTCCCGATTTTGACCGAGATGCCATTTTTTCATCAAAGTGTCATCTCGGTAATTTACTAAGCAATAATCATGGCAGTGATGAGGGCATTCGTAATATTTTGGAAGTCCTAGGAAAAAATCACAAATCAATACACCATCGGTCAAATACGCCTGCAATTTGCTAGAAATCGGGAATTTACTAAAAAGTGCAAAACACAAACACTGCCGACAATAGCCAAACACTGCCGTGATAAAATACAAATCGTGAAAAAGTGCTAAAAAAAAACAGACCTGCTTTTTTATCCCGTGTTTGTATAGGCATGCACGGATCCATGAGATCCATGCATGTTTTTCAGTGGGAAGGGGGGGGAAATGTTCTAAATTTTTGGAAAAAAAATTGCGTGGGGTCCCCCCTCCTAAGGCAAACCAGCCTCGGGCTCTTTGAGCCGATCCTGGTTGCAGAAATATGGGAAAGAAATGGACAGGGGTTCCCCCATATTTAAGCAACCAGCATCGGGCTCTGCGCCTGGTCCTGGTTCCAAAAATACGGGGGGCAAAAAGAGTAGGGGTCCCCCGTATTTTTGAAACCAGCACCGGGCTCCACTAGCTGGACAGATAATGCCACAGCCGGGGGTCACTTTTATACAGTGCCTTGCGGCCGTGGCATCAAATATCCAACTAGTCACCCCTGGCCGGGGTACCCTGGGGGAGTGGGGACCCCTTCAATCAAGGGCCCCCCCCCCAGCCACCCAAGGGCCAGGGGTGAAGCCCGAGGCTGTCCCCCCCATCCAATGGGCTGCGGATGGGGGGCTGATAGCCTTTGTTGATAGTTATGAATATTGTTTTTAGTAGCAGTACTACAAGTCCCAGCAAGCCTGCCCCGCAAGCTGGTACTTGGAGAACCACAAGTACCAGCATGCGGCGGAAAAACTGGGCCGCTGGTACCTGTAGAACTACTACTAAAAAAATACCCCAAAAATGACAAGACACACACACCTTGAAAGTAAAGTTTTAATACATCCATCCAAACAAACATATACACATACTTGCCTTATGTTCACACGCAGGTCGGTCCTCTTGTCCAGTAGAATCCATGGGGTACCTGTTGAAAAAATTATACTCACAAAATCCAGTGTAGATCGGTCCTCTTCAAATCCATTTGTAATCCACGTACTTGAGAAAATAAAAAAACGGAGTCCCAACCACGAACTGAAAGGGGCCCCATGTTTTCACATGGGACCCCTTTCCCCGAATGCAAGAAACCCAGTCTGACTTCTGTCTAAGTGGGTTTCTTCAGCCAATCAGGGAGCGCCACGTTGTAGCACCCTCCTGATCGGCTGTGTGCTCCTGTACTGTATGACAGGCAGCACACGGCAGTGTTACAATGTAGCGCCTATGCGCTCCATTGTAACCAATGGTGGGAACTTTCTGCTCAGCGGTTGACCGAAAGTGACCTCACCGCTGACCACAAAGTTCCCACCATTGGTTACAATGTAGCGCATAGGCGCTACATTGTAACACTGCCGTGTGCCGCCTGTCAGTCAGTACAGGAGCACACAGCCGATCCGGAGGGTGCTACAACGTGGCGCTCCCTGATTGGCTGAAGAAACCCACTTAGACAGAAGTCAGACTGGGTTTCTTGCATTCGGGGAAAGGGGTCCCATGTGAAAACATGGGGCCCATTTCAGTTCGTGGTCGGGACTCCGTTTTTTTATTTTCTCAAGTACGTGGATTACAAATGGATTTGAAGAGGACCGATCTACACTGGTTTTTGTGAGTATAATTTTTTCAACAGGTACCCCATGGATTCTACTGGACAAGAGGACCGACCTGCGTGTGAACATAAGGTAAGTATGTGTATATGTTTGTGTGGATGGATGTATTAAAACTTTACTTTCAAGGTGTGCGTGTCTTGTAATTTTTGGGGTATTTTTTTAGTAGTAGTTCTACAGGTACCAGCGGCCAAGTTTTTCCGTCGCATGCTGGTACTTGTGGTTCTCCAAGTACCAGCTTGCGGGGGAGGCTTGCTGGGACTTGTAGTACTGCTACTAAAAACAATATTCATAACTATCAACAAAGGCTATCAGCCCCCATCCGCAGCCCATTGGATGGGGGGGACAGCCTCGGGCTTCACCCCTGGCCCTTGGGTGGCTGGGGGGGGGACCCTTGATTGAAGGGGTTCCTACTCCCCCAGGGTACCCCGGCCAGGGGTGACTAGTTGGATATTTGATGCCACGGCCGCAGGGCACGGTATAAAAGTGACCCCCGGCTGTGGCATTATCTGTCCAGCTAGTGGAGCCCGGTGCTGGTTTTAAAAATACGGGGGACCCCTACGCTTTTTGTCCCCCGTATTTTTGGAACCAGGACCAGGCGCAGAGCCCGATGCTGGTTGCTTAAATATGGGGGAACCCCTGTCCATTTTTTTCCCATATTTCTGCAACCAGGATCGGCTCAAAGAGCCCGAGGCTGGTTTGCCTTAGGAGGGGGGACCCCACGCAATTTTTTTTTAACATTTAAACTTTATTTATTTTTTTAAACAAAGTGCACAATGAAGCCCAGCACGGATCTCTCAGATCCGGCCGAGATTCATTGTATTAAAGTCGGCAGTGTTTTACAAGTCACTCACGTAAAACACTGCCTAAAAAAACGAATGACATCGACATCGGAAAACCCGAAAATGCAGAATACGGCAGCTTAGTAAATTAGTCGTAATCAATTCAAAAAGTTGCATATTTACACTTTCGATGTCATTCGTGATTGAACTTTGACCTCAAACGGGAAAACACGAATCTCAGTAAATTTACCCCTTAGTGTTGTCGGCCGCGCGCCATATCAGGGAAATGTTGGTATTTTATAGTCTATTACTTGGGCGCTTTCAAGCAGTTATTTAGTTTTTTTCAGAGGCATAGGTCTGAAACTGTACTGCGTACTGACCGACGGTCCGGTTCCCTTGCCGGAGACGCATTATCTCAATAGAAGCCGATGTGGTCCTTCCGAGTTCGTCAAAAATCTTCCGGAAGGAGACTAGGAATTCAGAGTAATTATCAAGTAGGGGATCGGCTCTTTCCCACAGAGGTGACACCCAGTCCAGAGCAGAGCCTGCCAGGAGAGATACTATATAAGCAACTTTAGCTTTCTGGGACGGGAAGTTGAAAGGCTGCAGAGAGAAATTAATCTCACACTGATTCAAGAACCCACAACACATCTTCGGGTTCCCGTCGAACTTGGTGGGCGTGGGTAAGTGTAAGGAAGAGGGTGACGCAACCATCGGCACTGGAGGAGGCGCAACTTGTTGAGGTTCTGTTCGTCGACTGGCGGCCATGTTGGCGATGTCGACCTGCATGGAATCTTGCCGAGTAGATATACTTTGAAAAATTGCGCCAACTGACGCTGGGACTCCTCCAGACTCCCGAGACGAGAAGCGATACTCTGTAGAAGGTCCGTACCGGAACCTTGCGCTCCCTCCGGATCCATTGGGCCAGTGCAAACTGTCACGGGGCTTGGATCTTGAATATCCGGAGTTGTGGCTTGGGTTTCGGTGTCGGTAGCTTTCCACAGGATAAACCGGGCAGGCTGGATAAAAGTCTTTTTCATAGAACTTCTGAGAGGATTATGCTGGAGCTGAGAATTGAGGATTCAGTCAGTGAAGTGAAGAAGCCTGGAATTCTAGGAACTTGCAGAGAAACTGGAACAGAATGCTGTAGGTTCAAGGCTGTGGAGCGCAGATTGACACACACACACACACACACACACACACACACACACACACACACACACACACAGTACTGTGTGAGAGACGTTGCACTGGCGATTTCTTACCCAGAAATCCCCAGATTTATACCTGCAGACTGTTTCCCATTGGTTTTGCAAACCTTGCAGGTGACTGAGTGTTTTAGATTAGCTGATCCTTCCAAGGCAGCAACTCCCATCCCATACCTCTGCAGCTGGAAGCTGCACAAACGTTTGCTGCTGCCTCTGAGACCTCTCCTCCCAGATATGCCTGCAAGTCGTGCCCCTCGCCAGCAGCCCGCTCCCCCACCGGAGGGACCGCGCCAGAGCGTCCGGACAGGTAAGTACCGCTGGTCCCGGAACCCGATCCGCCGGACCGTGACAGCGACTTGGGATATGGGGCGCTTTTGAGACCCTGAAGGTCCTGGCGCCACAGGGGCAGGCACGGTCTGGCTACTTGACTGATCCCTAGCTTCAGCCTTGTCTAACCTTTTATGCAGGAAATTCACATTTGCATTTAAGACATTCAGCATATCCACCCAGTCCGGTGTCGGCGTTGCCGACGGCGACCTGACATTCAAACACTACCCCTCCACATTAAGCGAGCCTTCCTCATCAAACATGTCGACACACACGTACCGACACACTTCACACACACAGGGAAACTCTTTTCTGAAGACAGTATCCCCTTTAAGGCCCTTTGGAGAGACAGAGAGAGAGTATGCCAGCACACACCCCAGCGCAATGACCCTGGAGACCAACACAAAATATTTTCCCAGGCAGCGCTGTATAATATCTTATCCGCCAATGATGTGCCCCCCAACCTCTCTTTTAAACACCCCTTCACCATGTGTAAGCAGGGGAGAGTCCGGGGAGCTTCCTCTCAGCGTTCTGTGGAGAGAAAAATGGCGCTGGTGAGTGCTGAGGGAGAAGCCTCGCCCCCTCGGCGGCAGGCTTCGGTCCCGCTCAAATTTGTGTAAAAATGGCGGGGGCTCTTTTATATACATGTACAGTGCCCAGCTGTACATGTGTATATCTTTTTGCCATGTTTTGAGGTGTTATTATTGCTGCCCAGGGCGCCCCCCCTGCGCCCTGCACCCATACAGTGACCGGAGTGTGTGAGGTGTGTGGAGCAATGACACACAGCTGCGGTGCTGTGCGTTACCTCAGTGAAGCCGCTGAAGGCTTCTGCCGCCTGAGACGTCTTCTTGCTTCGGTTTTTCTGGCTCTGTGAGGAGAACGGCGGCGTGGCTCTGGGGGTGGACGCCCAGGACGAACCTGTGTTCACCCCCTCTGGAGCTAATGGTGTCCAGTAGCCGAGGAAGCAGATCCTATCATTTAAGTAGGTCTGCTCCTCTCTCCCCAGTCCCTCGATGCAGGGAGCCTGTTGCCAGCAGTGCTCCCTGTAAAAATAGAAAAATCCCAAAAAAATACTTTCTAATGCAAAGAACTCAGAAGAGCTCCCTGCGGTGCGCCCATCTTCCTCTGGGCACAGTGTAAAACTGAGGTCTGGAGGAGGGACATAGAGGGAGGAGCCAGTGCACACCCAGAATCCAAAGCTATCTTAAAGTGCCTTATCTCCTGCGGAGCCCGTCTATTCCCCATGGTCCTTACGGAGTCCCCAGCATCCTCTAGGACGTTAGAGAAATAATAATTTAGAGCCAATAAGGAAGTTCCTAATGGTAAGAAGGAATCTGAAGAAGATCTTCAACCACAAGAACAAACACACAGACACACTGTTCTAAACATGTGGTCATGAAGCATATACACGGTCGAGTCACAGTATTATGACCACCAGCTAATAGCAACAGTAACCACCATGTGCAGCATGGACAGCAGCTAGACGGGCTGAACTGTCATTTTAGACACACATTTGGTAACCCCCAGGTTCATTTTGACAGTGAGTTGTTCCATTGTAGAGTTTCGGTCGGCACTCACGCACCTTTGTAGCCAACGTTCACCTCTCACATCAATGGCATGTGGTGCTCCACAGCTTCCACGTCGTTTATTCACAGTGGTGCCATTTTCCCAGTCACAAAACACCTTCAGCACAGCAGCACGCAACAGTTCAACTGCGCTGTTTCATAAATACTGCCACCCTTGGCCCGAAAGCCGTTAATCATCCTTTTTTGCAACTGGATAAATCGCCCCCTTTTACCCATGACAGCAACGAGTGATATGTGTGCAGATAGCCTATTGCACACCTCATATACCCACAAAGCCAGCACATGACACGTGATGTACTTCATAAGCTATGCGCTGCAACGTCAAATATAGGAGGTGGTCATATTAAACTTAATTAAAGTGACTCCACCGTGTATATTATGCACTCATATTGGGGCCTATTTATTAACATTATTTTTACAAAAATTGTTTGAAAATAGGTGTGTTCACACCGTTGCACTGAAATGTATTAGAGGGCTTTTGGAGCAGTTTTCGTGAAAAACTACTCCAAACCCTTTAATTCACATTTCTTTTAGTAATCAGATCACATTTCCCATAGTTACAATGAGAAATGTGATCTGGGCAAACTTACTAAAAAAAAAATACAAAAAATCTTCATATAGCGTAATCACAGGGCTCACTGCGGTGTCCTGCCTACCCGGCAACGGTGATGTCAGCTGCTGCGGTGCAGGCGCAGCACATACTCTGGGTACCCCGAGCAAGCTGCTGAGTGGATTCGCAGGGACAGAGCTTTCTCGCATGCTCTGTCCTTGCATGCAATAATTGATACATCCATGCAATGTACTCAATTATCCCATTGCAGATTGGGGTGATTTTATCACATCACATCCGCATCCTCTGATGCGGAGTGTGATAAATCTTCCTCATTGTAATATTACTTATGCATTTACTATGAACATTGCAAAGTGACATGTCTGTGTACAGTATTCTCTATGTTACATTTGTTTCTCCTGACATAACCTGGTGTATATGCTAGTGTTGCATAGCTGAACTCACTATGAGAAGCACCGGACACCATGGGGGGGTATTCAATTAAACCCCACGGCTAATTGCCGGGCCGCATGGGTTTTTTTCCGGGCAGATAGTAGCAGGGTAAACCCCACAGCTAATTGAATACCCCCATGTGCACATACAGATGTAGCCACGCTCATCGTGGCTACATCTGCGCTAAACGAGCACTCTCTGCACGGCTATGTGTGCCCCCTCCCCCATCCCAAGGACCTGCGAATGCCGGAGATTATCTCTCCTCTGGAGATGACCTGACAATTCGGTTTCATTAGTTCTCTTGTTAATAGCTTATTAAATCATGAAGTAGTAAATCATTTACCAGGGACCAGAGGTCTGTAATCTCTGCAGTTGGTTGATGGTCTCTTCTCCATGTACATTTGGCAAAATTGGTTATCATTCGCTTGATTGCAGCACAAATCATATGCCTCAAGCTCTGGGTCTAGGAAGAGATAATACCTGTCAAACATTCATGATCCAAAGAATGTAACACATCACACTAACATAACCTTGGGTGCTAAGAATGAAATTGTAAAGAAAACCTAAAGTAATATTGTTTTCTGGAGGTTTGACAGACTTACAATAATTTTAATTATTTTCTGTCTTGTACTAGACTCATCCGTCTATGGCAGGCATGTCCAAACTGCGGCCCTCCAGCTGTTGAGAAACTACACATCCCAGCATGGCCTGACACAGCTTTAGCATTCTCTGACAGCAAAACTGTGTCAGGGCATGCTGGGATATAGAGTTTCACAACAGCTGGAGGGCCGCAGTTTGGACATGCCTGGTCTATGGGATCAGTATGATTTACCGCCAGTATGCCGGCAGCGGGGCGAACACAAAGAGTCCCCTGGCGGACTCGGTGGCTTGCTGCTCTCACCACAGGTTCTATTCCCACTCTAAGGGTGTAGTGGACAGCCACGAGTGGGAATAGCCCCTGTTCGCCGGGATTCCGGTTGTTGGCATCGTCGACTGTCGGGATTCCGGCATCGGTATCCTGACCACCGGCAAATTAACTGTGCCGATTGGAAACATCAGCATACTGATGTCATATTTAGATCATGTGTAAGGGGGCCTGTATGGAATACTGATAATTGTTGATGTGACTGCCGGTATTTTCACTGTCTACATGTGGAGACACAGAATTTATTCACTCTGTGTTCTGATATGAAGGGGGCCTGTTGGGATTACTGATATTGCCGGTATTTTCATCGTTGGCATTTGGAGATGTGAGGATTTCTTCAGCTGGTATTTTGAACTGAATGGGGGCCTGTCGGATATGTGAATGTCAGTGATGTGATTGCCGGTATTTTCATCGTCTGCATTTGGGAACACCAGGATTTCTGCATTCGGTATTTTGACCTGAAGGGGAACCTGGCGGTGTTGTGATTATCGGTATTTGAATTAAGTACATACGTCGGGGTTGTCTGGATAATGAGTGCATCGGCATTGTGAGATGTTCGGTACTTTGTTCTGTCGATATTTTAACTGTTGGCGTAATGGTTGTGTTGGTGTTCCGTTCATGTCAGTATTATTTGTGTCGGTATTCTACTGGTGTCGGTATATTGCTTGTTGGTGTGTATATATGTCGATATATTGTGATTCAATATTTGGTTGTGGGGATCCTGTCAACAGGTATTTCTTCCGTCGCTAACTTAACTACATACCATATATATACAGTGTGTTTATATATATATTTATATATATATATATATATATATATAGAAAGAGAGAGAATATATATACATATATATATATATATATAGAGAGAGAGAGAGAGAGAGCGAGAGTGCATCGGCACATCCATTCTTAGTCATCCATAGGGGTGCTCCACACACCTCCTGACTGATGTGCTGTGTGGATTGCTGTCCTAAGCTGTGGTCTTGATAGTGACTGTCCGGGGCCGAAATGTCAATTTTATTGCTGGTAATTACAAAATTAAATAAAGAGAAATGCTTTTATACTGGTGAGTGCCCTCTTGCTGGATATTCTGGCTATAAAGTAAATATATGTGTGTGTATATATATATATATATATATATATATATATATGTGTGTGTGAGATGTGCGGCAGACACTTTTCGGGTTTTGGGTTTTGGATCTGGATCCCCGCTCATGTTTTGGATCTGGATTTGTTTTGCCAAAACCACCCTTTCGCGTTTTGGTTTTGGATCTGGATGATTTTTGGAAAAAACATAAAAACAGCTAAAATCACAGAATTTGTGGGTAATTTTTATTATCCTCAATAATATTCATTTGCACTCATTTCCAGTCTATTCTGAACACCTCACACCTCATAATAATGTTTTTAGACCAAAAAGTTGGACCAAGGTCGCTGGATGACTAAGCTAAGCGACACAAGTGGGCGGCACAAACACCTGGCCCATCTAGGAGTGGCACTGCAGTGGCAGACAGGAAGCAGTTTTAAAAACTAGGCCCCAAAGAACACATAATGCAAAGGAAAAAAAAAGAGGTGCACAGAGGTCGCTGGATGACTAAGCTAAGCGACACAAGTGGGCGCTACAAACACCTGGCCCAGTGGCGTAACTAGAAATTTTTCTCCCCCAAGCCAAAAAAATTCTTCAGCGCCCCCCCCCCCCCCCCATATCCCCCATAATTGGCACTAGTAAAGGGACAAATGTGTGCGCGCCTAAGGCGCGCGCCGCCAAAAAGGGGGCGTGACTTCGTTGGAATGGGCGTGGCTTCACAAAGGGGCGTGGCATTGCAGGAAAAGACTACCTTATACCCCAGTTTTGCAACCTGCACGCCCAGACGTTAGCCACCACAGGAAAGAAAAATAATCCTGATTCATGCCCCTTACATTATTTGTCATTTGTCCTCCTTATAGTAATGCCCAGTATACATTATGCCACATACTGCAATGGCCTTAGCCATTATGCCACACACAATAATGCACATGACACAATATGCACACACTGTAATGCCCCCGACACATTATGCCACACACCGTAATGCCTGTGACACATTATGACAGGAATCGCAATGCTTGTTATACATTATGCTACACACTGCAATGCCCCTGATACATTATAGCACATACAATGTCTGTGACACAGTATGACAAACCGCAATGATCCTGAGACATTATACCACATACCACAATGCCCGTGATATAGTATACAACACACCGTAATGCCTGACACATTATGACACACACCGCAATGTCCGTGATACATTATGCCACACCGTAATGCCCATTACACATTAAGTTCTACAGTAAGGCTTCTAATTACTTTTAAATTACCTGCTCGTTGCCAGGGGTTTCATGCTCTTGGTTCCATGCACGGTGCCAGGGATTTTCATGCTCAGGGTGTCATGCTCGTTGCCAGGGGTTTCATGCACTGGGTGTCATGCTCGTTGCTAGGGGGTAGTGCTTGTTGCTAGGGCCGTGCTCCCAGTGCCAGATATTCCCCCACAGTGCCAGGTATATGCCCCCAGTGCCAGATATTCCCCCACAGTGCCAGGTACATGCCCCCAGTGCCAAATATACCCCCCCAGTGCCACATATGCCCCCAGTGCCAGATATTCCCCCACAGTGCCAGGTATATGCTCCCAGTGCCAGATATTCCCCCACAGTGCCACATATGCCCCCTCAGTGCCTGCTCCCCCCAGTGCCAGATATTCCCCCACAGTGCCAGGTATATGCCCCCAGTGCCAGATATTCCCCCACAGTGCCACATATGCCCCCTCAGTGCCTGCTCCCCCCAGTGCCAGATATTCCCCCACAGTGCCAGGTATATGCCCCCAGTGCCAGATATTCCCCCACAGTGCCACATATGCCCCCTCAGTACCTGCTCCCCCCAGTGCCAGATATTCCCGCACAGTGCCAGGTATATGCCCCCAGTGCCACATATGCCCCCTCAGTGCCTGCTCCCCCCAGTGCCAGATATTCCCCCACAGTGCCAGGTATATGCCCCCAGTGCCAGATATTCCCCCACAGTGCCCCATATGCCCCCTCAGTACCTGCTCCCCCCAGTGCCAGATAGTCCCCCACAGTGCCAGGTATATGCCCCCAGTGCCAGATATTCCCCCACAGTGCCACATATGCCCCCTCAGTGCCTGCTCCCTCCAGTGCCAGGTATATGCCCCCAGTGCCAGATATTCCCCCACAGTGCCTGCTCCCCCCCCCCCCGCTCCTTTGTGTTGGAGGGACACGGAGGGCACAGCGTGCGCCTCTCCCGTGTCCCTCCTGGCTCTCCGGTGGGTCTAATAAAGGAAGTGCCGGTTCGTGAGCCAATCAGAGCTCACGAACGGCACTTCCTTTATTAGACCGGTCGGAGAGCCAGAAGGGACATGGGAGAGGCGCACGCTGTGCCCTCCATGTCCCTCCAACACAGCAGCGGAGGGAAGAGACCGCAGATTGACATGCGGACGCTCGTGCAAGATGGAATTGTCCTTGGGCCCTCCCACCCACCTTTATGTTGTATAAACAGGACAAAAACACACTTTAACAAACCAATCATTTCAGCAACGGGGTCTGCCACACAACTGTGGCTGAAATGATTGGTTTGTTTGGGCCCCCACCAAAAAAGAAGCAATTAATCTCTCCTTGTATAAACTATACAGTGGCAAGATGTCATCTTAATCCTCAGACCCCCCCCCCCCCCCTCTTCAGTGTTTACATCCTCATCCTCACAGAGAAATAATATTCAAACGAAAAAAACCATATCATTTAGGTGGTCAGTGGACTGCTTACGCTATTACCCAAAGTTTCTGAACTTGACAATGACTAATGATGAATGTGCTGCAGGTGACGTATAAGGAAGGATGTTCCAAGGTGGTTAACGTCCTTACCCCTACTTATTATGGATTGACAAAGGCAACGGATGGCTTGACGCCTGTTGTCCAGATTTGTGGAGAAATAATTCCACACTGAAGAGGTGGCTTTTTTGGTATTTTGCCCAGGCATGACAATGGGCTTTTTCATCCAATGGCCAACAACTGTATCCACTGGTACCTTATTCAAACAAACCACATCACCATCAGAATCCTCATCGTCAACTTACTCTGCAGCACCTGCTACATCCATGTACTCCTCATCCTGGCGTATTTCTACAGTGACATCCTCAATCTCAATATCAGCAACTGGACTGGCGGTGCTCCTCCCTGCACTTGCAGGGGTGTGCAAATGGTGGTAGGAGCCTCCTCTTTCGATTCAGTGTTGTGAAGGTCAGGCCTAAACATCGCAGCCGCAGACAGTGCCAGCACCCCTGTATTTTCACAACAGCCCTGTAATTTTACAGCATACAAGACAGGGCCAGTGTACATTTATTTTCAGTGCACCTTAGAATTATTACAGCATACAAGACAGGGCCAGTGTACATTGAGTTTCACTGAACCCTAGAATTATTACAGCATAAAAGACAGGGGCAGTGTACATTGATTTTCACTGCACCCTAGAATTATTACAGCATACAAGACAGGGCCAATGTACATTGATTTTCAGTGCACCCCTGAATTTTTATAGCATACAGGACCAGTGTAATGTTATTTGAACAGCAGCACCCCTATATTTTACAGCATACAGCAGTGTGCTTTTAATTTTTAACAACAGCACCCCTGCATTTTTACAACATACAGGGCCAGTATAATGTTATTTGAACAGCAACACCCCTAGAATTTACAGCATATAGCAGTGTGCTTTTAATTTTTAACTGCACCCCTGAATTTTTACAACATACAGGGCCAGCAGCACCCCAAATTTTACAGCATACAGGAGCAGTGTGCTTTTAATTTTTAACAACTGCACCCCTGAAATTTTTACAACATACATGGCCAGCAACACCCCTATAGTTTCCAGCATACAGGAGGACAGTGCCCCTGCACCCTGTACAACACAGTGACAGCAAGGACAGTAACACCCATGTAGAGCTGCAGCACATGAAACACCAGTGACAGCCAGGACTGCCAGAACAGCACCCCCAACACAGCACAGGTACACCACAGTGACTGCAGCAGCACCCCTACAGAGCACACACTAGCCCCACCCGACGCCACCACCCATAGAGAGAGAGAGGTCTGTCTCACTCACTCTCCAAGTCCGGAGTGAAAATGGCGGCAACGTGCGGCTGTATATAACAAATCCAAAACCCCTCAAGATTCTTACAGCAGGAAGATAAAGTTTTGCATCGTTCTGGTTTCTGAGTCTGGCGGGAAGTCCCGAGCCGAACTTGGATATGGGTTCGGAGCGTGAAGTTCGGGGGAAGGCGGTTCTCTGGCAACCGAACCCGCTCATCTCTAATATAGAAAGGTGATCACTTCTATTTAGAGATGAGCGGCTCAGTACTCAGAGAACCAAGCACACCCAAACTTCCGGGATCCAGGGAAACCTGAGACACAGCTCGGATCTCTCTGCCTGTCCCGGATCCCTACCTAAGGCAAAGCCGCGAGATCCCGCTTTCGAATTTAGTGGTTTTGTCTCGGCCGCCAGTTTGCAAAGTCCCATTGAATACAATGGGCTTACCACTGATTGGCTGAGAAAGCTGTTTGTCACAGCTCTCAGCCAACCAGTGTAAACCCAATTCAATGGGACTTTGGAACGTGCCATCTGTCCTCCTGCAGAGTCTCACTGCTGCCACCCCTGCTGCCCATGCTGCCAGCAAACTTTCCCAAGCTGCTGGCACCCCCACACTGAGGAAACTGCCAGCACCCTTGTCTGCTGACCCAGCTGGCACCCACGAACTGCCAACACAGCTGGCACCCCCACACTGGGGACACCGCCGGCACTCCTGCACTGCTGACACTGCCATCATTCCTGCACTGAGGACACCGCCTGCACTGCTTACACAGCCATCATGCCCGCACAGTTGTCATCACCAGCATCCCTGCACTGCCGACACCTCCACACAGAGGACACAGCCCACACTGCCAACACAACTGGTCCCCCACACAGAGGACACCAGTAGCATCCTCACACTGCTGACACAGCTGGCACCCTCACACAGAGGACACCACTGACACCCCTGCACTGCCGACCACACCAGCACCCCGCACAGAGGACATCACTCGGACACCTGCACTGCCGACACCATCAGGCACTCATGCACTGCTGACACAGCCAGCACCCCTGCACTGATGACACCTCCACACAGAGGACATAGCCCGCACTGCCGACACCCCGTACAGAGGACATCAGCAGCACCCCGCAGTTCCGGCAACCCCACACAGATTATACCACTGGCACCCCCGCACTGCCAACACCACCGGCAGCCCCCCACAGAGGACAACACTGGGACACCCGCACTGCCGACACCCCTGCAGTGAGAACACAGTTGGCACCCCTGCACTGAGGACACCTCTGGGACACCCACACTGCCTACACCATTGACACCACTGCACTGAGGACACCACTGGGACACCCGCACTTCCAATACTGCCGGCACACCTGCAATGAGGACACTGTCAGCACCCCTGCAATGAGGACACCACTGGGACACCAGTATTGAGGACAACGCCGACATCCCCTGCTACAGTACCTGAACCCCCCACTGCCAACAGCACCAGCTTACCCACATTGAGGACACCGACACCACCCTCACACTGCCGACAAAGCCGGTATCCCCGCATTAAGGACACTGCCAGCATCCCGCATTGCCAACACCACCAACACCCTTGCACTGAGGACACCGCCATCACCCCCCACTGTCGACACCTCCAACATACCCACATTGCGGACTCCGCTGGCACCCTCACACTGCCAACACCGCTGGCACCCCTGCATTAAGAACAATGCCATCCGACCTGCTCACTGTATCTGACCTTGCACTATAGCCAACCCACACTGTATCCGACATGCACTGTATACGACTCACACTGTAAACTGCACTGTATCCGAACCACACTGTATTCCACACTGTATTTGACACACACTGTATTTGACGCACACTGTATCCAACCTGCACTGCAACCTACACTGTATCCAACCCGCACTCCAAGCTACACTGTATCCGACCTGCACTGTATCTTGCACTGTATCCGACCTTGCACTGTAATCAATGCGCACTGTATCTGACCTACACTGTAACCTGCACTATATGCAATCCACACTCTGACCTGCACTGTATCTGACCCACACTGTGTCCAACCCACGTTTTATACATCTGCCCTGTATCTGACCCATACACTACCTGCATTGTATCCAACCTGCTCTGTTTCTAACCTGCACTGTCTGTAAGCCGCACTGTGTCTGCCCCACACTGTATCCGACCAGTGCTATATACGACCAGCACTGTAACCTGGTCGATATTTAACTGTGTGTCCCAAAGTATTTTGCACTGTACTACGCAGGTACAGAATGCTGTTTTTTTTGTGATTGCAGAGATTTTGAGAAGCTGCTCGAAAAAAAAAAAAAAAAGGCTTATTGATTGGGGCATTACATGGGCACAGAGTTCCAGTCATCAGTAAACCAGGACCCCAAAGAGGGATGTACAGACTGGGCACTGAGAATAAGCAAGTGCTGGGGGCACTTGTATAACATAGTAACATAGTAGGTGAGGTTGAAAAAAGACTAGTAGTCCATCGAGTTCAACCTGAATTGTATTGCATTCCCTAATCTGCTTAGGATAAAGGCTATATCCTTGTATATCTTTTTCCATTAGAAATTTGTCTAACCCATTTTTAAACGCATTGACTGAGTCCGCCATTACAACTTTCTCTGGCAGTGAATTCCATATTCGTATTGCCCTTACAATGAAGAATCCCTTCCTGTGCTCAGTACGAAATTTCCTCTCCTCAAGCCTTAGCGGGTGTCCTCGCGTTTTGTGTATAGGTCTTTTAGTAAACAACTCACATGATAGCTCCGCATATTGGGGGTCATTCCGAGTTGTTCGCTCGCAAGCTGCTTTTAGCAGCTTTACACACGCTAAGCCGCCGCCTACTGGGAGTGAATCTTAGCATCTTAAAATTGCGAACGAAAGATTTGCAATATAGCGAAAAGACATCTCTGTGCAGTTTCTGAGTAGCTCGAGACTTACTCTGCATCTGCGATCAGTTCAGTGCTTGTCGTTCCTGGTTTGACGTCATAAACACACCCAGCGTTCGCCCAGACACTCCTCCGTTTCTCCAGCCATTCCCGCGTTTTTCCCAGAAACGGTAGCGTTTTTTCACACACTCCCATAAAACGGACAGTTTCCGCCCAGAAACACCCACTTCCTGTCAATCACATTACGATCACCAGAACGAAGAAAAAAACGTGAGTAAAATACCTAACTGCATAGCAAATTTACTTGGCGCAGTCGCACTGCGGACATTGCGCATGCGCACTAAGCGGAAAATCGCTGCAATGCGAAAAAAATTTACAGAGCGAACAACTCGGAATGACCCCCATTGTCCCTTTATATATTTGTAATATTAATCAAATCTCCACTTAGTCGTCTCATTTCTAGTGTAAACATATCTAATCTATAAAGCCTCTCCTCATAGTCCAGTGTCTCCAACCCCTTAATCAATTTTGTAGCTTGCCTTTGAACCTTTTCAAGTTCTAATATGTCTCTTTTGTAGTGTGGTGCCCAGAATTGTACACAGTACTCAAGATGCGGCCGTACCAATGATTTGTACAGTGGCAGGATTACGTTCTCATCCCTTGTCTCAATTCCCCTTTTAATGCATGCTAACACCTTATTTGCTTTTGTTGCTGAACTTTGACATTGTGTGTTGCCACTAAATTTACTATCAATGAACACCCCCAAATCCTTTTCTAATACAGTTACCCCTAATTTTCCCCATTGAATTGGAAGATTGCATGTTTATTCTTAGTCCTAAAGTGCATAACTTTACATTTTTCCACATTAAACCTCATACACCATTTCATTGCCCAAACTTCTAGTTTAAATAAATCGCTCTGAAGAGACTCCACATCCATATCTGACTTGATTAACCTACATGTTTTAGTATTGTCTGCAAAAATTTACACTGTGCTTTCTAGTCCTTCTCCTAAATCATTAATAAATATATTAAACAATAGTGGACCCAGCACAGAACCCTGCGGTATTCCACTTTTTACTTTAGCCCAGGTGGGAAACATCAATCATCACTCGCTGTTCCTTGTTATCAAGCCAATTACTCACCCATGTACAAATAGTGTCTCCTATACCGAGCTCCCTTAATTTGAAAATCAGCCTCCTGTGAGGCACTGTGTCGAATGTTTTGCAACATCCAGATAAACCACATCTATTGCGTTACCCTGGTCGAGATTGTCACTTACTATCTCATAGAAGCTAATCAAATTAGTTTGACATGATCTATTTCTAACAAAACCATGCTCGTTCTTATTAATAGCATGGGAGTTCTCCTAGTAGTCCTGTATGCTGTCCCTTAGTATACTTTCCAATAGTTTCCCACTATTGATGTCAGACTAACCGGTCTATAGTTACCAGGATGAAGTTTAATACCCTTTTTAAATATTGGGACTACATCCGCTATACACCAGTCCTTTGGTACCATGCCTGATGTAAGTGACTCAGTGAAAATCAGATACAGAGGCCTTGCTATTTCAGCATTTAGCTCCATCAGAACCCTAGGATGTAGGCCATCTGGACCAGGAGATTTATTAGTCTTAATTTTTTTTAAATCATTCACAGACTACTTCCTCAGATAGATAAGTATTAAGCAAAGGGCTTTTATCAATACTATTGTTACTCACTAATCCCACAATCTGGTCCTCTCTAGTAAACACAGATGAGAAAAATTTGTTCAATATTTCAGCTTTCTCTTTGTCGTCATTTATCAGAATTCCAGTTCGCTTTTTAATGGTCCCATATTCTCTTTATTTAGCCTCTTACCATTTATGTACTTATAGAAATTTTTAGGGTTAGTTTTACTCTCCTTAGCCATTTGCTTTTCATTTTCTTTTTTCCTTCTCTGATTTCCTTTTTGCATTTTTTATTACATTCCTTGTAGTTTTGGAATGATTCTGCCTTCCCGTCTGATTTGACAGCATTGAATGCTCGCCTCTTTTTATCTATTTCTTCCTTAACTTTTTTGTTTAACCACATTGCTTTGAATTTAGTACTCTTATTTTTACTGTCCAAGGGGATGCACTTATGTGTATAATTGTCAGGCAACATTTTAAAAACATCCCACATTTCAGCCGTGTTTTTTCCCTGAAACAAAGTTCCCCAATCTATATCCTTTAGTGGGTGTTTCAGCATGTTAAAATTTGCTTTTTTAAAGTTAAGAGTATTAGTTGTACCTCTAGACTGCTGTTTTTGAATGCTAATGTTGAATGTGATTATATTATGATCACTGTTACCCAAGGCCTAGCCTACTGCTGTTTTCGCTATTATCTCCATGTTGTTAGTACTAGGTCCAGTATATTCCCTAATCTGGTTGGTTCCTCGACTATTTGCGACAAGTAGTTATCATTTAGCATATTTAAGAAGCTTTTACCCCTAGCTGTATTACATGATTCGCTGGGCCAATTTATGCCCGGATAATTAAAGTACCCAATGATTAGGACCTCCCCCAGCCCTCTAGCTTTCTCGATTTGCATCAAGAGTTGCGCTTCCTCAGTCGCATTAATATCAGGTGGTTTATAGTGATGTGCACCGGAAATTTTTCGGGTTTTGTGTTTTGGTTTTGGGTTCGGTTCTGCGGCCGTGTTTTGGGTTCGGACGCGTTTTGGCAAAACCTCACCGAAATTTTTTTGTCGAATTCGGGTGTGTTTTGGATTCGGGTGTTTTTTTCAAAAAACCCTAAAAAACAGCTTAAATCATAGAATTTGGGGGTCATTTTGATCCCATAGTATTATTAACCTCAATAACCATAATTTCCACTCATTTTCAGTCTATTCTGAACACCTCACATCTCACAATATTATTTTTAGTCCTAAAATTTGCACCGAGGTCGCTGGATGGCTAAGCTAAGCGACCCAAGTGGCGGACACAAACACCTGGCCCATCTAGGAGTGGCACTGCAGTGTCAGACAGGATGGCCCTTCAAAAAAATTGTCCCCAAACAGCACATGATGCAAAGAAAAAAAGAGGCGCAATGAGGTAGCTGTGTGACTAAGCTAAGCGACCCAAGTGGCCGACACAAACACCTGGCCCATCTAGGAGTGGCACTGCAGTGTCAGACAGGATGGCACTTCAAAAAAATACTCCCCAAACAGCACATGATGCAAAGAAAAAAAGAGGCGCACCAAGGTCGCTGTGTGACTAAGCTAAGTGACACAAGTGGCCGACACAAACACCTGGCCCATCTAGGAGTGGCACTGCAGTGTCACGCAGGATGGCCCTTCAAAAAAATACTCCCCAAACAGCACATGATGCAAAGAAAAAAAGAGGCGCAATGAGGTAGCTGTGTGACTAAGATAAGCGACCCAAGTGGCCGACACAAACATCTGGCCCATCTAGGAGTGGCACTGCAGTGTCAGACAGGATGGCACTTCAAAAAAATACTCCCCAAACAGCACATGATGCAACGAAAAAAAGAGGTGCACCAAGGTCGCTGTGTGACTAAGCTAAGCGACACAAGTGGCCGACACAAACACCTGGCCCATCTAGGAGTGGCACTGCAGTGTCACGCAGGATGGCCCTTCAAAAAAATACTCCCCAAACAGCACATGATGCAAAGAAAAAAAGAGGCGCAATGAGGTAGCTGTGTGACTAAGATAAGCGACCCAAGTGGCCGACACAAACATCTGGCCCATCTAGGAGTGGCACTGCAGTGTCAGACAGGATGGCACTTCAAAAAAATACTCCCCAAACAGCACATGATGCAAAGAAAAATGAAAGAAAAAAGAGGTGCAAGATGGAATTGTCCTTGGGCCCTCCCATCCACCATTATGTTGTATAAACAGGACATGCACACTTTAACGAACCCATCATTTCAGTGACAGGGTCTGCCACACGACTGTGACTGAAATGACTGGTTGGTTTGGGCCCCCACCAAAAAAGAAGCAATCAATCTCTCCTTGCACAAACTGGCTCTACAGAGGCAAGATGTCCACCTCCTCCTCATCGTCCGATTCATCACCCCTTTCACTGTGTACATCCCCCTCCTCACAGATTATTAATTCGTCCCCGCTGGAATCCACCATCTCAGGTCCCCGTGTACTTTCTGGAGGCAATTGCTGCTGGTGAATGTCTCCACGGAGGAATTGATTATAATTCATTTTAATGAACATCATCTTCTCCACATTTTCTGGAAGTAACCTCGTACGCCGATTGCTGACAAGGTGAGCGGCTGCACTAAACACTCTTTCGGAGTACACACTGGAGGGAGGGCAACTTAGAATAAAGCCAGTTTCTGCAAGGGCCTCCAAATTGCCTCTTTTTCCTGCCAGTATACGTACGGACTGTCTGACGTGCCTACTTGGATGCGGTCACTCATATAATCCTCCACCATTCTTTCAATGGTGAGAGAATCATATGCAGTGACAGTAGATGACATGTCAGTAATCGTTGGCAGGTCCTTCAGTCCGGACCAGATGTCAGCACTCGCTCCAGACTGCCCTGCATCACCGCCAGCGGGTGGGCTCGGAATTCTTAGCCTTTTTCTCGCACCCCAAGTTGCGGGAGAATGTGAAGGAGGAGCTGTTGACGGTTCACGTTCCGCTTGACTTGACAATTTTCTTACCAGCAGGTCTTTGAACCCCTGCAGACTTGTGTCTGCCGGAAAGAGAGATACAACGTAGGTTTTAAATCTAGGATCGAGCACGGTGGCCAAAATGTAGTGCTCTGATTTCAACAGATTGACCACCCGTGAATCCTGGTTAAGCGAATGAAGGGCTCCATCCACAAGTCCCACATGCCTAGCGGAATCGCTCTGTTTTAGCTCCTCCTTCAATCTCTCCAGCTTCTTCTGCAAAAGCCTGATGAGGTGAATGACCTGACTCAGGCTGGCAGTGTCTGAACTGACTTCACGTGTGGCAAGTTCAAAGGGTTGCAGAACCTTGCACAACGTTGAAATCATTCTCCACTGCGCTTGAGACAGGTACATTCCACCTCCTTTGCCTATATCGTGGCCAGATGTATAGGCTTGAATGGCCTTTTGCTGCTCCTCCATCCTCTGAAGCATATAGAGGGTTGAATTCCACCTCGTTACCACCTCCTGCTTCAGATGATGGCAGGGCAGGTTCAGGTGTGTTTGGTGGTGCTCCAGTCTTCTGTACGCGGTGCCTGAACGCCGAAAGTGGCCCGCAATTCTTCGGGCCACCGACAGCATCTCTTGCACGCCCCTGTCGTTTTTTAAATAATTCTGCACCACCAAATTCAAGGTATGTGCAAAACATGGGACGTGATGGAATTTGCCCAGATGTAATGCACGCACAATATTGCTGGCGTTGTCTGATGTCACAAATCCCCAGGAGAGTCCAATTGGGGTAAGCCATTCTGCCATGATCTTCCTCAGTTGCCGTAAGAGGTTTTCAGCTGTGTGCGTATTCTGGAAAGCGGTGATACAAAGCGTAGCCTGCCTAGGAACGATTTGGCATTTGCGAGATGCTGCTACTGGTGCCGCCGCTGCTGTTCTTGCAGCGGGAGGCAATACATCTACCCAGTGGGCTGTCATAGCCATATAGTCCCGAGTCTGCCCTGCTCCACTTGTTCACATGTCCGTGGTTAAGTGAACATTGGGTACAACTGCATTTTTTAGGACACTGGTGAGTCTTTTTCTGAAGTCTGTGTACATTTTCGGTATCGCCTGCCTAGAGAAATGGAACCTAGATGGTATTTGGTACCGGGGACACAGTACCTCAATCAAGTCTATAGTTGGCTCTGAATTAACAATGGATACCGGAACCACGTTTCTCACCGCCCAGGCTGCCAAGGCCTCAGTTATCCGCTTTGCAGCAGGATGACTGCTGTGATATTTCATCTTCCTCGCAAAGGACTGTTGGACAGTCAATTGCTTACTGGAAGTAGTACAAGTGGTCTTCCGACTTCCCCTCTGGGATGACGATCGACTCCCAGCAGCAACAACAGCAGCGCCAGCAGCAGTAGGCGTTACACTCAAGGATGCATCAGAGGAATCCCAGGCAGGAGAGGACTCGTCAGACTTGCCAGTGACATGGCCTGCAGGACTATTGGATTTCCTGGGTAAGGAGGAAATTGACACTGAGGGAGTTGGTGGTGTGGTTTGCAGGAGCTTGGTTACAAGAGGAAGGGATTTACTGGTCAGTGGACTGCTTCCGTTGTCGCCCAAAGTTTTTGAACTTGTCACTGACTTATGATGAATGCGCTGCAGGTGACGTATAAGGGAGGATGTTCCGAGGTGGTTAACGTCCTTACCGCTACTTATTACAGCTTGACAAAGGCAACACACGGCTTGACACCTGTTGTCCGCATTTGTGTTGAAATAATTCCACACCGAAGAGCTGATTTTTTTTTTGTATTTTGACCAGGCATGTCAATGGCCATATTCCTCCCACGGACAACAGGCGTCTCCCCGGGTGCCTGACTTAAACAAACCACCTCACCATCAGAATCGTCCTTGTCAATTTCCTCCCCAGCGCCAGCAACACCCATATCCTCATCCTGGTGTACTTCAACACTGACATCTTCAATTTGACTATCAGGAACTGGACTGCGGGTGCTCCTTCCAGCACTTGCAGGGGGCGTGCAAATGGTGGAAGGCGCAAGCTCTTCCCGTCCAGTGTTGGGAAGGTCAGGCATCGCAACCGACACAATTGGACTCTCCTTGGGGATTTGTGATTTCGAAGAACGCACAGTTCTTTGCTGTGCTTTTGCCAGCTTAAGTCTTTTCTTTTTTCTAGCGAGAGGATGAGTGCTTCCATCCTCATGTGAAGCTGAACCACTAGCCATGAACATAGGCCAGGGCCTCAGCCGTTCCTTGCCACTCCGTGTCGTAAATGGCATATTGGCAAGTTTACGCTTCTCCTCAGACGCTTTTAATTTTGCTTTTTGGGTCATTTTACTGATCTTTTGTGTTTTGGATTTTACATGCTCTGTACTATGACATTGGGCATCGGCCTTGGCAGATGACGTTGATGGCATTTCATCGTCTCGGCCATGACTAGTGGCAGCAGCTTCCGCACGATGTGGAAGTGGATCTTGATCTTTCCCTATTTTTTTAACCTCCACATTTTTGTTCTCCATATTTTAATGCGCACAACTAAAAGGCACCACAGGTATACAATGTAGATGGATGGATACTAGTATACTTATGGACAACGAGTGACGACACAGAGGTAGGTACAGCAGTGGCCTACCGTACTGCTATATACAGTATAATGGACCTGGTGGACACTGTCAGCAGACTGCGTTTATACTTTGTATACCTGTGGTGTCTTTTTTTCTTTATACTAAGTATAAACGCAGTCTGCTGACAGTGTCCACCAGGTCCATTATACTGTATATGGCAGTACGGTAGGCCACTGCTGTACCTACCTCTGTGTCGTCACTCATCGTCCATAAGTATACTAAGTATCCATCCATCTACATTGTATACCTGTGGTGTCTTTTTTTCTTTATACTATGTAGATGGATGGATACTTAGTATACTTATGGACGATGAGTGACGACACAGAGGTAGGTACAGCAGTGGCCTACCGTACTGCTATATACAGTATAATGGACCTGGTGGACACTGTCAGCAGACTGCGTTTATAGTATAAAGAAAAAAAGACACCACAGGTATACAATGTAGATGGATGGATACTTAGTATACTTATGGACGACGAGTGATGACACAGAGGTAGGTACAGCAGTGGCCTACCGTACTGCTATATACAGTATAATGGACCTGGTGGACACTGTCAGCAGACTGCGTTTATAGTATAAAGAAAAAAAGACACCACAGGTATACAATGTAGATGGATGGATACTTAGTATACTTATGGACGATGAGTGACGACACAGAGGTAGGTACAGCAGTGGCCTACCGTACTGCTATATACAGTATAATGTCCCTGGTGGACACTGTCAGCAGACTGCGTTTATAGTATAAAGAAAAAAAGACACCACAGGTATACAATGTAGATGGATGGATACTTAGTATACTTATGGACGACGAGTGACGACACAGAGGTAGGTACAGCAGTGGCCTACCGTACTGCTATATACAGTATAATGGACCTGGTGGACACTGTCAGCAGACTGTATTTATACTTACTATAAAGAAAAAAAGACACCACAGGTATAGAATGTAGATGGATGGATACTTAGTATACTTATGGACGACGAGTGACGACACAGAGGTAGGTACAGCAGTGGCCTACCGTACTGCTATATACAGTATAATGGACCTGGTGGACACTGTCAGCAGACTGCGTTTATAGTATAAAAAAAAAAGACACCACAGGTATACAATGTAGATGGATGGATACTAGTATACTTATGGACGACGAGTGACGACACAGAGGTAGGTACAGCAGTGGCCTACCGTACTGCTATATACAGTATAATGGACCTGGTGGACACTGTCAGCAGACTGCATTTATAGTATAAAAAAAAAGACACCACAGGAGTGTTTTTCAGGCAGACAAACGTACACTGGTGGTCACTGTCAGCAAAACTGTGCACTATACTCCTGATATAGCTGCTCCCCAGTCCCCACAATTAAGCAGTGTGAGCACTCAGCACAGATATATCATGCAGCACTGCACACTGAGCACAGATATGGTATGGAGCGTTTTTTTCAGGCAGAGAACGGATAAAAAACTGGTGGTCACTATTAGCAAAACTCTGCACTGTACTCCTCCTAACAGCTGCTCCCCAATCCTCCCCACAATAAGCTAAGCAATCAGATCAACTGTGTAGTATATAACTAGTATATAAGCGGAGAGGACGCCAGCCACGTCCTCTCCCTATCAATCTCAATGCACGTGTGGAAAATGGCGGCGACGCGCGGCTGCCTATATAGAATCCGAATCTCGCGAGAATCCGACAGCGGGATGATGACGTTCGGGCGCGCTCGGGTTAGCCGAGCAAGGCGGGAGGATCCGAGTCTGCTCGGACCCGTGTAAAAAAGGAAAAGCTCGGGTGGGTTCGGTTTCTCGGAAACCGAACCCGCTCATCACTAGTGGTTTATAGCATGTCCCTATTAAAAAAAAGTTGTACTTTTCTTTGTCAAAGAAATTTCTACCTATAATGTCTCCACAATATCTCCAGTTTCCTCATAAATACCTTCCTTTACTCCTTTAAGTATGTTTTTAGAAATGGTTTAACATAAAGACATACAACACCACCCCCTCTTTTAATAGCCCTGTCTCTCCTGAAAAGAGTATAACCCTCCAAGTTAGCTACCCAATTGTGGGAATCATCCCACCATGTCTCCGTGATACCTATAATATCGTATTGTTCCTTCATTACAAGCATTTCTAATTCCCCCATTTTGCCTAAAAGGCTTCTTGCGTTTGCAAGCATACATTTTATGTTAGTAATACCCTTATCTATTTGTCTATTCATTCGCATCCTTTCCCTTCTTAGTTTAGTAATCCCTGATTTTCCAATTCTTGCTGATCTTCCCCTCCCCCCTTCTCCACCCCCATTATACTTAATCCCTTCCCCCTTGCTGCACTCCCTAATGATCCCGTAGTTTCTTTCTAATCCCTCCCCCAAGAAATCTAGTTTAAAAGCTCCTCCAACCTTCTAACCATCCTGACCTCCAGCACTGCTGCCCCCTCCTCATTCAGGTGCAATCTATCGCGACAAAAAAGATGGCGCCTGACTAAGAAGTCCGCACAGTGTTCCAGGAACACAAACCCTTCTTTCCTACACCAGTCTCTAAGCCACACATTTACTTCCCTAATCTCCCTCTGCCTCCCTAGGCTAGCACGTGGCACAGGTAATATTTCATAGAATATTGTCCTTGCATTAAGCTTCTGGCCTAAGTCCCTATAGTCTTTCTTAAGGACATCCCACCTACCACTAACTTTGTCGTTGGTGCCAAAGGGCTCCAAGACCGCTGGGTCGTTCCCGGCCACTCCCAACATTCTTTCTACCCGGTTCGCAATGTGTCACACCCGAGAACCCGGGAGACAACAGACTGTACGGCGATGACGGTCCTGGTAGTAGATTGCCCTGTCTTTCTTCCTGATAAAAGAATCCCCTGCCACCACAATCTGACTAGGTACCTCACTTTCTTTTTTCCCATCTGTGCCGGGGGGACCGCTCCTCCGGTTGCTAGAGGGAACACTCTACTCCAGCTCCGTCATTTCCTCACTGCAATCCTCAGAATCTTCATCCAATCGGGCAAATTTGTTGGGGTTTGAATGACCGGAGATGTCCTGTCTCCCCCTTTTCTTCTTCCTTCTAACTGTGACTCAGCTGGCTACCTGGTCATCCTCATCTACCAGTGTCCCCCCCTGAAACTCCTCCACCGTTCTATCTAATCTTTGCTTGAGATTGTGAATATCTCTCAGTCGCATAACGGTTTGCTCTAGATCAGTTACCTGGGCTTCCAGGGCAGCCATTTGCACACACCTCATGCAGATGTACTCACACTGGGACGGTTGCTCCAGGTGTGCATACATCTTTCATGACATGCACTAAGTGAGATTCTCAATCACAGCCCCACTTATTTTTTTTGTGAACTCTAACTCCCTGTTACCTTCAGAAAAACAATACAAACTATGCAATACAATACGGTACTATAGCCTAGCTGTAAAGAGAAACAATATTCAACAATAGAACAGTAATTGATAGTCAAGGACAAGGGGAGATACAGAAGGACAGAGAAAACAAGAGAAAAAAATTAAAAAACAGTCAGGTAAGCTAATACTTATCTGTGATGAGACAGTCCTCACACCGTTCTTGGGGCACTCTCCTGCGGCACCGCTTCACCAATGATCAGCTGTTGGCTCCCACTGTTGTCTCCTGCTGTAGGTACTGCTCAGCTCTCTTTTCACTCAGCCCCCTTTTCACTCACACCTGGAGCTGCAGTACCCTCACTGTCCGGCTCTGCTTGGCTAACTCTTACTGCAGTCTGCAGTCACACAGTAACCCAGTGGTTCCCCCCTCTCCTCACTCAATAGTTCAGTGGCAGCTCAGTTACTCAGCCTCAGCGTTCTCCCCTGCTGCCCACTGTGGTGCGCTCACATGCTGGTTCTCTCCTGCTGCCCGCTGCTCTCACACGCCGGTTCTCCACTGATGCCCGCTGCCCGTCACGCTCAACATGCCGGTCCCAGAGACGTCCGGCTTCCTGGTAATCAGCTCCTTCCTCTCGTCTCAGTACAGCTGTATGGGGCATCAATGTCTACTGTTGCTATTTTACACATGTTTTTTTTATTTTCTTCTTTGCTGTTTGTTAACTACTTTAGAGCAATTGTATGCTACACACGATTCTCAGTAAATTTCTGTGTTAGATTGTTTTCTATTGCTAGTACTTGTGAGTTGGTTTGATTGGTTATTGATAATACATTACTAATTTCTAAAACATTTTCAAACAGAAATAACTGCTGTTGGTTTGTGCCACTACTCTGTTGCTAGGCGTGTTGGTGAACAATATTGTGAGTTGTGAGGTGGTCAAAACTGACTGGAAATGAGAGGAAATTTAATGTTATTGAGGTTAATAATACTGTAGGAACAAAACAGGCCAAAATGCTGTGACCTTTAGCTGCTGATTTTATTTTTATTTTTTAAATACAGATCCAAAATCAATACAGATCCAAAACATGCAAGGGCAGTTTTGGCAAAACTAGTACAGATCCAAAACATGAAGGAGATACAGATCCAAACCCAAAACCCCAAAAATGGCCGGGCACACACCCCTAGTTCTGGCATCAGATTACCAGAGCAATTAAATAATGTTCCGATGCAGGATCGCCATCCTAGCGATCCCTAACACCTGCAGTTATGGTGCTAATTAGTAGAGATGGCACTTTTTGTGTTTTGGCTTTGGTTCTAATTCCACTTTCGTGTTTTGGTTTTGGCTTGGTTTTGCCCAAACCACCCTTTCGTGTTTTGGTTTTGGATCTGGATGATTTAAAAAAAAAAACATAAAAAGAGATAAAATCACAGAATTTGGGGGTAATTTTGCTCCTACGATATTATTAACCTCAATAACATTCATTTCCACTAATTTCCAGTCTATTTTTAACACCTCACAATATTGTTTTTTAGGCCTAAAAGTTGCACCGAGGTGGCTGTATGACTAAGCTAAGCGACACAAGTGTTCGGCACAAACGCCTGGCCCATCTAGGAGTGGCACTGCAGTTGCAGACAAGATGGCACTATTCAAAAACTAATCCCCAAACAGCACATAATGCAAAGAAGAAAAAGAGATGCAATTAGATAGCTGGATGGCCAAGCTAAGCGACACAAGTGTGCGGCACAAACACCTGGCCTATCTAGGAGTGGCACTGCAGTGGCAGACAGGATTGCACCTAAAAAAACTAGTCCCCAAACAGCACATGATGCAAAGATGTCGAAGAGGTGCAAGATGGAATTGTCCTTGGGCCCTCCTACCCAACCAGATGTTGTATAAACAGGACATTCACACTTTAACAAACTAATCATTTCAGCAACAGTGTCTGCCACACGGCTGTGACTGAAATGGCTGGTTTGTTTGGGCCCCCACCAAAAAAGAAGCAATCAATCTCTCCTTGCACAAACTGGCTCTACAGAGGCAAGATGTCGACCTCATCCTCAGATTCCTCACCCCTTTCACTGTGTACATCCTCCTCCTCACAGAGTATTAATTCGTCCCCACTGGAATCCACCATCACAGATCCCTGTGTACTTTCTGGAGGCAATTGCTGGTAAAGGTCTTCCCGGAGAAATGTATAATTCATTTTGATGAACATCATCTTTTCCACATTTAGTGGAAGTAACCTCCTACGCCGATCGCTGACAAGGTTACCGGCTGCACTAAACACTCTTTCGGAGTACACACTGAAGGGGGGGGGGCAACTTAGGTAAAATAAAGCCAGTTTGTACAAGGGCATCCAAATTGCCTCTTTTTCCTGCCAGTATACATACGGACTGTCTGACATGCCTACTTGGATGCTGTCACTCATATAATCCTCCACCATTCTTTCAATGATCACAGAATCATATGCAGTGACAGTAGACATGTCAGTAATCGTTGGCAGGTCCTTCAGTCCGGACCAGATATCCGCTTTCACTCCTGCCTGCCCTGCATCACCACCAGTGGGCGGGCTAGGAAATTTTATTATTTTCCTTTTTAGCCCCAGTGGCGGGAGAAATTGAAGGACGAGCTGTTGACGGGTCACGTTTCGCTTGAGTTGACAATTTACTAACAAGAAGGTCTTTGCACCTCTGCAAACTTGTGTCTACTGGAAAGAGAAATACAATGTAGGCTTTAAACCTAGGATCGAGCACTGTGGCCAAAATGTAGTGCTCTGATTTCAACAGATTGACCACCCTTGAATCCTGGCAAAGCGAATGAAGAGCTCTATCCACAAGTCCCACATACTTTGCAGAATCGCTCCGTCTTAGCTCCTCCTTCAATTTCTCCAGCTGCTTCTGAAAAAGCCTGATGAGGGGAATGACCTGACTCAAGCTGGCAGTGTCTGAATTGACTTCACGTGTGGCAAGTTCGAAGGGTTGGAGAACCTTGCACAAGACGGAAATCATTCTCCACTGCGCTTGAGTCAGGTGCATTACCCCTACTTTGCCTATATCGTAGGTGGATGTATAGGCTTGAATGGCCTTTTGCTGCTCCTCCATCCTCTGAAGCATATAGAGTGTTGAATTCCACCTCGTTACCACATCTTGCTTCAGTTGATGGCAGGGCAGGTTCAGGAGTGTTTGCTGGTGCTCCAGTCTTCGGCACGCAGTGGCAGAATGCCGAAAGTGGCCCACAAGTTTTCAGGCCACCGACAGCATCTCCTGCACACCCCTGTCATTTTTCTAAAAATTCTGCACCACCAAATTAATTGTATGTGCAAAACATGGGACATGCTGGAATTTGCCCAGATGTAATGCACGCACAATATTGGTGGCATAGGCCCTCATTCTGAGTTGTCCGCTCGCTAGCTGCTTTTAGCAGCATTGCAAATGCTAGACCGCCGCCCTCTGGGAGTGTATCTTAGCTTAGCAGAATAGCGAACGAAAGATTAGCAGAATTGCTACTAAATATTCCTTGCAGTTTCTGAGTAGCTCCAGACCTACTCAAAGATTGCGATCACCTCAGTCCGTTTAGTTCCTGGTTTGACTTCACAAACACGCCCTGCATTCGGCCAGCCACTCCCCCGTTTCTCCAGCCACTCCTGCGTTTTTACCTGGCACGCCTGCATTTTTTAGCACACTCCCTGAAAACGCTGAGTTGCCGCCCAGAAATACACACTTCCTGTCAATCACACTACGATCACTCGAGCGTTGAAAAAACGTCGCTCGAGCTTGTGCAAATCTCCAAAATTTGTGTTAAATTACTTAGCGCATGCGCACTGCGTACCATGCGCATAACCATTTTCCACCTAATCGCTGCGTTGCAAAAAACGGCAGCGAGCGAACAACTTGGAATGACCACGATTGTCCGATATCACAAATCCCCAGGAGAGTCCATATGGGGTAAGCCATTCTGCAATGATGTTCCTCAGTTTCCGTAAGAGGTTGTCAGCTGTGTGCCTCTTACGGAAAGCGGTCATACATAGCGTAGCCTGCCTATGAACGAGTTGGCGTTTGCGAGATGCTGCTACTGGTGCCGCTGCTGTTGTTGCTGTGGGAGGCCATACATCTACCCAGTGGGCTGTTACAGTCATATAGTCCTTAGTCTGCCCTGTTCCACTTGTCCACATGTCCGTGGTTAAGTGGACACTGGATACAACCGCATTTTGTGGGACACTGGTGACTCTTTTTCTGACGTCTGTGTACATTCTCGGTATCGCCTGTTAGAGAAGTGGAACCTAGATGGGATTTGATACCGGGGACACAGTACCTCAAACAATTCTCTAAGTCCCACTGAACTAATGGCGGATACCGGACGCACGTCTAACACCAACATAGCTGTCAAGGCCTCAGTTATCCGCTTTGCAAAAGGATGACTGCTGTCATATTTCATCTTCCTCACAAAGGACTGTTGGACAGTCAATTGCTTACTGGAAGTAGTACAAGTGGTCTTCCGACTTCCCCTCTGGGATGACAATCGACTCCTAGCAGCAACAACAGCAGCGGCGGCAGCAACAGCAGGCGTACCACTCAAGGATCCTCCGGATGAATCCCGGTTAGGAGAGGACTCCTCATTCTTGACAGTGACATAGCCTGCAGGACTACTGACGTTCCTGAATGTGGAGGAAGTTGACGTTGAGGGAGTTGGTGGTGTGGCTTGCAGGAGCTTGGGTACAAGAGGAAGAAGGGATTTAGGGGTCAGTGGACTGCTTACGCTCTTACCCAAAGTTTCACAACTTGACACTGACTTCTGATGAATGCGCAGCAGGTGACGTATAAGGGAGGATGTTCCTAGGTGGTTAACATCTTTACCCCTACTTATTACAAATTGACAGAGGCAACAGATGGCTTGACACCTGTTGTCCGTATTTGTGGAGAAAAAATTCCACACTGAAGAGGTGGCTTTTTTGGTAGTTTGCCCAGGCATCACAATGGGCTTCTTCATCCCATGGACAACAGGTGTCTTCCCCGGTGCCTGACTTAAACAAACCACATCACAATCAGAATCCTCATCATCAACTTCCTCCTCAGCGCCAGCAACACCCATATCCTCATCCTGGTGTACTTCAACAGTGACATCTTAAATTTCAATATCAGGAACTGGACTGTGGGTGCTCCTTCCAGCACTTGAAGGGGGTGTGCAAATGGTGGAAGGAGTCACCTCATCCTGTACAGTGTTGGGAAGGTCAGGCATTGCACCCGCCAACACACTTGGACTCTCCTTGGGGATTTGTGATACCGGAAAGAGTACAGAAAAGAACTCCGATTTCTAAAGAACGCACAGTTCTTTTCTGTGCTCTTTCCAGCTTAACTCTTTTAATTTTTCTAGCAGAAGGATGAGGGCTTCCATCGTCATGTGAAGCTGAACCACTATCCATGAACATAGTCCCGGGCCTCAGCCGTTCCGTGCCGCTCTGTGTCGTAAATGGCATATTGGCAAGTTTACATTTCTCCTCAGACGATTTAAATTTCTTTTTTTGGTTCTTTTTATTGAACTTTGGCTTTTTGGATTTTACATGCCCTCTACTATCACATTGGGCATTGGCCTTGGCAGACGACGTTGATGGCATTTCATCGTCTATGTCATGGCTAGTGGCAGCAGCTTCAGAAGGAAGTGGTTCTTGATCTTTCCCTATTTTATCCTCCAAATTTTTGTTCTCCATTATTTTTTGGGATTTATATAAGACAATATGCGGCACAGGAATGACTGGAATGACTGATGGACAGGACACTACCACTGGTCTCATGCAGCATAACACAACAACACTGTAAGGGACTTGTCGTTGTTATTATAATTATTATAATACTGTATCAGTGGACATATAGCAGCAGCGTATACCACTGTGACTGCCTCGTCATTGGAATGACTGATGGACAGGACACTACCACTGGTCTGATGCAGCATAACACAACAACACTGTAAAGGACTTGTCGTTGTTATTATAATTATTATAATACTGTATCAGTGGACATATAGCAGCAGCGTATACCACTGTGACTGCCTCGTCATTGGAATGACTGATGGACAGGACACTACCACTGGTCTGATGCAGCATAACACAACAACACTGTAAAGGACTTGTCGTTGTTATTATAATTATTATAATACTGTATCAGTGGACATATAGCAGCAGCGTATACCACTGTGACTGCCTCGTCATTGGAATGACTGATGGACAGGACACTACCACTGGTCTGATGCAGCACAACACTGTAAGGGACTTATACAGCTACACTGGATGTATGGCAGCCAACACTGTGACTGGCTGGAATGATGCAGCACAATGCACTGACTGCACTGAACTGGACAGCACAAGACTCGCCACCCCACTTTCCCGCCGCCACACAGACACTGAACACTGAGGACACGTCCTCTCAATACACTCTCCGAGACTGGAGTGAAAATGGCAGCGACGCGTGGCTCCTTATATGGAATCCAAATCCCGTGAGAATCCGACAGCAGAATGACAATGTTTTGCCTTGTTCGGGTTTCCGAGTCACGCGGGAAAACCCGAGCCTGGCTTTAGATCCGTACTCGGAAGGCTAAGTCCGGTAGGGTTCGGTTCTCTGAGAACCGGACCGGCTCATCTCTACTAATTAGTAGCAGTATAATATTACACTGCCAGATCTGACCTGAGTTCATTCATGCACATGGAGAGTGCTGGCACAAGTGGAGGGAACCAGTGTGAATAATGACAGGAATCTTCAAGAAAGGGAGATACAGTATCACAATATTGGTAGTTACCTTGCAAAATTATATTTGATGAGCGTTAACTTCAGTTGCAACGTAAGAAACCAGTGCTCCTAATCTGGACAGAGACTCACTGATCTTCCATCACACTAGGGTAATACACTATGTAGACAAAAGTGATTGGGCACCCCTGTGCAAGCAGCTAGTGTAGTACATACTCAGCGGAAGCCGGCCAATCCCCTCCATATAGTTGATAATGGGGTCGCCTGCTCTGACCGTGATGATCTTCTGCTCTGTCAGTGGCACAGCCGGCGTTTGCGCAGGTAGGATCACCATACGGACTCTACGGTAACACTGAGTACCGCAGCAGAAAACAAGATCTATATAATTAAAAGTATCAATTCTAATTTCACTTTCTTTCTACTTTATTTGATCCAGTAAATTGTTAAATACTTTGATATATCATATTTGCTATTGAAAACCATTATCTATATATGATCTTCTTACATGAACTGACTGCCTCCCTCACTCTGGAAAACAAACTGATATTTATACTAACAATGATATTAAATATTTGATAAGCTTCCATTATGTACTGTACAGTAACATTGTATCCATACTGTAAAAGGCCTTTTTATATGTTTTGCTTCTTTTCTTTTTTAATACATTTTTTGACTTGTTTTAAGAACACCAGTTCTTTACCACTATGGTCGAATGATTTAAACGTACAGACACACAAATAGAGAGAAAAGAAAGGTAGCTCTGTTTAATTTTTTGTTTTGTTAAAATTGTACAGTGACCACAATCATGGTAAATACAGTATGGCCCTGGATTGGATTTACTATCTATCCTCAGAAATTTGGATGAGAGATTTAGTGGTCACTTTGGACCCATATGTGGTGAAGTGTGTAGAAATGTATATCTTCAACAATTGCATTTAGTAGAGCATAAAATCATGTGATCGCGCATTCAAGAAACATGTCATGTAATAGATTATGACACACAATGGGCCATTGCGTGTCATAATCTATTACATGACATGTTTCTTGAATGCACGATCACATAGTGCTGTAGAGATGTCATGTATTAATATTGCAATAATATGCAAGTAATTGTTATGCTTAAAACATGCTGGACATCTACTGGATTGAATTTATTAATTCAATATTACTTACCAGTGCCTGATGAGGAGAACATCCATTGTCGTTCCTGGAAGCCATCTAGGTACTGATTCTTGCGGTAATACAGACATCTCACACCGGCGTTATCCTGATTAGGAAATGTGCTACGAAGCAGGCTGATACTACTTGACTCACCTGCCGGTAAAAAGTAGCAGGATAAAAAATGACTACACATTGGACAATACGATAAGCATAAATTTGCCCTGCTTTATAAGCAATGATTATCTTTGCACACTTGTTTACATGTCTGCATTTTGAGCTGTCTGTTTGTTATGATTTCTGCTACCTTAAACCTAGCCAACATAAAAAATTTGGGTGCTAATTAAAATGCATGATATATCGATTAATCTTAATCTATGTATCTGCATAATTTTGGCAGATACATAATAAAGGGCCTAATACAGACCTGATCACTGTTGTGCGAATTCACAAGACAGCCGATTATCGAATGACTGCGCATGCGCACAGATTGTAATGCGCAGGCACGAGGCCAAACTGTGGAAAAATCCTGTGTCTTTTTATATAGCTAGGCGAACGCAGGCTAATTGACAGGAAGCGGACGTTTGGGGGTGGTAACTGGCTGTTTTTTGGGAGTGTCAAGAAAACCGCAAGCGCTCCCAAGCGTTTTCAGGGAGGGTGTGTGACGTCAGCTCTGGCCCGATCAGCCTGACTCTTTTGCACTGTAGGAGTAAGTCCTGGGCTACGCACAGACTGCACAGACTGGAAAAATCATTAGATGGTGAGTGAGTTGCGAACGTATTTGCAGGTGACCGTTGTTTGGAAAGCTTTTCGCACAGTGTACACAGACTTACATAGGGTGGATTTTCATTCTGTGTGGGCGGTGACTATCCGATCGCAAACCTCTGCAAATATGCAGAAGAGCGATCAGGTTTGAATTAAACCCAAAGTGTCTGTTGGGATTCCGGATTACCTGTCTTGGTATTACAAGGTGAAGTGGTCCCACCCCGAAATCAGTCACAAAATACTGTAGACTAATACCCCTTTCACATCGCACAAATAACCCGGTATCGACACGGCATATTGCCGTGTCGACACAGGTCAGTGTGCGATGTGAAAGCACTCTGCCGGAATTAGCGGGTCGCCTGACCCGGTAATTCAACCCAGTATAAAAGAAGGATTATATCCGGGTTAAATACCGGGTCAGGTGCAGTGTGAATGGGAGCCGCGTCGATGCGACACGGTTCCCATTCACAGCATAGGGAGAGGCGGCGCAGGAGATGAGCTCATCTCCCAGCGCCGCCTCCAACCCCGCCCTGCTGCTGCTGTGCCCCACCGCTGCTATGGCAACCGACCCGGTATATTGCCGGGTCTGAAAGCCACCATAGCAGAGCAAATGCCGGATCCCACCCGGTAAAAACACGTTTCTCTTACCGGGTGGGATCCGGCATTTGTGATCTGAATGCGGTATGAATGTATGATTTGGCAATTCATTTCTGTGTACACGGCAGAGGCATCACTAGGTCTGGTGACACCCAGTGCACACTCTATATGCCCCCCTGTGCGGCAGAGGCAAGTGTGCCCCCAAAAAGGGGTTGTGGCCTCATAGAGAATAATGATAATATAACTCTGGGGGCATTCCCAGCATCCCCTGAGATGTTTATATGTTTTAACCGCCTTTCTCCCAACCCTATGCTATGTGTTGTCTCTGCTGCAGCAAACGCCACTAATAAGGATTAGCAGTTGGGTAGCAGAGTCAATGCATTTACACAGCTTTGGCACTATCTTTCTGCCATATTTCTAATATGCATGATATAGAAATTATTTGGATATGATAAAACATGTATACCCTAAGGGTTTATAGAAATCAAATAGGAGACCCACCTTGAGAGTTTGCTAGGGGCCTCCAAGTCTCTGGTTATGCCACTGGTTCTAAGTGTCTGGTTGTACCTTAAGTTTTGCATATAGATGTGTTTGCAGCAAGGATACAACAGTCATCATGAATTTCAAATCCAGCATCTGGTTCTTGAAGGCAAAATATGTATGTCCTACAGGTCTTACAATTTAAGCTCAATATAGCTCAAAATAATAGGATTTTAATTACCTACTGGTAAATCCTTTTCTCGTAGTCCATAACGGGTATCGGGGAGACTTAGTATGATGGGGTATAGACGGGGTTCAAAGGAGCCAGTGCACTTTAAATTTCTTCAACTGGGTGTGCTAGCTCCTCCCCTCTATACCCCATCCCACAGGCAGTTATAGGTAAAACAGTGGCCGAAGGAGAAAGGACATACTTGAGAGAAGGAACATAACAACAATGAGTGCAATGAGTGGTGAAATTTACACACCAGCACACCACTAACATACAACAACCAGAAACGGCTGGCAACAACAAAACAGCAACAGCTGAACAGGTAACCATATAAAGAGAACCTGCAGAAAAGTCAACGCACTGAGGCGGGCGCCCAATATCCCTTATGGACAATGAGAAAAGGATTTACCGGTAGGTAATTAAAATCCTATTTTCTCTAGCATCCATAAGGGATATTGGGGAGACTTAGTATGATCGGGATGTCCGAAAGCTTCTAGAACAGGCAGGAGCATGCAGAGACTTCTGCAGCACCGCCTGCCCAAACTGGGTATCCTCTTTGGCCAGGGTATCAAACTTGTAGAACTTTACAAAAGTGTTCTTCCCCGACCAGATAGCAACTCGGGATAGTTGCAAGGCCGAGACTACAGGCAGCCGCCCAGGAAGAGCCCACCGATCTTGTAGAGTGGGCCTTTAGAGACTTAGGAACAGGTACAGCTGCTGACACATAGGCCTGTTGGATAGTAAGTCTAAGCCAACGAGCAATGGACTGCTTTGAAGCAGGGCAACCCTTTTTCACACATCATAGAGCACAAAAAAGGAATCCATCTTTCTGATCTGAGCCGTTCGCTTGACATAGATCTTCAAGGCTCGCACAGCATCCAATGCCTCCGGAGGAGCAGAAGTGCCAGAACATGATGGAACCACAATAAGTTGATTCAAGTGGAACGCAGAGACTACCTTCAACAGGAAAAAACAGAAGCGCTAATAGATTCCTTGTTAAAAGAATTTTTATTTTTTACTTTTTACAGCTATTGCTAGATAGCTCCTTAACTTACCTAGATATCTGACTGAGGAAGCCGCTGAGTTTTAAAGGCGGAGAAACGCGTCTCATCGTTTGGTTTCTACTTACCTAAGAGAACTATACCACGAACTTGCCTCACTACGCTGGGAAATATCCAGAGACCTCCGGATAAGGCTCTTGAAAAGGTATTCGAGCACCAGAGCCGGGAGCGACAAGGACTTTAACCCAGGAGGCTGTGTGGTAACTATTTCTATACAACATGGCCATGCTATAATATCAGCGGAGGTGCAGTAAAAGTTTCTATCACCGCAACTTATGAGCAATTAAGTGGTCGTTGCTGTGTATCAGCTCTAAAAACATCAGCTGAGCTGTAAAAACTCCATACTGCCGTGAATGAAGCTTACATTTTGGCTTTACATGCTAATTTACAACTAACCTATTCATCACTGTTGTGTATTAAAATCATCTATACTATTTAAGTGGAAAGGAACAGCTACAGAGACTGTATACATGGCTCAATACATTTGAAAGCAAAGATGTATCACAATCTATAAGAGCGTGGACTTGTGAATAATAGTTAACACTCTGAGCAAGAAACTGTGTACTAAAAATCCATCTTTAACACAGTTACAAAATCCTAAAGGCTCTAAGCACAAGCTGAATGAGCAACTATGTATCATTCCTGAGGCTGGTTAACCTGCTAATATCAGAAGGAAACAGTGTGATCTATGTGTATTTAACTGTCCATCTCTCCGCACGGAGAAGAGCATCCAATTGTGTATGTGTTAATATTGTTTTGTCATTGTTGTTTTATAAAACTGGCCAGATTTTTTATAATATATAAAAAGTAATATTTTTAATGTATAATTAGATATCTAGGTAAGTTAAGGAGCTATCTAGCAATAGCTGTAAAAAATAAAAATTCTTTTAACAAGGAATCTCTTAGCGCTTCTGTTTTTTCCTTTTTTTTTCTTCTAAGAGTATTATGTTAAGGAGGTAGAGAAGCCCCCTTTATTTACAGTTGAGCTGCTTCTAGATTCTTATAAGTAAATTAAGTTTATAAGGTCAAAAAATACTATAAGACATATATATGCAGTAATTGTTAATTACCAATCAGCGCCAGGGGGTCACTTTGTTGTGCCTTCTACCTTCAACAGGAACTGCTGCCTAGTCCTGAGCTCCGCTCTATCCTTATAAAAGACCAAGTAAGGGCTTTTACAAGATAAGGCCCCCAATTCTGAGACACACCTAGCAGAAGCCAGGGCCAATAACATCACCGTCTTCCACATGAGGTACTTGTCTTCTACTGTCATCAGAGGTTCAAACCAGGAGGACTGTAGAAATTCCAACACTATATTCAAATCCCAGGGTGCCATGGGCGGCACAAAAGGAGGTTGAATGTGAAGCACCCCTTGCAAGAAGGTCTGAACTTCCGGCAATACTGCCAATATCTCCTGGAAGAAAATTGAGAGGGCTGAAATCTGAACCTTAATGGAACCCAGACGTAAGCCCTTATCCACACCAGCCTGCAGGAAATGGAGGAAACATCCCAAGTGGAACTCTGCAGGTGGATACATGCATTCCTTGCACACATATCTCCTCCAGATATGATGATAGTGTTTTGACGTCACAGGTTTCCTAGCCTGAACCATGGTAGCAATAACCTTTTTGGAAAGGGCATTGTGAGCTAGGAGGTTCTGCTCAACTTCCATGCTGTCAAACGAAGCCGCCGTAAGTCTGAGTAGACGAACGGTCCTTGTTGAAGAAGATCTCTTCTTAGTGGCAGAGGCCAAGGGTCTTCAACGGACATGTCCAGAAGATCCGCGTACCAAGCCCTCCGAGGCCAATCCGGGGCAATCAGAATTGCCTTGACTTTTTGATTCCTGATTCGCTTATGCACCTTTGGGAGCAATGGAATCGGAGGAAACAGGTAGACCAGCTGGTAAGGCCACGGCGATGTCAGGGCATCTACCTGGTTCGTGAGCAGTACCAATGAAGCTTCTTGTTGAGACAAGAAGCCATCATGTCTATTTGTGGGCAACCCCACCGGTCGATGATCTGCTGAAACACCTGATGGAGAAGCCCCCACTCTCCCGGGTGGATATCGTGATGACTCAGGAAGTCAGCTTCCCAGTTGTCCACTCCCGGAATGAAGATTGCGGACAGTGCTCTTGCATTTCTTTCTGCCCAGAGGAGTATCCTTGACACTTCTCGCATCCTGCTTTTTGTCCCTCCTTGTCGAATGATGTATGCCACTGGTGTGGTGTTGGCCGACTGTACCTGGATCGCATGATCCTTGAGCATAGGCCTGAAGCAGAGCATTATATATTGCCCGAAGTTCCAGAAAGTTGATTGGAAGGAGGGCTTCGTAGGCCGACCACCTGTCCTGGGACTGAGCCCCCTGGGTGACAGCTCCCCATCATCGCAGACTCGCATCCGTCGTGAGGAGGGTCCAATCCTGAATCCCGAAACTTTGGCCTTCCAGTAGGTTGGAGGAGTGCAGCCACCACAGGAGAGAAATCCTGGCCTGAGGTGACAGCCGAATCATCCAGTGCATCTGAAGATATGATCTGGACCACTTGCTCAGGAGATCCAACTGGAAAGTACTGGCATGGAACCTTCCATACTGGATCGCCTCATATGAGGCAACCATTTTCTCCAACAACCGTATACAAAGATGGATGGATACCTGAGTAGGCTGGAGAACCATGCGAACCATCTCCTGTAGTGTTCTCGCCTTGCCCTCTGGGAGACACACTTTTTGGGCCACAGTATTCAGCAACATTCCCAGGAACAGGATCCTCTGAGTCGGCTCCAGGTGGGACTTCTGTAAATTGAGGATCCACCCATAGTGTGCCAGAAGCTGGATAGTGCGGTCTATATGGAGCAATAAAAGCTCCTTGGATCTTGCTTTTATCAAGAGATCGTCCAGGTAAGGGTCAACATTAACCTCCTGGATTTGGAGTTGGAACATCATCTCCGCCATTACCTTCGTGAACACCCTTGGAGCCGTGGACAGGCCGAAGGGTAGCGCCTGGAACTGGTAGTGATCGTTCAGCAGGGCAAACCTCAGGTAGGCCTGATGAGGAGGCCAGATAGGGATATGGAGATTGGCGTCTTTTATATCCAGGGAGACCATGAACTCCCTTTCTTCCAGGCCCGCAATCACAGCTCGCAAGGATTCCATCTTGAATTTTAAAACCTTTAGGTAAGGGTTCAAGGATTTTAGATTCAAAATGGGCCTTACCGAACCGTCCGGTTTTGGAACCACGAACAGGTTGGAGTAGTAACCCTTTCCCTGTTGTTGCAGTGGCACTGGAACAATGACTTGCGACTGGACCAATTTTAGGGTGGCCTGTTGTAGTGTAACACGCGTATCCTCCAAAGCTGGTAAGCTTGATTTTAAAAAATCGTTGGGGAGGAGCACTGTCGAACTCCAGCTTGTAGCCCTGGGAAATTATGTCCCTGACCTAGGTATCCTGGCAGGAACTTTCCCAGATGTGGCTGAAGTGACGCAGCCAAGCTCCCACCTCGAGATCCCCTCGGGGTGGGTGGGCACCATCATGCTGAGGCCTTAGTGGAAGCTGTACCGGTGCTCTCCTGAGAACTGGCGATCGCTGGTTTTCTTGTCTTACCTCTGGTGCCTCTAGCTGCGTTGGAGGCACCTCTGGCCCTAGATCTAAACCTGTTAGACCGAAAGGACTGGGTAGACGGCCCCGGATAGGAACGCCTAGCCGGCGGGGCTCCAGAGGGGAGAGACGTGGATTTCCCCGCAGTAACTTTAGAAATCCACGTATCCAATTCTACCCCAAAGAGCCATTCTCCTGAAAAGGGGAGAGATTCTACACTGTGCTTGGATTCTGCATCCGCTATCCACTGATGCAACCACAAGGCCCTGCATGCTGACACTGCCATAGCAGTGGTCGGAGCATTGATATTTCCTATCTCCTTGAGAGAGTCACACAGGACACGTGCAGTGTCCTGAATGTGTTTCCGGAGAGTCACTGTAGTGACCAGGGGCATATCCCCCGAGAGGCCCTCCTGAATCTGAGTAGCCCAGGAATGAATGGAATGAGTCATCCAGCAACCCGCTATGACCGGCCTTTGAGACAGACCTGCTGCTGTGTAGCTAGACTTTAGTGTAGTCTCTATCTTCCTATCCCCAGGGTCCTTCATAGTGAAGGAGCCCGGAGCCGCCAGTACCGCCTTTTTGGAAAGGCGCAAGATTGATACGTCCACAGCCGGGGGTTCTTCCCAGAATTTTCTGCCTTCAGGAGCAAATGGGAAAGTGTGCAAAAACCGTTTTGACACTTGGGGGTAAATTTACTAAGATGGGAGTTCTATTTAAGATGGGATGTTGCCCATAGCAACCAATCAGGTTCTACTTCTCATTTATCTAGCGCCTACTAGAAGAAAATACCTGGAATCTGATTGGTTGCTATGGGCAACATCCCATCATAAATAGAACTCCCATCTTAGTAAAATTACCCCCTGGTATTTTTTGTCTGGATTTTTCCAGGCTATCTTAAACAAGTCATCTAACTCTGCAGAATCCGGGAAAGTGACACTGGGCTTGTCCTGTGTGAAGAAAAACAACTGCTGTGACGCAGAGTCCTCTAGAGGGAGTTTTAACACATACCTTTTAGCCAAAATGAGGGGTTCAATACCCTGTGTAGAAGGGGAATCCCCAGTAATAGGTTCCAATTCCTCCCCCTCCTCCAGTATTTCCTCATCTGAATCAGAGAGTAATGCAGGTAACCTAGGTTTTTGTGGACCTGAATTAGGGATGGGGTGCTGGTCAGCCCTTGCAGCCAGATCTGCAACAGCTTGCTGCAATTGTTGTGTTTTTTTGAGCATTTGCAGTGAGCTGAGATGACATATCAGACATCATAATTTTAATGGCACCTAGCCAGGAAGGCTCTTGACTCTCCCCCTCAGCCCCCTCACTGAGCTGTGAGGACTGACTACATTGCTCACAGGATAACAAACCAGACGTAGCAGAAGAGAATCTGGTGTGACAGACACTGCATAATTGGTGTTTTACTATGATCACTGTAACAACACTTACATACCCATACACACAGACAAGTAATATGATAGCAAGTCTGCCTTTACTGTATGTGAGAGGGAGACAGAAAGGAGATCAGCACACCCCAAGCTAAACAGCCCCAGTGAGGTTGTAAGCTGATATATCACAGTATAACACTGGTATTCTGTCCTGTTTAGGACACAGATTGTGTACAGTAGCGTCTCTCCCCCTTTGCTACACCCCTGTACCAGTTTCCAGCAATATTCTGCCTGTCTGGAGGAGCTGTGTGTGCCTGCTGCTGCAGCTGTAAGCAGAGGAAGGCGCCAAAATGTCACTGGTCCTGCTCTGAGGAAGCTCTGCCCCCTGTAATGGTGCCAGAGCTACAGTGTGTTTTATACTGGCAATGTCTCCCAAACAGCTTAAGCCACCGCTAGCCAGTGTACCCAGGGGGCTATAGCGGGTCCCCCCCAGGAGGGTCCCGTATGCCTCCCCTGTATGTCAGCCGCACTTAGCGGGGCCCCCGGTTTGTACTCACCACTGTTGTCCCCTTCAGGCTACTGATAGGTGTGTGTTGCATGCTGCGATCGTGACCGCAAAGGCGCAGTGCCCCGCGGTGTTACAGCCACTCAGGACAGTGGTCCTGCAGTGGGGAAGCAGCTCTGACGCCTCACAAGATCGGTGACCATCCTCCCCCCCCCTTCCCGCCACTTAACTCCCATGGTGCAGGTATGCTGTTGCCCAGATAGCATACCGAAAATAATAAAAGTTTTAAAAGAAACTGAAGAAAACTCTCTGGAGCTCCAGAGTGTGCATCCTCTCCTGAGGGCACTTTTTTCCAAACTGCCTGTGGGAGGGGGCATAGAGGGGAGGAGCCAGCACACCCAGTTGAAGAAATTTAAAGTGCACCTGCTCCTTAAGTGTAAGGTAAATGCAACTTTAGATAAAGTGAATATTCCCTTAGTGTTTGGAAGACTAGTAAAGAGATAAAATAGCTTTTGGGAAAAATTTGAATGAAAATACTTGAACAAGTCGTTAAACATTTGAATGTGTGTGTTATCACTAGGTAGTTTTCTAGAAGCAGTCAGTGGCTGCCAGGGCATTTGGTTCTGCAATACGTAGGTTTTGTCATTTCCAGTATTACTCTGTCATCCACCACACACAGGTTTCCAATAAAGCAACAGTGGGGTTTTTTGTAAGCCCTACTTAGGTCTCTCTAAAAAGTTTTCATTTCAGGGGTAACTTAAGCTGCTTGTTTCCCCGCTTTAGTTGCAACCAACCCTGCACTGGAGGGAGGAGATTTTCTTGAGGATAGCATAACTTTTAAATGTGAAATGTGTGGCAGGGTGGAGGGCAGACCATAAGGAAGGAGAGTGTGCAGAGGAGGATGTTGAAGGTAACAAATAGGCATCTGGGATTGGAGGACTGGGAGGAAATTATAAGATAGTACGATTGTTTGGAGAGAGATAGTGTAGAGCCAGTGGCGCACACAGGGGGGTTTCCGAGCACCCAGAAAAAATATTTTTTTTTTTTGTTTCTGCATTTTGAGAGCAGAGTATTATTAATGGCTATCTAGTGTCCGCTGCAGCCTGCTGTCTTCCTGGTGCCACTTGTACAGTAAGTGCTTAATGAAAGTTTACTTTATTTTAATTATAGTACATATATATCCACGTGCATACATATATACACATGTAAATACATACATATAAACACACACACATATGATATATATATACACATGTGTATATATACGTGTACTGTATGTATATATAGATATATATATGAATGCAAGTTTATTATGGTATATATATATATATGTGTGTGTGTGTGTATATACGGTATATATATGTGTAGATATGTATATGTGTGTGTGTGTATATATACATATATATATATATATATATATATATATACACAGACACACTAGTTTTACGGACCCAGCATATACTGGGTCACCTCAGTCCCCACCCCCGTGCTTGGCTCCACCCAGTTCTGGAAATCCCCCCATGGAAATCCTGTGTTTGCCACTGAGAGCTGTAAGAGAAAGGATGAATTGGAAGTGGAAGAGGAAGAACACAACTTCCTCCACTGGATCTCAGTAGTGTAAGATCATTTTAGAAGCCCATTCATTGTACACCACGTGTTTTAAAAGTGCAGAAGTAACATTTTAAAATGAATACAACAGAATAAAATGCAGTGCAGTGTATGAAAAGAAAATATAACACACAATCATGCCATCTCTTTACCTGCTTTTGTCACTCTATATCGAAAGTCAGAGATTCCTTGCATATATAAACAGGGACAAGACAATAAACCAGGATTCCATGATGAGGGTTTTGGCTGATCATTATACCAGTTGAGACATTTCATACGACTGTTGTCCAAAACTGTGCTATTCAGTGAATATATCCAAAGTCCATTCAAGTCTGGAAGAGAATTTAAAAAAAATGATGCATAACAGATATATGTAAGGTAATGGTAGTTTGGCCATATAAGCTACGTAGCTGGTAAAGAGGAACTAAAGAAAGAGGCTAAATGAAATGTTTGACATTAACAGAAAAAAATGAATATGAAACCCAGGCAAACACTTGGATAACATAGAAATTACACACAGTGCACTAGCTGTCAACTGACCCATTGATCCAACACTGTGAAGCAGCAATACTAACCAACGTGCTCCCATGGATAAAGCATGCATAATACCAACTAGGTTACCTAACATGCTGCCATTGTGTATAGTAATTTCTAGTTTCAGCCTGACTGCCATGTGTGATCTGACATATATTATTTATTTATTTATTAGCTTTTTCTTATATAGTGCAGCATATTCCGTTGCGCTTTACAATTAGAACAACAGTCATAGAACAACACTGGGTAAAAACAGACAGACATAGAGGTAGGAAGACCTTGCTCGCAGGCTTACAATCTATAGGGAAATAGGCGTTGATACACAAGGATAGGTGCTACCTATTGCATAATGGTCCACCAGATTGCTAGGTTCTTAATGGGCTGTATGATATGGTCACCCAGCAATATTGGTCAAGGGTCAGGAGGGTGTGAAAGTGAAGAAAGATAAAATATGTGTGGTGTGGACTGTACAGAGGGGATGTAATTAGATAAGGAGGCATTGAAGGTTATGTGGCTGGGTCCAGAATTATAAATATTATACAACAGATAGGAGGAAAAACACATGAGCACTTCAGAAGGTCCAAGAGCAGATGTGTAGGTAGTGAGCTGCAACAGTAATGACCACACGTTCAGGTTCTACAGCTCTATAATTATTATAAAAAACGGGAGCCTACAGCACAAATTCTCATTTGTTATGTCATGTGGCTAAAATTAACAATTTACATGAAAGTGCATGGTATACGGCAGGTAGCCATGACCGCTAGATTTTGCTGCCTGGCTACCAGATTACAGGGAGGGAGGAAGCAGATTCTCTTTAGCCCCAGAAGCCTAGCAGAGATTTGTGGGTGTGCCTCTATTGCGGCGGCCATTTTATGCACAGGACTGCATGTGCTGAGTGTCTGTCCCAGCCTGTGCCTGTTCGTCCCAGCCTGCGCTGTCTCAGACTCTGACTGCATAGAGCATCCTCTCCGATAAGAGGTTCCATGCGTAGCCAGGGAGGGGGTAGTGATGTGGACACAAGTTGGGGGGAATTGTTTGCCAGGAGGATTGCTGTGCAGAGCTGGTTTGCCTGGGGGGCAGAGGCAGATTTACCGCTAGGCAACCTCAGTGGTTGCCTAGGGCCAGACAGGTCCCAAGTGGCCCGTAAATCCCTCCCGTGGTATCCCACGGAGATCCGCTGCTCAGTCGCAGAGGGCGCTCTAGCCACGATAGAGCCAGCAGCGCTGTATCACTGCTGCCTGAAGTGTACACAGCTTCTCCTTGTGTGTTCGTGCATATGTAATGAGCAGCAGAGTGTCATGCCGCTCATTACAATATGTACAAACTGTGCTGGGGCACAGGGCCAGATTATAGGCTGGGCCCTCACAACCAGAGGGCCCCCACAAAAACTATATTAACGGAGGGCAGGACAGCATTTTGCTGCCTACGTTCCAGCCTCGTGTTCTCCTGATAGTCCCCGCCCCCTCCCCAGCAGCTGCAGCAGCCAGTCAAGGAATCTAGAGGACAGGTCCACAGCACACCGCAACTCCTGGCGCTCTCAGGCTGCTGGAGTGGGGAATCAACGCTGTTGGCTACAAGATGGGTGTGTCACGATCCGGGTAATTCCTTATCAGTATTTACCTTCCAAATGCCTCCTGAGACTGTCCCAGCATTCCAAGCCTGGATTCCATCTGCACTGTCTGCGTGCAGCACGCTGCATCTCATTGTCTCAAGTCTCTTCACTGTGATTCTGGCAGCATCATGGTTAAAACTCACATGCAAGTTACAAACAGTCTTTCCCTCCAAATTCAAACATGGGCGCAGCCATGTTTGTTTTCATCACATGTTACTTTTCAGCCTATCAGCTGCACTCTGGTCTCTGTCTAATTATCCAGCAGCTGCACTCTAGACTCTGCTTAATTGCCCAGCCAATACCTGCTTCCCAGCTGGTATAAATATCCTGTTCCTGGGCTGGAAAGATGTCAGTGCTTTGGTTGTCTAACCCTGTGTTACTAGTCTCTCCTGTTTGTGGTTATTCAGCTATCGTTCCAGGTATTCCAGCTCCTGACTTCAGCTCCACTAGAGACCCGCACCTGCTACCATCTGGCGGTGCAGCCTGACTCTGCGGTGTTCTAACATTGCATTCCGCTATTGGCAGTGGTTCCATGTCGGCTTCCAGTTTCCAGCTATCAGCGGTGCCTAGCCCTGCCAGTCATCATCGGTGTTCCGTCATCAATCTCAAATCATCATCGGTGTTCTGTCATCGATCCCAAATCATCATCGGTGTTCCGTCATCGATCCCAAATCATCATCGGTGTTCCGTCGTCGATCCCAAATCATCATCAGTGTTCCGTCGTCGATCCTAAATCATCATCGGTGTTCCGACGTCGATCCCAAATCATCATCGGTGTTCCGTCATCGATCCCAAATCATCATCGGTGTTCCGTCATCGATCTCAAATCATCATCAGTGTTCTGTCATCGATCTCAAATCATCATCGGTGTTCTACCATCGATATCAAGTCACCACCGGTGTTCCATCATCGATCTCAAATCACCATCGGTGTTCTAACATGGATCTCCAGTCACCATCGGTGCTTTGTTATCGATCCCTAGCATCACCAGTGTTTCTGCATCTGACCTTTCATTCAGGGCCGGTTCAGGGGCTTTTTGCGTGGCTTCATACAGGGGGCATGGTCAGTTATGCCACCTGTACAGTAGTAGCGCCGCTGAAATGATGTGCGGTGAGCGATGACGTCATCGCGCACCGCACAGTAAAGGTCCTCTCCACGAAGGGAAACTAGACGCGTAGCGTCTAGTTTCCCTTCACAGCGGGCAGCGGCAGCGGGACAGAGCGGGCAGCGGGGGGCACAGCAGCAGCGGATCTTGCCATGGTGCGGCGCCCTCCGGATGGCGCTGGCACCCTCCAGAAGGCGTCGCCCCGGGCAAAAGTCCTGCTTGCCCGTGGCAAGATCCGCTACTGCTTCCATTACACTGGTATCTGACACCATTTCACAGATCACCACCTGGGCCGGTTCCACCCGGCATTCCTGACAGTTCACGAGTGCTCACCCTAATCAACATTACACCAGGATCTCCAGCTTCCAGTCAGTCATCTGCTGGCCATTCCTACTCATACCATCATTATAGCAACTGCTGTAAGTTTTCAGAACTACCATCTCCAGGTCTTCCAAGACTGTACGGTGTCATATCACCCCTAACAGCATCCTAACCATTGCTATTACGAAGGAACTGTGATTCTATGTGTTATGCCATTATTCATTATTGCTGAGCATCACTGTCTGCTTTGAACTGTCGTTTTACCAGATGAAGTGTGTTTACATAAATCCTCTGAACTTTTACTAAGTTGTCTTGGTCACGCCTTCGGGCATTTGTTCCTAATGTATCTGCATGTCTAAGAACCCTGTACTGCCTCCCAGGTTCACATATAACTCAGCTCCAACAACTGAGGCTTCCCCTGGTCAGCACCAGCCCTCAGTTGTGACAGGGTGTCCATTACAGTAAGGCTGTCTGTGATCCCTGCCCAAAACCCCCTTCTCTCTGATCCCTACCCCAAACCCCCTTCTCTGTACTGTCCCAAGCTCCCTTCTCTCTGATCCCTACACCAAACCCACTTCTCTGTGATACTTGCCCCAAACCCCCTTCTCTGTGATCCCTACCCCAAACCCCCTTCTCTGTGCCATCCCAAACCCCCTTCTCTGTGATCCCTGCCCAAAACCCCCTTCTCCGTACTGTCCCAAACCCCCTTCTCTCTGATCCCTACCCCAAACCCCCTTCTCTGTTATCCCTATCCCAAACCCCCTTCTCTGTGCCATCCCAAACCCCCTTCTCTCTGATCCCTACGCCAAACCCCCTTCTCTGTACTGTCCCAAACCCACTTCTCTCTGATCCCTACCCCAAACCCACTTCTCTCTGATCCCTACCCCAAACCCCCTTCTCTGTGCTGCCCCAAACCCCCTTCTCTGTGATCCCTGCCCCAAACCCCCTTCTCTGTGCTGTCCCAAACCCCCTTCTCTGTGATCCCTGCCCCAAACCCCCTTCTCTGTGCTGTCCCAAACCCCCTTCTCTGTGATCCCTGCCCCAAACCCCCTTCTCTGTGATGTCCCAAACCCCCTTCTCTCTGATCCCTACCCCAAACCCCCTTTACTGTGATCCCTGCCCCAACCCCCCCCCTTCTCTGTACTGTCCCAAACCCCCTTCTCTTTGATCCCTGCCCCAAAACCCGTTCTTTGAGCTGTCCCAAACCCCCTTCTCTCTGATCCCTGCCCCCTACCCACTTCTTTCTCTATGAAAGTAAGTAAATAAATGTATATATTCCACAGTGTGTGTGTATATATATATACAGTATATATATATATATATACACACATACACACACTTTTTTTGGAACACAATTATGTTAATAGGGGCCCCCACAAGTTTGTTGTCCAAGGACCCCCTCAAACCTTAATCCGGCCCTGCTGGGGCAGGACGCTCTCCAGTCGTCACTACCGTGTGGAGCATGGAGCAGAGGAAACACGTCTGAGCGGGTGGCCCGCTCCCCGACTAGAGATGAGCGCCGGAAATTTTTCGGGTTTTGTGTTTTGGTTTTGGGTTCGGTTCCGCGGCCGTGTTTTGGGTTCGACCGCGTTTTGGCAAAACCTCACCGAATTTTTTTTGTCGGATTCGGGTGTGTTTTGGATTCGGGTGTTTTTTTCCAAAAAACCTAAAAAACAGCTTAAATCATAGAATTTGGCGGTCATTTTGATCCCAAAGTATTATTAACCTCAAAAACCATAATTTCCACTCATTTTCAGTCTATTCTGAATACCTCACACCTCACAATATTATTTTTAGTCCTAAAATTTGCACCGAGGTCGCTGTGTGAGTAAGATAAGCGACCCTAGTGGCCGACACAAACACCGGGCCCATCTAGGAGTGGCACTGCAGTGTCACGCAGGATGGCCCTTCCAAAAAACCCTCCCCAAACAGCACATGACGCAAAGAAAAAAAGAGGCGCAATGAGGTAGCTGTGTGAGTAAGATTAGCGACCCTAGTGGCCGACACAAACACCGGGCCCATCTAGGAGTGGCACTGCAGTGTCACGCAGGATGTCCCTTCCAAAAAACCCTCCCCAAACAGCACATGACGCAAAGAAAAAAAGAGGCGCAATGAGGTAGCTGTGTGAGTAAGATAAGCGACCCTAGTGGCCGACACAAACACCGGGCCCATCTAGGAGTGTCACTGCAGTGTCACGCAGGATGTCCCTTCCAAAAAACCCTCCCCAAACAGCACATGACGCAAAGAAAAAAAGAGGCGCAATGAGGTAGCTGTGTGAGTAAGATAAGCGACCCTAGTGGCCGACACAAACACCGGGCCCATCTAGGAGTGGCACTGCAGTGTCACGCAGGATGTCCCTTCCAAAAAACCCTCCCCAAACAGCACATGACGCAAAGAAAAAGAAAAGAAAAAAGAGGTGCAAGATGGAATTGTCCTTGGGCCCTCCCACCCACCCTTATGTTGTATAAACAAAACAGGACATGCACACTTTAACCAACCCATCATTTCAGTGACAGGGTCTGCCACACGACTGTGACTGATATGACGGGTTGGTTTGGACCCCCCCCCAAAAAAGAAGCAATTAATCTCTCCTTGCACAAACTGGCTCTACAGAGGCAAGATGTCCACCTCATCATCACCCTCCGATATATCACCGTGTACATCCCCCTCCTCACAGATTATCAATTCGTCCCCACTGGAATCCACCATCTCAGCTCCCTGTGTACTTTGTGGAGGCAATTGCTGCTGGTCAATGTCTCCGCGGAGGAATTGATTATAATTCATTTTAATGAACATCATCTTCTCCACATTTTCTGGATGTAACCTCGTACGCCGATTGCTGACAAGGTGAGCGGCGGCACTAAACACTCTTTCGGAGTACACACTTGTGGGAGGGCAACTTAGGTAGAATAAAGCCAGTTTGTGCAAGGGCCTCCAAATTGCCTCTTTTTCCTGCCAGTATAAGTACGGACTGTGTGACGTGCCTACTTGGATGCGGTCACTCATATAATCCTCCACCATTCTATCAATGTTGAGAGAATCATATGCAGTGACAGTAGACGACATGTCCGTAATCGTTGTCAGGTCCTTCAGTCCGGACCAGATGTCAGCATCAGCAGTCGCTCCAGACTGCCCTGCATCACCGCCAGCGGGTGGGCTCGGAATTCTGAGCCTTTTCCTCGCACCCCCAGTTGCGGGAGAATGTGAAGGAGGAGATGTTGACAGGTCGCGTTCCGCTTGACTTGACAATTTTGTCACCAGCAGGTCTTTCAACCCCAGCAGACTTGTGTCTGCCGGAAAGAGAGATCCAAGGTAGGCTTTAAATCTAGGATCGAGCACGGTGGCCAAAATGTAGTGCTCTGATTTCAACAGATTGACCACCCGTGAATCCTTGTTAAGCGAATTAAGGGCTCCATCCACAAGTCCCACATGCCTAGCGGAATCGCTCCGTGTTAGCTCCTCCTTCAATGTCTCCAACTTCTTCTGCAAAAGCCTGATGAGGGGAATGACCTGACTCAGGCTGGCAGTGTCTGAACTGACTTCACGTGTGGCAAGTTCAAAGGGCATCAGAACCTTGCACAACGTTGAAATCATTCTCCACTGCGCTTGAGACAGGTGCATTCCACCTACTATATCGTGCTCAATTGTATAGGCTTGAATGGCCTTTTGCTGCTCCTCCAACCTCTGAAGCATATAGAGGGTTGAATTCCACCTCGTTACCACTTCTTGCTTCAGATGATGGCAGGGCAGGTTCAGTAGTTTTTGGTGGTGCTCCAGTCTTCTGTACGTGGTGCCTGTACGCCGAAAGTGTCCCGCAATTCTTCTGGCCACCGACAGCATCTCTTGCACGCCCCTGTCGTTTTTTAAAAAATTCTGCACCACCAAATTCAAGGTATGTGCAAAACATGGGACGTGCTGGAATTTGCCCATATTTAATGCACACACAATATTGCTGGCGTTGTCCGATGCCACAAATCCACAGGAGAGTCCAATTGGGGTAAGCCATTCCGCGATGATCTTCCTCAGTTGCCGTAAGAGGTTTTCAGCTGTGTGCGTATTCTGGAAAGCGGTGATACAAAGCGTAGCCTGCCTAGGAAAGAGTTGGCGTTTGCGAGATGCTGCTACTGGTGCCGCCGCTGCTGTTCTTGCGGCGGGAGTCCATACATCTACCCAGTGGGCTGTCACAGTCATATAGTCCTGACCCTGCCCTGCTCCACTTGTCCACATGTCCGTGGTTAAGTGGACATTGGGTACAACTGCATTTTTTAGGACACTGGTGAGTCTTTTTCTGACGTCCGTGTACATTCTCGGTATCGCCTGCCTAGAGAAGTGGAACCTAGATGGTATTTGGTAACGGGGGCACACTGCCTCAATAAATTGTCTAGTTCCCTGTGAACTAACGGCGGATACCGGACGCACGTCTAACACCAACATAGTTGTCAAGGCCTCAGTTATCCGCTTTGCAGCAGGATGACTGCTGTGATATTTCATCTTCCTCGCAAAGGACTGTTGAACAGTCAATTGCTTACTGGAAGTAGTACAAGTGGGCTTACGACTTCCCCTCTGGGATGACCATCGACTCCCAGCAGCAACAACAGCAGCGCCAGCAGCAGTAGGCGTTACACGCAAGGATGCATCGGAGGAATCCCAGGCAGGAGAGGACTCGTCAGAATTGCCAGTGACATTGCCTGCAGGACTATTGGCATTCCTGGGGAAGGAGGAAATTGACACTGAGGGAGTTGGTGGGGTGGTTTGCGTGAGCTTGGTTACAAGAGGAAGGGATTTACTGGTCAGTGGACTGCTTCCGCTGTCACCCAAAGTTTTTGAACTTGTCACTGACTTATTATGAATGCGCTGCAGGTGATGTATAAGGGAGGATGTTCCGAGGTGGTTAACGTCCTTACCCCTTCTTATTACAGCTTGACAAAGGGAACACACTGCTTGACACCTGTTGTCCGCATTTCTGGTGAAATACTTCCACACCGAAGAGCTGATTTTTTTGGTATTTTCACCAGGCATGTCAACGGCCATATTCCTACCACGGACAACAGGTGTCTCCCCGGGTGCCTGACTTAAACAAACCACCTCACCATCAGAATCCTCCTGGTCAATTTCCTCCCCAGCGCCAGCAACACCCATATCCTCCTCATCCTGGTGTACTTCAACACTGACATCTTCAATCTGACTATCAGGAACTGGACTGCGGGTGCTCCTTCCATCACTTGCAGGGGGCGTGCAAATGGTGGAAGGCGCATGCTCTTCACGTCCAGTGTTGGGAAGGTCAGGCATCGCAACCGACACAATTGGAGTCGGACTCTCCTTGTGGATTTGGGATTTCGAAGAACGCACAGTTCTTTGCGGTGCTACTGCTTTTGCCAGCTTTAGTCTTTTCATTTTTCTAGCGAGAGGCTGAGTGCTTCCATCCTCATGTGAAGCTGAACCACTAGCCATGAACATAGGCCAGGGCCTCAGCCGTTCCTTGCCACTCCGTGTGGTAAATGGCATATTGGCAAGTTTACGCTTCTCCTCCGACAATTTTATTTTAGGTTTTGGAGTCCTTTTTTTACTGATATTTGGTGTTTTGGATTTTACATGCTCTCTACTATGACATTGGGCATCGGCCTTGGCAGACGACGTTGCTGGCATTTCATCGTCTCGGCCATGACTAGTGGCAGCAGCTTCAGCACGAGGTGGAAGTGGATCTTGATCTTTCCCTAATTTTGGAACCTCAACATTTTTGTTCTCCATATTTTAATAGGCACAACTAAAAGGCACCTCAGGTAAACAATGGAGATGGATGGATTGGATACTAGTATACAATTATGGACGGGCTGCCGAGTGCCGACACAGAGGTAGCCACAGCCGTGAACTACCGCACTGTACTGTGTCTGCTGCTAATATAGACTGGTTGATAAAGAGATAGTATACTACTAATATTATATATACTGGTGGTCAGGTCACTGGTCACTAGTCACACTGGCAGTGGCACTCCTGCAGCAAAAGTGTGCACTGTTTAATTTTAATATAATATTATGTACTCCTGGCTCCTGCTATAACCTATAACTGGCACTGCAGTGCTCCCCAGTCTCCCCCACAATTATAAGCTGTGTGAGCTGAGCACAGTCAGATATATATATACATTGATGCAGCACACTGGGCTGAGCAGTGCACACAGATATGGTATGTGACTGAGTCACTGTGTGTATCGTTTTTTTCAGGCAGAGAACGGATATATTAAATAAAACAAACAACTGCACTGTCTGGTGGTCACTGTGGTCGTCAGTCACTAAACTCTGCACTCTCTTCTACAGTATCACAGCCTCAGGTCAATCTCTCTCTCTCTCTCTCAACCCTAATCTAAATGGAGAGGACGCCAGCCACGTCCTCTCCCTATCAATCTCAATGCACGTGTGAAAATGGCGGCGACGCGCGGCTCCTTATATAGAATCCGAGTCTCGCGATAGAATCCGAGCCTCGCGAGAATCCGACAGCGTCATGATGACGTTCGGGCGCGCTCGGGTTAACCGAGCAAGGCGGGAAGATCCGAGTCGCTCGGACCCGTGAAAAAAAACATGAAGTTCGGGCGGGTTCGGATTCAGAGAAACCGAACCCGCTCATCTCTATCCCCGACTCCCTATTGCCACCATCTGAAGCTCCCAGAGGAGGTCAGTTCATCTTTAGGTATAAACAGTATATGTTGCTTGGAAACATATACTGTTTAAACCAAGGAAAAACAGTATATGTGTATGCATATCATGTGACATCCTAATAGGAATTTTATATTTGTTTTAAAACTAACACATTGCGAGTGTCATCTTGATAGTGTCAGTGAGGGGCGGGCCTTAGCTAGGTGTAGGCAAATCGTGGCACTGTCCAAGGTGCAGTGCACAGGAGGCGGCACCACTACTGTCCCATGTAAAGGTTTCTTCCAGCATATATTATACCACTCACTGTTACTGTTATGGCTGAATTCTTTGACCTTATCATATTACCAATTCCATTGTAGGCAGCTACTAGAATCAAGTTTTGAAAAGAGAAAAGGTAAATCAACTTTAGTAGCAGCACTCTTTCCCTTCCACAAGAGAAATTAAATCTTCTTTAATAGAAATTACATGTTCAAACTTTATTCATAGACTTATAAAATGGTATCCGTTCAGATGGTCGACCATGTTATGGCCGACAGTCATTAGGTCGACCACTATTGGTCAACATTGACTCATGGTCGACGCATGAAAGGTCGACACATGACAAGGCCGACATGAGTTTTTTAACTTTTTTTTCTTTTGGGGAACTTTTCCATACTTTACGATCCACGTGGACTATGATTGGAACGGTAATCTGAAGCATGCGAGGGGACGCCGTGCACTAATTGGGGTTCCCAGTCACTTTACGCAAAAAACGACACAAAAAAAGTAAAAAAAAATCATGTTGACCTTTGCATGTGTCGACCTTTCATGTATCGACCATTTTCATGTGTCGACCATGTGTCCATGCCGACCATGTCAATGTCGACCGATAGTGGTCGACCTAATGACTGTCGACCATAACATGGTCGACCATTCATACCGGAACCTTATAAAATACAGAAGAAATTACAATACCCATATGTGATGTGGATATCTTTAATATTATCACATACTAGAATCTAGAGATGTGCACCGGAAATTTTTCGGGTTTTGGTTTTGGATTCGGTTCCGCGGCCGTGTTTTGGATTCGGACGCGTTTTGCCAAAACCTCCCTGAAAATTTTTTGTCGGATTCGGGTGTGTTTTTGATTCGGGTGTTTTTTTACAAAAACCCCTCAAAAACAGCTTAAATCATAGAATTTGGGGGTCATTTTGATCCCATAGTATTATTAACCTCAATAACCATAATTTACACTCATTTTCAGTCTATTCTGAACACCTCACACCTCACAATATTATTTTTAGTCCTAAAATTTGCACTGAGGTCGCTGGATGGCTAAGCTAAGCGACACAAGTGGCCGACACAAACACCTGGCCCATCTAGGAGTGGCACTGCAGTGTCAGACAGGATGGCACTTCAAAAAAATTGTCCCCAAACAGCACATGATGCAAAGAAAAAAAGAGGCACACCAAGGTCGCTGTGTGACTAAGCTAAGCGACACAAGTGGCCGACACAAACACCTGGCCCATCTAGGAGTGGCACTGCAGTGTCAGACAGGATGGAACTTCAAAAAAATAGTCCCCAAACAGCACATGATGCAGAGAAAAAAAAGAGGCGCAATGAGGTAGCTGTGTGACTAAGCTAAGCGACCCAAGTGGCCGACACAAACACCTGGCCCATCTAGGAGTGGCACTGCAGTGTCAGACAGGATGGCACTTCAAAAAAATTGTCCCCAAACAGCACATGATGCAAAGAAAAAAAGAGGCGCAATGAGGTAGCTGTGTGACTAAGCTAAGCGACCCAAGTGGCCGACACAAACACCTGGCCCATCTAGGAGTGGCACTGCAGTGTCAGACAGGATGGGCGATTTTAAAAATAGTCCCCAAACAGCATATGATGCAAAGAAAAAAAGAGGTCCACCAAGGTCGCTGGATGGCTAAGCTAAGCGACCCAAGTGGCCGACACAAACACCTGGCCCATCTAGGAGTGGCACTGCAGTTTTCTAGCGAGAGGATGAGTGCTTCCATCCTCATGTGAAGCTGAACCACTAGCCATGAACATAGGCCAGGGCCTCAGCTGTTCCTTGCCACTCCGTGTCGTAAATGGCATATTGGCAAGTTTACGCTTCTCATCAGATGCTTTTAATTTTGATTTTTGGGTCATTTTACTGAACTTTTGTTTTTTGGATTTTTTATGCTCTCTACTATGACATTGGGCATCGGCCTTGGCAGACGACGTTGATGGCATTTCATCGTCTCGGCCATGACTAGTGGCAGCAGCTTCAGCACGAGGTGGAAGTGGATCTTGATCTTTCCCTATTTTAACCTCCACATTTTTGTTCTCCATTTTTTAATGTGTGGAATTATATGCCAGTATCAATAGCAATGGCCTACTACTATATATACTGCGCACAACTGAAATGCACCACAGGTATGGATGGATAGTATACTTAACGACACAGAGGTAGGTAGAGCAGTGGCCTTCCGTACCGTACTGCTATATATACTGGTGGTCACTGTCAGCAAACTGCAAAACTAAAATGCACCACAGGTATAGAATCTAGATGGATAGTATACTTGACGACACAGAGGTAGGTAGAGCAGTAGCCTTCCATACCGTACTGCTATATATACTGGTGGTCACTGTCAGCAAACTGCAAAACTAAAATGCACCACAGGTATAGAATCTAGATGGATAGTATACTTGACGACACAGAGGTAGGTAGAGCAGTGGCCTTCCGTACCGTACTGCTATATATACTGGTGGTCACTGTCAGCAAACTGCAAAACTAAAATGCACCACAGGTATAAAATCTAGATGGATAGTACACTTGACGACACAGAGGTAGGTAGAGCAGTGGCCTTCCGTACCGTACTGCTCTATATACTGGTGGTCACTGTCAGCAAACTGCAAAACTAAATGCACCACAGGTATAGAATCTAGATGGATAGTATACTTGACGACACAGAGGTAGGTAGAGCAGTGGCCTTCCGTACCGTACTGCTATATATACTGGTGGTCACTGGTCAGCAAAACTCTGCACTGTACTCCTCCTATATAATATACTGGTGGTCCCCAGTACCCACAATAAAGCAGTGTGAGCACAGAAATATGCAGCACACTGAGCACAGATATGGAGCGTTTTTCAGGCAGACAACGTATACTGGTGGTCACTGGTCAGCAAAACTCTGCACTGTACTCCTCCTATATAATACTGCTGGTCCCCAGTCCCCACAATAAAGCAGTGTGAGCACAGATATATGCAGCACACTAAGCACAGATATGGAGCGTTTTTCAGGCAGAGAACGGATAAAAATGGTGGTCACTGATCAGCAAAACTCTGCACTGTACTCCTCCTATATAATACAGCTGCTCCCCAGTCCCCACAATTAAGCAATAAGCACAAACTGAGAGGACGCCAGCCACGTCCTCTCCCTAACATTTCCAATGCACGAGAGAAAATGGCGGCGACGCGCGGCTCCTTATATAGAATCCGAATCTCGCGAGAATCCGACAGCGGGATGATGACGTCCGGGCGCGCTCGGGTTAACCGAGCCATACGGGAGAATCCGAGTATGCCTCGGACCCGTGTAAAATGGGTGAAGTTCGGGGGGGTTCGGTTTCTGTGGAACCGAACCCGCTCATCACTACTAGAATCATACATACTACATCGGCTCATACCGTGTGCTATAATGTGAATTTCGGCTCATACCGTGTGGCATAATTTAATTTTGGCTCATACCGTGTGCTATAATGTGAATTTCGGATCATACTGTGTGCTTTAATGTGAATTTCGGATCATACTGTGCAGGGCCGGTGCTAGGGTGTTCGGCGCCCTCCTGCAAACTATCAATTTTGCGCCTTTCTACAAATACAAATGTGACCGATCTCATCCTCAGAGCTGTAACTAGACATTTTGGTGCCCCCCCCCCCCCCCCCCCAAGATCCATAAATATAGGGTAATAAAAAAATTACATAAAAAATAGGGGCGTAAAATAGTTATGACGCACAGTAGTCAACATTATTAAAAATTACGCCACACAGTAGTACCACTTATATACATTATGCAAGGTAGTGCCCCTTATATACATTATGCCAGATACAGCCTCCTTTTACATATTGCACCAGGTAGAGCCAGTCACACATTATTCCAGGTAGAGCACCCTTTTACACTTTGCGCCAGGTAGAGCACCTTTCTACACATGCCACTTCCCCCAGCAGGGGGAAGGAAGCGCCAAAAATATAGGGGCCACAGAATAGTACCAATTCACATTACACTGCACAGTGGTGTTCGCTAGTCACATTACACAGCACAGTAGTGTTCGCTAGTCACATTACACCGCACAGTAGTGTTCGCTAGTCACATTACACCGCACAGTAGTGTTCACTACTCACATTACACCTCATAGTAGTGTCCATTCGTCACATTACACTGCACAGTAATGTCCGTTAGTCACATTACACCCCACAGTAGTGTTCGCTAGTCACATTACACTGCACAGTACTGTTCGCTTGTCACATTACACCGCACAGTAGTGTCCGTTAGTCACATTACACCGCACAGTAGTGTCCCTTATTCATATTATACTGAACAGTAGTGTCCGTTATACACATTACACCGCATAGTAGTGTCCGTCAGTCTCATTACACTGCACAGTAGTGTCCGTTATCACATTACACTGCACAGTAGTGTCCGTTATCACATTACACTGCACAGTAGTGTCCGTTATTCACATTACACAGCACAGTAGTGTCCGTTATACACATTACACCGCATAGTAGTGTCCGTCAGTCACATTACACTGCACAGTAGTGTCCATTTGTCACATTACACTGCACAGTAGTGTCCGTCAGTTACATTACACTGCACAGTAGTGTCTGTTAGTCACATTACACTGCACAGTAGTGTCCGTTTGTCACATTACACTGCACAGTAGTGTCCGTCAGTCACATTACACCTCACAGTAGTGTCCGTTAGTCACATTACACCGCACAGTAGTGTCCCTTATTCACATTATACAGCACAGTAGTGTCCGTTATACACATTATACTGCATAGTAGTGTCCGTCAGTCATATTACACTGCACAGTAGTGTCCGTTAGTCACATTACACTGCAGAGTAGTGTCCGTCAGTCACATTACACAGCACAGTAGTGTCCGTTAGTCACATTACACCGCATAGTTGTGTGCTTCAGTCACATTATACTGCACAGTAGTGTTCACTAGTCACATTACACCAGATAGTAGTGTACGTCAGTCAAATTACACTGCACAGTAGTGTTCGCTAGTCACATTACACTGCATAGTAGTGTTCGCTAGTCACCTTACACTGCATAGTAGTGTGCGTCAGTCACATTACACCACACAGAGTAGTGTTCGCTGGTCACATTACACTGCATAGTAGTGTGCGTCAGTCACATTACACCACACAGAGTAGTGTTCGCTGGTCACATTACACCGCATAGTAGTGTGCGTCAGTCAAATTACAACGCACAGTAGTGTCCGTAAGTCACATTACACTGCACAGTAGTGTTCGCTGGTCACATTACACCGCAAAGTAGTGTGCGTCAGTCACATTACATGCACAGTAATGTCCCTTATTCACATTATACAGCACAGTAGTGTCCGTTATACACATTACACCGCATAGTAGTGTCCGTCAGTCACATTACACTGCACAGTAGTGTCCGTTAGTCACATTACACTGCACAGTAGTGTCCGTTATTCACATTACACAGCACAGTAGTGTCCATTATACACATTACACTGCATAGTGGTGTCCGTCAGTCACATTACACAGCACAGTAGTGTCCGTTAGTCCCATTACACCGCATAGTTGTGTGCGTCAGTCACATTATACTGCACAGTAGTGTTCGCTAGTCACATTACACCAGATAGTAGTGTACGTCAGTCAGATTACACTGCACAGTAGAGTTCGCTAGTCCCATTGCACTGCATACTAGTGTTCGCTAGTCACATTACACTGCATAGTAGTGTGCTTCAGTCACATCACACCACACAGAGTAGTGTTCGCTGGTCACATTACACCGCATAGTAGTGTGCGTCAGTCAAATTACAATGCACAGTAGTGTCCGTTAGTCACATTACATTGCACAGTAGTGTTCGCTGGTCACATTACACCGCAAAGTAGTGTGTGTCAGTCACATTACACTGCACAGTAATGTCCGTTAGTCACATTACACTGCACAGTAGTGTCAGTTAGTCACATTACACTGCACAGTGGTGTTCGCTGGTCACATTACACCACACAGTAGTGTCTGTTAGTCACATTACACTGCACAGTAGTGTTCGCTGGTCACATTACACCGCATAGTAGTGTGTGTCAGTCACATTACACCATACAGTAGTGTCCATTAGTCACCTTACACCGCACAGTAGTGTCCGTTAGTCACATTACACTGCACAGTAGTGTCCGTTAGTCACATTACACCGCATAGTTGTGTGCGTCAAACACATTACACTGCACAGTAGTGTTCGCTAGTCACATTACACCGGATAGTAGTATGGATCAGTCACATTACACTGCACAGTAGTGTTCGCTAGTCACATTGCACCGCATAGCAGTGTGCATCAGTCACATTACACCACACAGAGTAATTTTCGCTGGTCACATTACACCGCATAGTAGTGTGCGTCAGTCACATTACACAGCACAGTAATGTCCATTAGTCACATTACACTGCACAGTAGTGTCAGTTAGTCACATTACACTGCACAGTGGTGTTCGCTGGTCACATTACACCACACAGTAGTGTCCCTTATCCACATTATACAGCACAGTAGTGTCTGTTATACACATTACACCGCATAGTAGTGTCCGTCAGTCACAATACACTGCACAGTAGTGTCCGTTATTCACATTACACAGCACAGTAGTGTCCATTATTCACACCACACAGCACAGTAGTGTCCGTTATACACATTACACCGCATAGTAGTGTCCGTCAGTCACATTACACAGCACAGTAGTGTCCGTTAGTCACATTAAACTACACAGTACTGTCTGTTAGTCAAATTACACCACACAGTAGTGTCCGTTAGTCACATTACACTGCAAAGTAGTGTCCGTTAGTCACATTACACCGTATAGTAGTGTCTGTTAGTCACATTACACCGCATAGTTGTGTGCGTCAGTCACATTATACTGCACAGTAGTGTTCGCTGGTCACATTACACCGGATAGTAGTGTCCGTTAGTCACATTACACTGCACAGTAGTGTTCGCTGGTCACATTACACCGCATAGTAGTGTGCGTCAGTCACATTACACCGCACAGTAGTGTCCGTTAGTCACATTACAACGCACAGTAGTGTCCATTAGTCACATTACACTGCACAGCAGTGTTCGTTAGTCACATTACACTGCACAGTAGTGTCCGTTAGTCACATTACACCGCATAGTTGTGTGCGTCAGTCACATTGCACTGCACAGTAGTGTCCGTTAGTTACATTACACCACACAGTAGTGTCTGTTAGTCACATTACACTGCACAGTAGTGTCCGTTAGTCACATTACACTGCACAGTAGTGTCCGTTAGTTACATTACACTGCACAGTAGTGTCCGTTAGTCACATTACACCGCATAGTTGTGTGCGTCAGTCACATTACACTGCACAGTAGTGTCCGTTATTAACATTACACAGCACAGTAGTGTCCGTTATTAACATTACACAGCACAGTAGTGTCCGTTAGTCACATTACACCACACAGTAGTGTCCGTTAGTCACATTACACTGCACAGTAGTGTGCGTTAGTCACATTACACCGCATAGTAGTGTCCGTTAGTCACATTACACAGCATAGTTGTGTGCGTCAGTCACATTATACTGCACAGTGGTGTTCGCTAGTCACATTACACCGGATAGTAGTGTCTGTTAGTCACATTACACTGCACAGTAGTTTTCGCTTGTCACATTACACCGCATAGTAGTGTGCGTCAGTCACATTACACCGCACAGTAGTGTCCGTTAGTCACATTATACCGCACAGTAGTGTCCATTAGTCACATTACACTGCACAGTAGTGTTTGTTAGTCACATTACACTGCACAGTAGTGTCTGCTAGTCACATTACACCGCATAGTTGTGTGCGTCAGTCACATTACACTGCACAGTAGTGTTCGTTAGTCACATTACACCACACAGTAGTGTCTGTTAGTCACAATACACTGCACAGTAGTGTCCGTTAGTTACATTACACTGCATAGTAGTGTCCGTTAATCACATTACACCGCATAGTTGTGTGCGTCAGTCACATTACATTGCACAGTAGTTTCCGTTATTCACATTACACAGCATAGTAGTGTCCGTTAGTCACAATACACAGCACAGTAGTGTCCGTTAGTCACATTAAACCGCACAGTACTATCTGTTAGTCACATTACACAACACAGTAGTGTCCGTTAGTCACATTACACTGCACAGTAGTGTCCATTAGTCACATAACACTGCACAGTAGTGTCCGTTAGTCACATTACACCGCATAGTAGTGTCCGTTAGCCACATTACACCGCATAGTTGTGTGCGTCAGTCACATTACACTGCACAGTAGTGTCCGTTAGTCACATTACACTGCACAGTAGTGTCCATTAGTCACATTACACTGCACAGTAGTGTCTGTTAGTCACATTACACTGCACAGTAGTGTCCGTTAGTCACATTACACTGCACAGTAGTGTTCGCTGGTTCCATTACACCGCAGAGTAGTGTGCGTCAGTCACAATACACTGCATAGTAGTGTGCGTCAGTCACATTACACTGCACAATAGTGTCTGAAAAAAAGGCTGCTGACAACGCATCCAGGGGTCAACCTTACATCAGATGCGTCGGCAATGTAATTTGCGGATGCATCGGGAGGCGGCACTACACATGCTAGGAAGCCTTGCTTTGTGCTGGGCAGCCCTGAGCATGTGCATAGATGAACGCAGATCCGGCTGCGTATGCAGTGATCTGCGTTCATCTTTGAATGACCCCCTATGCCAGGTACAGCCTTCATTTCCTCTACAGTGTGGTACCGTTATCTGCAGGAGGTTCCTACTCGGGTGCTGCTTCTCCTCTGTTTTCTTGCAGGCTCCGTTACTCCAGTGGCTCTTTAGGATGCTGTCAGTGATGAGGGGGAGGGAGCGGGTACTAATTACTTGGGCCTGGGACTGATGGAAGGGCCCAGAGGGGGCCCTGGTCCGCTACACTCCCACCTTACTGGGCAGCAGCAGCATCAGCTCTCATCTTGGCAGCACAGCACATGCTGCAGTGTGCTGTGCTGCAGTGGGGCAGAGGCTGCTGCTAATGCTGATCCACTGTGTGTTCCTGTATGGGTGGGTGGGGGGAGTGTGGTCACAGTGATCACACTCCCCCCTCGAATTGACCCTGGCTGAGGGGCTGAGGGCTGGGGGCTCAGGGATCAGATACTGCACCCACCCTGCAGTGTGCTACAAAGACATAAAAAAAAACCTAAAGGGCGTGGCCAAGGCTCCCGCGGTTAGGCCACACCCCAAACCCTCTAAGCAGATCGGGATGTCAGCGGCGGTGTGTGTGGACTGAGGACGCACAGTGCATACACTCTCTGGGGAGGAGGAGGGGGAGGGAGCCGCACTGCAAGCTGCCAGCGCTGCTACCTGTCATCCTGTGTGACAGGCACAGCGGCAGCTGGCAGAGCAGGGAAAGGCTGAGCGCAGCTTCAGTTTGGCGCCTCCCTGCACTGCATCCCTTTGCTGAGCGGCTAGCGCCGCCTCTAATACTATGTGCTATAATGTGAATTTTGGCTCATACAGTGTGGTATAATGTGAATTTTGGCTCATACTGTGTGGTATAATGTGAATTTCAGCTCATACAGTGTGGTATAATGTGAATTTTGGCTCATACTTTGCACTATTATGTGAATTTCAGCTTATACTGTGTGCTATTATGTGAATTTCGGCTCATACTGTGTGCTATAATGTGAATTTCATCTCATACCGTGTGGTATAATGTGAATTTCGGCTCATACTGTGTGGTATAATGTGAATTTTGGCTCATACCATATGGCAGGTGTGGCCAAACGGTCGATCGCGATCGACTGGTTGATCGCGGACATGCGACCAGTCGATTGCGACCCGCCGCCCATCCACACCAGGCGAGGAAAGCACAGCGTGCGCCTCTCCTGCCTGCTGTCCTGCCCCTCAGTCTGATCTCCAGCAATGATGGCGGAGTGTATAGCTCAAATCAGGTGCTGGTTCGTTAGCCAATCAGAGCTCGCAGACCGGCACCTGATTTGAGATATACACGCTGCCGTCACCGCCGGAGACCAGACTGAGGGGCAGGGCGGCAGGCAGGAGAGGCGCGCTGCGCTCTCCACACAGCAGCAAAATGGTGAGCAGCACTATGGGGGCATATCTGGCACTGTGGGCACATGGCACTGTGGGGGCATATCTGTATCTGGCACTGTGTGGTCATATATGGCATGGTGGGGGCAAATCTAGCGCTGTGGGCACATGTCACTGTTGGGGCATATCTGTATCTGACACTGTGGGGGCATATCTAGCGCTGTGGGCACATGGCACTGTGGGGGCATATCTGGCACTGTGGGGGCATATCTTGCACTGTGGGCACATGGCACTGTGGGGGCATATCTGTATCTGGCACTGTGGGGTCATATGTGGCACTGTGGGGGCATATCTATATCTGGCACTGTGGGGTCATATGTGGCACTGTGGGGGCATATCTAGCACTGTGGGCACATGGCACTGTGGGGGCATATCTGTATCTGGCACTGTGGGGTCATATGTGGCACTGTGGGGGCATATGTGTATGTGGCACTGTGGGGGCATAACTGGCACTGTGGGGGCATAACTGGCACTGTGGGGGCATATCTGGCACTGTGGGGCATATGTGTATCTGGCACTGTGGGGGCATATGTGTTTGAGGTTTTTACCTGTGGGGGCCAATGTGTTATTTCAGTGCGAGACATTCATTACACCCTGTGCAGCTAGGCTACGTCCCTTTTTCTGTTATGCCATGCCCACTTTTTTGTTATGCCACACCCCTTTTTGAGTGGCCACACCCCCTATTATCCCTCCTAGGTAGATCACAAAAGCTTTTCAGCTTTCAGAGTAGATCACCGACTCCAAAAGTTTGCCCACCCCTGCCGTATAGTACAATGTGAATTTTGGCTCATACAGTGTGCTATAATTGGAAAGGGGCACCAGTACTAGATAGTATAAGGGGTCCTACTATTGTGATGCATAATGTGTATAAGGGTTATATGGTGTGGTAAACTACATTGAAGGCCACGCCCCATTTTGAGTGACCACACACCCTTTTCCGGAGTGGCACGCGCATAATTACCGCCTTCACTTTTCCATCCTCCCACTTCAAAATTTCCACTTCGACCACTGTATATAATAATATAAATAAGGAGTAGTGTGGTGTGGCATAATGTATAGGCTGTCAGTGCTATGGATTATTTGCAGGATGGGGCCCCAAATTGGTGTTTTGCTTAGGGCCCCATGAGATCTAAATCCGCCTCTGTTGTGGGGCCCTTAGTTGTGTGTCTGCGGGGTTGGTTTGCCTGTGGTGTGGGGTGGAAGCTGCTCTGTGGCTGTGGGGGGGGGGGGGGTGGGGGGGGAGAGGTCAGTTTTGTTTAGTTTTTTTTTCTGGGGGGGAACAACAGTGACTCCTACACTTTCATCCTGGCTTCTAGATTTTAGAATAGTCTGCTGTGATGAGACATTTTGAATCTTTAGGAGTAGCTGGTTAGTGCTGTTATTCCTTACTGGCCCCATACACTTATGCGACCACATGTCGCAGGCGATCACCCTGGCAGCCTCCCGGGGGGCAGGATCGCCCAAGATACATTGTATGCTGTCCTTTTGCATATGATGTATCTTGGGCGATCCTGGGCGGTCCCAGCCATGCCCCCAGGTCGGACCTGATTGAATGTGCAGCACATTCAATCTGGAGGATCCGATCCGATGTTCACGGGAACGCGCATCGGATCGGATCGAAAAGACCTCAAAAATACCCAATTTCATCCAATATATCGGGTCGAATGCCCGAAATCGGCTGAAATCGGGCATTATCGCTCTAGTGTATGGGGCCCATTACTTTGATGAAATCTAGGCCCACTTGTTGTCACATTATTGTACCCCTTCTAATGAAACATCTTTTTGATGCACATTAAATGGGAAATTAAATTTAGTAAGTGCTTCAACTAATGTAATTAAAAACATTCTACAGTATGCTAGTGTCATACTGTATGTAAAAGATACAGTCCTGGTGTTTCCTATTAATTATTAATGAAGACATACAGTGCATCTGGAAAGTATTCACAGGGAAAACAATTTTTTTTTATACATTTTGGGTATTGTGTGTAACCTAACAAAGGGGGTAATTCTGAGTTGATCGCAGCAGCAAGTTTGCTAGCAATTGGGCAAAACCATGTGCACTGCAGGGGATGCAGATATAACATTTGCAGAGAGAGTTAGGTTTGGGTGGGTTATTTTGTTTCTGTGCAGGGTAAATACTGGCTGCTTTATTTTTACACTGCAATTTAGATTTCAGTTTGAATACACCCCACCCAAATCTAACTCTCTCTGCACATGTTATATCTGCTCCCCCTGCAGTGCACATGGGCCCTCATTCCGAGTTGTTCGCTCGGTAAAAATCTTCGCATCGCAGCGATTTTCCGCTTAATGCGCATGCGCAATGTTCGCACTGCGACTGCGCCAAGTAAATTTGCTATGCAGTTAGGAATTTTACTCACGGCTTTTTCATCGTTCTGGCGATCGTAATGTGATTGACAGGAAATGGGTGTTACTGGGCGGAAACAGGCCGTTTTATGGGCGTGTGTGAAAAAACGCTACCGTTTCCGGAAAAAACGCAGGAGTGGCCGGAGAAACGGAGGAGTGTCTGGGCGAACGCTGGGTGTGTTTGTGACGTCAAACCAGAAACGACAAGCACTGAACTGATCGCAGATGCCGAGTAAGTCTGAAGCTACTCAGAAACTGCTACGAGGTGTGTAATCGCAATATTGCGAATATATCGTTCGCAATTTTAAGATGCTAAGATTCACTCCCAGTAGGCGGCGGCTTAGCGTGAGCAAATCTGCTAAAATCCGCTTGCGAGCGAACAACTCGGAATGAGGGCCATGGTTTTGCCCAACTGCTAACAAAATTGCTGCTGCGATCAACTCAGAATTAGGCCCAAAATGTGGAAAAAGTGAAGCGATCTGAATACTTTCTGGATGCACTGTAAATGAAGCTCAGTCCGCCATATTATTTGACATTAAAAGACAAAATATAAAATAATATAGTTTCAATCTCCTAAATATTATAAGTTTCACTTATTCATACTTGCCAACTCTCCCGGAATGGCCAGGAGACTACAGAATCTTGGGTGCTGCTCAAGAGACGTGATTCGCACTGAATCACGTCATCATAGCCCCACTTTTACAATGCCGGTAATCTTGGCATTGTCTACTGGGGGTGGGGACATGAAGCCACAATCGCACCGTGACACCACCGCCCATCTATGCTTCACCACGCCCACTCACGCTTAGCAATGCCCCCAACCACACCCCGCAGTAAATGACCAGGCTGCTCCCTCCCAGTGGGGGAAGACAGAATGTCGGTAAGTATGCACTTGTTGCACCATATATGTACAGCTGTGCCCTCAATTCTGCAGATGAATGAGCACTACACAATAGGATGACTAATGTTAGCAAAATTTAAAGCATATTGTAGAATTTTGCAAGTTATCCCTCTATTTAAAGTAGTGATGAGCGGGTTCGGTTTCTCGGAAACCGAACCCCCCCCGAACTTCACGCTTTTTACACGGGTCCGAGGCAGACTCGGATCTTCCCGCCTTGCTCGGTTAACCCGAGCGCGCCCGAACGTCATCATCCCGCTGTCGGATTCTCGCGAGGCTCGGATTCTATCGCGAGACTCGGATTCTATATAAGGAGCCGCGCGTCGCCGCCATTTTCACACGTGCATTGAGATTGATAGGGAGAGGACGTGGCTGGCGTCCTCTCCGTTTAGAGTAGACTAGAGAGTAGTAGAGAGTGACACTTGATTTACTAATTTTGGGGAGCATATTAGGAGTACTACTTGCTGATAGTGTGACCAGTGACCACCAGTTTAATTAATCCGTTCTCTGCCTGAAAAAAAACGATACACGGTGTGACACAGTCACATACCATATCTGTGCTCAGCCTCAGTGTGCCCTCAGTGTGCTGCATCATATGTAATACTGTATATCTGACTGTGCTGAGTGCTCACTGCTCACACAGCTTAATTGTGGGGGAGACTGGGGAGCAGTTATAGCAGGAGTACATATTTTTAACAGTGCACACTTTTGCTGCCAGAGTGCCACTGCCAGTGCCAGTGTGACTGACCAGTGACCACTGACCACCAGTATATTGTGATTGTCTGCCTGAAAAAGTTAAACACTCGTCGTGTGGTGTTTTTTTTTTATTCTATAAACGCATTCTGCTGACAGTGTCCAGCAGGTCCGTCATTATATAATATATACCTGTCCGGCTGCAGTAGTGAGATATATATATATTTTTTATATCATTATCATCCAGTCTATATTAGCACTGCAGCAGACGCAGTACGGTAGACCACGGCTGTAGCTACCTCTGTGTCGGCAGTCGCTCGTCCATCCATAATTGTATACCACCTACCCGTGGTGTTTTTTTTTTTTCTATCTTCTTGATACTAGTAGCTTACTTTAGGAGTCTGCAGTGCTGAGCTGACAGTGTCCAGCAGGTCCGTCATTATATAATATATACCTGTCCGGCTGCAGTAGTGATATATATATATTTTATATCTCATTATCATCCAGTCTATATTAGCAGCAGACGCAGTATGGTAGTCCACAGCTGTAGCTACCTCTGTGTCGGCAGTCGCTCGTCCATCCATAATTGTATACCACCTACCTGTGGTGTTTTTTCTTTTTTCTATCTTCTTGATACTAGTAGCTTACTTTAGGAGTCTGCAGTGCTGAGCTGACAGTGTCCAGCAGGTCCGTCATTATATAATATATACCTGTCCGGCTGCAGTAGTGATATATATATATTTTATATCTCATTATCATCCAGTCTATATTAGCAGCAGACGCAGTACGGTAGTCCACGGCTGTAGCTACCTCTGTGTTGGCAGTCGCTCGTCCATCCATAATTGTATACCACCTACCTGTGGTGTTTTTTCTTTTTTCTATCTTCTTGATACTAGTAGCTTACTTTAGGAGTCTGCAGTGCTGAGCTGACAGTGTCCAGCAGGTCCGTCATTATATAATATATACCTGTCCGGCTGCATTAGTGATATATATATATATATATTTTATATCATTATCATCCAGTCTATATTAGCAGCAGACGCAGTACGGTAGTCCACGGCTGTAGCTACCTCTGTGTCGGCAGTCGCTCGTCCATCCATAATTGTATACCACCTACCCGTGGTGTTTTTTTCTTTTTTCTATCTTCTTGATACTAGTAGCTTACTTTAGGAGTCTGCAGTGCTGAGCTGACAGTGTCCAGCAGGTCCGTCATTATATAATATATACCTGTCCGGCTGCAGTAGTGATATATATATATTTTATATCTCATTATCATCCAGTCTATATTAGCAGCAGATGCAGTACGGTAGTCCACGGCTGTAGCTACCTCTGTGTCGGCAGTCGCTCGTCAATCCATAAGTATACTAGTATCCATCCATCTCCATTGTTTACCTGAGGTGCCTTTTAGTTGTGCCTATTAAAATATGGAGAACAAAAATGTTGAGGTTCCAAAAATAGGGAAAGATCAAGATCGACTTCCACCTCGTGCTGAAGCTGCTGCCACTAGTCATGGCCGAGACGATGAAATGCCAGCAACGTCGTCTGCCAAGGCCGATGCCCAATGTCATAGTACAGAGCATGTAAAATCCAAAACACCAAATATCAGTAAAAAAAGGACTAAAAAATCTAAAATAAAATTGTCGGAGAAGCGTAAACTTGCCAATATGCCATTTACCACACGGAGTGGCAAGGAACGTCTGAGGCCCTGGCCTATGTTCATGGCTAGTGGTTCAGCTTCACATGAGGATGGAAGCACTCAGCCTCTCGCTAGAAAAATGAAAAGACTCAAGCTGGCAAAAGCACAGCAAAGAACTGTGCGTTCTTCGAAAACACAAATCCACAAGGAGAGTCCAATTGTGTCGTTTGCGATGCCTGACCTTCCCAACACTGGACGTGAAGAGCATGCGCCTTCCACCATTTGCACGCCTCCTGCAAGTGCTGGAAGGAGCACCCGCAGTCCAGTTCCTGATAGTCAGATTGAAGATGTCAGTGTTGAAGTACACCAGGATGAGGAGGATATGGGTGTTGCTGGCGCTGGGGAGGAAATTGACCAGGAGGATTCTGATGGTGAGGTGGTTTGTTTAAGTCAGGCACCCGGGGAGACACCTGTTGTCCGTGGGAGGAATAGGGCCATTGACATGCCTGGTGAAAATACCAAAACAATCAGCTCTTCGGTGTGGAAGTATTTCAACAGAAATGCGGACAACATTTGTCAAGCCGTGTGTTGCCTTTGTCAAGCTGTAATAAGTAGGGGTAAGGACGTTAACCACCTCGGAACATCCTCCCTTATACGTCACCTGCAGCGCATTCATCATAAGTCAGTGACAAGTTCAAAAACTTTGGGCGACAGCGGAAGCAGTCCACTGACCAGTAAATCCCTTCCTCTTGTAACCAAGCTCACGCAAACCACCCCACCAACTCCCTCAGTGTCAATTTCCTCCTTCCCCAGGAATGCCAATAGTCCTGCAGGCCATGTCACTGGCAATTCTGACGAGTCCTCTCCTGCCTGGGATTCCTCCGATGCATCCTTGCGTGTAACGCCTACTGCTGCTGGCGCTGCTGTTGTTGCTGCTGGGAGTCGATGGTCATCCCAGAGGGGAAGTCGTACTCGTAAGACCACTTTTACTACTACCACCAAGCAATTGACTGTCCAACAGTCCTTTGCGAGGAAGATGAAATATCACAGCAGTCATCCTGCTGCAAAGCGGATAACTGAGGCCTTGGCATCCTGGGCGGTGAGAAACGTGGTTCCGGTATCCATCATTACTGCAGAGGCAACTAGAGACTTGTTGGAGGTACTGTGTCCCCGGTACCAAATACCATCTAGGTTCCATTTCTCTAGGCAGGCGATACCGAAAATGTACACAGACCTCAGAAAAAGACTCACCAGTGTCCTAAAAAATGCAGTTGTACCCAATGTCCACTTAACCACGGACATGTGGGCAAGTGGAGCAGGGCAGGCTCAGGACTATATGACTGTGACAGCCCACTGGGTAGATGTATGGACTCCCGCCGCAAGAACAGCAGCGGCGGCACCAGTAGCAGCATCTCGCAAACGCCAACTCTTTCCTAGGCAGGCTACGCTTTGTATCACCGCTTTCCAGAATACGCACACAGCTAAAAACCTCTTACGGCAACTGAGGAAGATCATCGCAGAATGGCTTACCCCAATTGGACTCTCCTGTGGATTTGTGGCATCGGACAACGCCAGCAATATTGTGTGTGCATTAAATCTGGGCAAATTCCAGCACGTCCCATGTTTTGCACATACCTTGAATTTGGTGGTGCAGAATTATTTAAAAAACGAGAGGGGCGTGCAAGAGATGCTGTCGGTGGCCAGAAGAATTGCGGGACACTTTCGGCGTACAGGCACCACGTACAGAAGACTGGAGCACCACCAAAAACGCCTGAACCTGCCCTGCCATCATCTGAAGCAAGAAGTGGTAACGAGGTGGAATTCAACCCTCTATATGCTTCAGAGGTTGGAGGAGCAGCAAAAGGCCATTCAAGCCTATACAACTGAGCACGATATAGGAGGTGGAATGCACCTGTCTCAAGCGCAGTGGAGAATGATTTCAACGTTGTGCAAGGTTCTGCAACCTTTTGAACTTGCCACACGTAAAGTCAGTTCAGACACTGCCAGCCTGAGTCAGGTCATTCCCCTCATCAGGCTTTTGCAGAAGAAGCTGGAGACATTGAAGGAGGAGCTAACACAGAGCGATTCCGCTAGGCATGTGGGACTTGTGGATGAAGCCCTTAATTCGCTTAACAAGGATTCACGGGTGGTCAATCTGTTGAAATCAGAGCACTACATTTTGGCCACCGTGCTCGATCCTAGATTTAAAACCTACCTTGGATCTCTCTTTCCGGCAGACACAAGTCTGCTGGGGTTCAAAGAACTGCTGGTGACAAAATTGTCAAGTCAAGCGGAACGCGACCTGTCAACATCTCCTCCTTCACATTCTCCCGCAACTGGGGGTGCGAGGAAAAGGCTCAGAATTCCGAGCCCACCCGCTGGCGGTGATGCAGGGCAGTCTGGAGCGACTGCTGATGCTGACATCTGGTCCGGACTGAAGGACCTGACAACGATTACGGACATGTCGTCTACTGTCACTGCATATGATTCTCTCCCCATTGAAAGAAAGGTGGAGGATTATATGAGTGACCGCATCCAAGTAGGCACGTCAGACAGTCCGTACTTATACTGGCAGGAAAAAGAGGCAATTTGGAGGCCCTTGCACAAACTGGCTTTATTCTACCTAAGTTGCCCTCCCACAAGTGTGTACTCCGAAAGAGTGTTTAGTGCCGCCGCTCACCTTGTCAGCAATCGGTGTACGAGGTTACATCCAGAAAATGTGGAGAAGATGATGTTCATTAAAATGAATTATAATCAATTCCTCCGTGGAGACATTGACCAGCAGCAATTGCCTCCACAAAGTACACAGGGAGCTGAGATGGTGGATTCCAGTGGGGACGAATTGATAATCTGTGAGGACTGGGATGTACACGGTGATATATCGGAGGATGATGATGAGGTGGACATCTTGCCTCTGTAGAGCCAGTTTGTGCAAGGAGAGATTAATTGCTTCTTTTTTGGTGGGGGTCCAAACCAACCCGTCATTTCAGTCACAGTCGTGTGGCAAACCATGTCACTGAAATGATGGGTTGGTTAAAGTGTGCATGTCCTGTTTATACAACATAAGGGTGGGTGGGAGGGCCCAAGGACAATTCCATCTTGCACCTCTTTTTTCTTTCATTTTTCTTTGCGTCGTGTGCTTTTTGGGGAGTGTTTTTTGGAAGGGCCATCCTGCGTGACACTGCAGTGCCACTCCTAGATGGGCCAGGTGTTTGTGTCGGCCACTAGGGTCGCTTAGCTTACTCACACAGCTACCTCATTGCGCCTCTTTTTTCTTTGCGTCATGTGCTGTTTGGGGAGTGTTTTTTGGAAGGGCCATCCTGCGTGACACTGCAGTGACACTCCTAGATGGGCCAGGTGTTTGTGTCGGCCACTAGGGTCGCTTAGCTTACTCACACAGCTATCTCATTGCGCCTCTTTTTTTCTTTGCGTCATGTGCTGTTTGGGGAGTGTTTTTTGGAAGGGCCATCCTGCGTGACACTGCAGTGCCACTCCTAGATGGGCCAGGTGTTTGTGTCGGCCACTAGGGTCGCTTATCTTACTCACACAGCTACCTCATTGCGCCTCTTTTTTTCTTTGCGTCATGTGCTGTTTGGGGAGTGTTTTTTGGAAGGGCCATCCTGCGTGACACTGCAGTGCCACTCCTAGATGGGCCAGGTGTTTGTGTCGGCCACTAGGGTCGCTTAGCTTACTCACACAGCTACCTCATTGCGCCTCTTTTTTTTCTTCTTTGCGTCATGTGCTGTTTGGGGAGTATTTTTTGGAAGGGCCATCCTGCCTGACACTGCAGTGCCACTCCTAGATGGGCCAGGTGTTTGTGTCGGCCACTTGGGTCGCTGAGCTTAGTCATCCAGCGACCTCGGTGCAAATTTTAGGACTAAAAATAATATTGTGAGGTGTGAGGTGTTCAGAATAGACTGAAAATGAGTGGAAATTATGGTTATTGAGGTTAATAATACTTTGGGATCAAAATGACCCCCAAATTCTATGATTTAAGCTGTTGTTTAGGGTTTTTTGAAAAAAACACCCGAATCCAAAACACACCCGAATCCGACAAAAAAAATTCGGTGAGGTTTTGCCAAAACGCGTTCGAACCCAAAACACGGCCGCGGAACCGAACCCAAAACCAAAACACAAAACCCGAAAAATTTCCGGTGCTCATCACTAATTTAAAGTACAGTAGTGCATTATTTTCATATGAAAATCCATGTTATTGTCACAACCATTTCTTTCAATTCAAATAATTGTTTTGTACCTCTTCAAAACAAACGGGATCTCAAGATCCACTTCTTCACCAAACCCAGCCTAACCCTCTTGTCTACACTTACTGTCTACCCCTTCTGTCACCCCGGTCTGTTAGCCCTTCACCTTTTAGGTTGTAAGCGCTCAAGAGCAGGGCCATCTCCCCTCATGTGCCATTCCTTCTCTTACTTACACTACCTTATATACTTCATACTCCCTTTGATGGCACCTGACCCCTGGTTTTCCGTACTTGTCCTATATTGTCTTGAACTGCTTGTGCTGTTTTCTTGTTTTGTTCATTTGTTTATGTACTCTATAATTGGCGCTGCAGATCCCTTGTGGCGCTGTATAAAAAGGATAATAATAATAATACCTGTGTTATATCCTTTATAGTTGTTTGGCCGATGGATATTCTCAGCCTTTTCATCATTTAAGAAGAAATGGTCCCTGTTGCCGCTAAAAACAAAAAAGAAACATAATTAGATATTGAAACTAAGCGCCTAATTCAGACCTGATCGCAGCAGCAAAATCTTTCTCTAATGGGCAAAACCATGTGCATTGCAGGTGGGGCAGATATAACATGCGCAGAGAGAGTTAGATTTGGGTGTGGTGAGTTCAAACTGATATCTAAATTGCAGTGTAAAAATACAGCAGCCAGTATTTACCCTGCACAGAAACAATATAACCCACCCAAATCTAACTCTGTCTGCACATGTTATATCTGCCCCCCCTGCAGTGCATGTACATTATACATGCCAATGCGCGCTTCGCTGAAGCTTTGAGAGGCTAAAAGCTTAATTATTTAATCAATAATGTGCTACAGGAATAATTAATACCGAAGAACAGGATGTTTACCAGTAAATTGGTCTCCTAATATGTGTATATAAAAAACACACCAACCTCAATTTTTGGACTAAATAATTACAATTTGGGACAAAAACTGTGCTGTATTAAAAGACGGATTACAGCATAATAGAATTTGAATTGCTGGAAATCATGTCTATGGAGGAATAATTTACAACTTTATCCAACTAGCTTGAAGTATCTTATAGGAATTATTAGTAAAATACATATTCCTATTGGAGGGTGATTAGAAGTCCTATCCCTATTGGAGGATAATAAGGATGAACTATGGTGCATTGAAGGGTTACGATAAAATAAAAAGACATACACACAAAGGAACACAGTTGAAATTTTAATTCACAGAATTTCTTTTTCTTATACACTCATATTTTAAACCTATATTTTGCTGTGAGTTATTCTCTGAATATATCCAACATTTTAATGTGAAAAATAAAAGGTGTATTTTAATTTAATTTTTTACATTGTGCGCCAAAATCAGACTCTTTCTTTTTGCTTTTTTCATGTGACGTAACAGTCTGAGACAGCACCCCCTTTTTCTTGGATACAGAGAATAATAGATAGGATTTATTATAGTGGTACAATTACTATTGATAAAATAAGTCAAAGAAAAAAATGGATAGAGTGCGCTGACATACTTTAATTAAAAGGAATTTTTATTATCCATAAGACATAAAATATTAAATCCTAAAAACTTCCTAGCTGGTTTGTAGACACAAAAAAAAAAGAGTGCCCTGTGTACAGTTGTCCCGGGCCCGGCCACTCTGACAGAGTGGAGGGCCCGGGCTGCACACACAGCCAGCCGTGGCTATTCCCGGCTGGCTGCCCCTTCATATCCCGCCAGCCCGCTGCCCGCCACCGATCACAGCAAGCTGCTGCTTGCGGTTATTTTTAATAAAGTTTATTTTATTCGGATGCGAGGCAGCGTGACGTCATGACGTCATGCCGCATCGGGTGAAGAGGAGCCGCGGAGCTAGGGACAGGAGGAGGCCGGCAGCAGCAGACAGCGTGGGATAGAGAGCAGAGAGGACGGATTTGTAAAGGTAAGTATGTTGTATGTCTCTGTCTCTGTCTCTGTCTGTGACTATGTGTTTTGTGAGAAGGGGGCCTGGGGCTGTGAGGACATGTGTACCTGGCACTGGGGACACTTCTGGCAGGCATTGAGGGGGCATATCTGGCACTGGGGACATATCTGGCAGGCACTGTGGGGGCATACTGGCACTGGGGACATATATGTATCTGGCACTGGGGGCATATCTGGCACTGGAGGCATATCTGGCACTGTGGGGGCATACTGGCACTGGGGACATATATGTATCTGGCACTGGGGGCATATCTGGCACTGGAGGCATATCTGGAAGGCACCGTGGGGGCATTTCTGTATCTGGCACTGGGGGCATATATGGCACTGGGGGCATATCTGGTAGGCATTGTGCAGGCATTTCTTTATCTGGCACTGGGGGCATATCTGTCAGGCACTGTGGGGGCATTTCTGTGTGTGGGGCACTGGGGGTATATCTGGCACTGGGGGCATTTCTGGCAGGCACCGTGGGGGCATTTCTGTATGTGGCACTGGGGGCATATCTGGCACTGGGGGCATATCTGGCAGGCAATGTGGGGGCATTTCTGTATGTGGCACTGGGGGCATATCTGGCATTAGGGGCATATCTGGCACTAGTGTTTATTTAATGAGGGTGGTTAGGTACCTGCCTAAGGAGTCTACCTTGACGTTGTGGCAGGCTTGATATTTTTGGGCCAAAATATCTGCCTAAAATATTTTTTGGAAAAGGGGGGGGGGGGGGGAGGGGCCGCCTATTTTGTCAGTCCCGGGCCCCACAATTTCTGGTGGCAGCCCTGTTTACACACATTAATACTTTCACAGTATTAACATAGGCACAGTTAAAATAAAAAGTCTCTTTCACAGCCTTGTTAAAATGTTCATTAGTATCCAAGTACCAAATGGTGATAATCAAAACAGTCTCAACGGAACAATGTAGCAATATCTTCCATGCCAGGTATTGATATCTTAGTAGCAGTATAGCTTCATTCATGCAGTTCTTATAAAAAAAAGCTGTCATACAAAGCGGATATTACTTAGAGCAGGGGTGGCCAAACAGTCGATCGCAATCGACTGGTTGATCGCAAACATGCGACCAGTCGATTGCGATCTGCCGCCCATCTACACGAGGCGAGGAGAGCGCAGCGCGCGCCTCTCCTGCCTGCCGTCCTGCCCCTCAGTCTGGTCTCCGGCAGTGACGGCGGAGTGTATAGCTCAAATCAGGTGCCGGTTCGTTAGCCAATCAGAGTTCGCGGACCGGTGCCTGATTTGAGATATACACGCTGCCATCACCACCAGAGACCAGACTGAGGGGCAGGGTGGCAGGCAGGAGAGGCGTGCGCTATGCTCTCCACACAGCAGCAAAATGGTGAGCAGCACTATGGGGGCATATCTGGCACTGTGGGCACATAGCACTGTGGGGGCATATCGGGCACTGTGGGCACATGGCACTATGGGGGCATTTCTGTATCTGGCACTGTGGGGTCATATGTGGCACTGTGAGGGCATATCTAGGACTGTGGGCACATGGCACTGCGGGGGCATATCTGTATCTGGCACTGTGCGGTCATATGTGGCACTGTGGGGGCATATCTAGCACTGTGGGCACATGGCACTGTGGGGGCATATCTGGCACTGTGGGGGCATATCTGGCATTGTGGGCACATGGCACTGTGGAGGCATATCTGTATCTGGCACTGTGGGGTCATATGTGGAACTGTGAGGGCATATCTGGCACTGTGGGCACATGGCACTGTGGGGGCATATCTGTATCTGGCATGGTGAGGTCATATGTGACACTGTGGGGGCATATCTAGCACTGTGGGCACATGGCACTGTGGGGGCATATCTGTATCTGGCACTGTGGGGTCATATGTGGCACTGTGGGGACATATCTAGCACTGTGGGCACATGGCACTGTGGGGGCATATCTGGCACTGTGGGCACATGGCACTGTGGGGGCATATCTGTATTTGGCACTGTGGGGTCATACATGGCACTGTGGGGCATATCTATCACTGTGGGCACATGGCACTGTGGGGGCATATGTGTATCTGGCACTGTGGGGGCATATGTGGCACTGTGGGGGCGTAACTGGCACTGTGGGGCATATGTGTATCTGGCACTGTGGGGGCATATGTGTTTGAGGTTTTTACCTGTGTGGGCCAATGTATTATTTCGTGCGAGACAGTCATTACACCCTTCGCAGCAAGGCTACGTCCCTTTTTTGTTATACAATGCCCACGTTTTGTTATGCCACACCCCTTTTTGGGACTATTGTCCCACCTAGGTAGATCACAAAAGCTTTCAGCTTTCAAAGAAGATTACCGATTCCAAAAGTCTGCCCACCCCTGACTTAGAGCAGAGCTTATTAGAGCTGGATGGGTATTGATATCTTAGTAGCAGTGTATTTTCATTCATGCAGTTTATAAAAAAGCTGTCATGCAAAGCAGATATTATTTAGAGCATAGCTTAATTAGAACCGGATGGTGATGATCATACAGTCTCAACGGACTGGTATAGCAAGATTTTTCATGCCAATTATTAATAAATTGGTACCAATATACGTCCGTTCCAGTGACGTGCGGTGAGTTCATAGGCTGGGGAGGCAGTGTGTGAGTTTGGTGTGTGTGGTGTGTGTTGCCAGCGGTCACCTCCTCTCTGCTGCTCCCAGGTCCCGAACCCTCTTCCTGTGGACAGCGCTAACTATATATTTTTACATTTTTAATACCATCAAGGGGGTCATTAGGTCGACATGAACAAGGTCGACATGGAAAAAAGGTCGACATGAGTTTTTTTTAAACTTTTTTTGGTGTTGTTTTCTTTGTAAAGTGATGGGGAACCCCAATTAGTGCACCGTGTACCCTCGCATTGCTCACTTCACTCGCCATGCTTCGGGCAAGGTGCCTCGCTCCGCTACCACTGCGCTCGGCACAGGTTACCGTTCCCGATTGTAGTCCACGTGGATCATAAAGTATGAAAAAGTTCAAAAAATGTGAAAAACTCATGTCGACATTGTTCCATGTCGACCTTGTTCATGTCGACCTAATAACAATGTCGACCTAGTGCATGTTGACCAATAGTGGTCGACCTAATGACTGTCAACCTAAGTCTTGTCAACCTAATAACCGTAAGCCCTATCAAGGTCCATGCTAGTGATCAACGTCAACTTGTATCTTGCACCAAGCAAAGCACAGTAGTGGCTAGTTTCCTTTACAGCCTATGGGGGAGGTGTATTAAGCCTTGGAGAGAAATAAAGTGGAGAGACACAGTACCAACCAATCAGCTGTTTGCTGTCATTTTTCAAACACATGCTGTAAACTGACACTTAGGAGCTGATTGGTTAGTACTTTATCTCTCCACTTTATCTCTCTCCAAGGCTTGATCCATCTCCCCTTAAGCTATTTCTGATGTCATTATAACATCGCCAGTTAATGTAACTACTCAAGGCAGGTGGCTGTTTCAAACATTAATGTTCAAGGTTAGCGTTTTGTGGCCATACTGAAACTCTGCCACAAGCTACAGATGTGTCCTCTCTCATCATTACTGCAGTCATGTTAAACAGCCCTTCTAGTTACGCCACGTTTACTAATGCTGAGTGTCTTTTTGTGCATTCCCCCCCCCCCCAAAAAAAAGCATCTTATTTGTATTGCTATGTGAATAATACGAACTAGCAGACTATGCTGGTGAAAATTATATGCAGCATGTGTATATTCTATGTGCGTTTGCAGCTATATCTGCATACGAAATGCTACGTTACAGTGTTTTCCTGCTGGGAACTGCTAGGTTATCATGTCAGCCTAGCGGTTCCCACTATTAATGTCAATGGGGGAAGCAGTGATTGACAGTCTGGCTGCTCACAGCCAATCAGTGGGCTGCTCCTATAGAAGCAGCCGCTGATTGACTGGCAGCTCTCCTAATGACAGGACTCACACGAGTCCCGTCATTTGCAAACCTGAGCGTTGTGTATTACCATAGTATTCCCCAGTCCACCATGGTATGGGTGTGGCGTTTTTATTTTTTAATCCTTTAGATGCCAATATAGAATGAAGAGGACCTGATCTATCTCAGGGATAGGTGAGTACGGATTTTTTTTTTACAGGGATCATGGATTCTACTGGACAAGGTGACGTGATCTACACCAGGGATAGGTGAGTATGTGTGAGTGTGAGCATGTGAGTGTGTGTATTAAAGTTTTACTTTCACAATGTGTATACCATGTTGTTATTTTTTTTACATTCATTTTTTTACAGGGGGACTGTAGATTCCAGTGGGCCCCTCAATGGTCTGCCTGCTGTACTTGTGGTTCTCCAAGTACTGGCATGTGGGGGAGGCTTGCTGGGACCTGTAGTCCACCCATAAAAAACTATATTACTCATCAACTTAAACTTAAATGCCATCAACTCTACACCCACAGCCAGGGCTTCAGTCAAGGTACCCTGAAGGGGAGGGGAGGGGCATTTCTCTACAGAAATCCCTGGGCTGGGCTGACTAGTTAGGTGGGTAAATGCTTTGGCCATGGAACCCTGTCAAGTGTGTCTCTTGGTCGTGGCATTGCCCCCCTGCTAGTAGAGCCCAGTACTGGTTCTAAAAATAAGCGGTACCCCTACTTATTTTGTTTCCCATATTTTTAGAATCAGGACCGGTCCAAGAGCCTAGTGCTGGTTCTTAAAATACATGGAAGCCCTACAGATTTTTTCCCCCTGTATTTTTAAGACCAGGACCAGCTCAAAGAGGTTATGCTTTTTTTTTTTTTTTTTTTTTGGGGGGGGGGGGGCACCACACCGCTTTTCACTCAAAGGTTTGCATGCTATTACATTTGCAAGTTGTGGGATAGACTCTCACCTTCAAAAATCTCACTCCCTATTACATTTTGGCCTAAATCATGAAACATATTTGGAGGTATTGTAAAGGCTGAATTGAAGATGGCGGATGATTGGGATGTCAGGAGTGAGTGGGATTTATAGGGTTAAGTGGAAGTTGGAAAAATGTGAGGATACGGGGCTCTTCTAATCACTCAGACACAGAGCCGATGAAACCAAAGTGATGGTTTATTTCTCACTGCCCACAGGAATAGATAATACACCGGAAATAGAAGTAAATATAGCCCAGAAACAGTATACAGGTAGCAGTCCAGATAGTAAGTCCCAGTAGAGGATTTAGGTCCACAGCAATTCCACACAGAAATTACAGATAAACAGGTCCACACACCAGTACTACCACTTAATCCACACAGCACTGATAGCAGATTAGTCCACAGGAGAATATATGTATAAGTCCATGCAGTAGTAAATACGTATAAGTCCACACAGCACTGTTGATGCGTTCCACAAGGTTCCCTGGCAGATAATCACCCCTTAGCCAAAGTCCTGCAACTAACATCAGGAGCTGACCTGCGCAACCTCTTTTAAAACCTTCCAAATGCCCATCATGCCACGCTCACCTGGGGAGGAGACGCAGGTTCCTGAATGGTGGGATCCCACCTCAGATATCCCCCTACTCCCTCCCACAGCTGGCCTTCTCCTGCTGACCACATGCTGGGTCAGGCTCTGAGTTGTCTGTGAGAGACCAGGATTTAACAAAGGAAAGTAAACAGAAGGAACAATGACAGGGAAATTGGTTTAGGTCCTGATTGTCCCCTGTGGAGGGGCATTTTCAGAGAGACATTACCTGGCCCTCATACTTCCTGTGTGACCATATTAGGATAATGGGTTACACAGGATTATCCATGATAAGTTGTAACCTCATACACAGAATGGCCCTCCTAACATAACATAACATGACAGCACTATGTGCCAGGTCAGAGCCCACCTGTATTTACCTGAGTAAGATTATAGTTCAGAATATATTTAGGCTAACAAACGCACACATGGGGTAATAGTGACACAAGCCAGATAGATAATCGAACAAAAGGAATAAAAAGTACTTTAAATGCTATAAAGATTTAAACGCCATAAATACAGTTTTGGCCACTGTCTCATGTCTTTACAGAAAGTAAGATGTGGGGCTTGAGTTGGAACTCTGAAAACTGAATGGGGGTAGAGCTCTAGATATTATTGATGTGAAGATTGTGGTTTGTACTAAGGAATAATAGAATGAGTGGGAGGTGCAGACTAGACAGTCAACTGAGTATAATGGTTTGGCAAGTAACTTCGATAGTTTAGAATACTGAATGAATGTAGAGATGGTTCTGTCCACTAAATAACATGGCAAATAAGTGGGATGGATGTGTGTGGAAGCCAAAGGTGAGGAGCACTGTGAGATAGTTGTAGGAATGGAGCAGGATGGGTATAGGGACTGACTAAGATATGGGAAGTTAGTTGGATGTGGGGGACTTTTATGCCAGATATGGTTACATTGATTGCATCTGTATTTTCCAGTGAACACACAAATCTATGAATTAGCAACGCCACATTTTTGTGAGTGACAGCATAAGTACCTCACATGTCATTTATAATTTGTGTACAGAAATGAAGATACTCAGTCTAACACTGTAACACACCTACTTCAAATGTCAAGCATAGATTGTTAACATGAAACAACAGCAATCTAATCTTACCTGCAGTAGCCAATCCTTGGTTCGGGAAAGCGTTCATCATCCCAGTTCATGCCATCAGCTTTATACAGCATCAACACATATGAAGCAAATCCATCAGTGGTCAGCACGGCCTGGTATGTGTTGGTCTATGCATTTACAGAAGCATAAATTATAAAAAATATTAACAAACACATCATTACATCTAATCAAGATAGTTTAGTTACTGTAGTAATGAATTGGGAATTAGTAAATTCATCTGACCTACTCACCTTGTTATCATTGTCCTTTGCTGGATATGCAGGAACATTCTCCCATGTAATCTTCAATGTCCATTGAGCGGTGTATGAATGGTTCATGTATCTCTTGATCATGCCCTCAACTTTTTCAGTCACAGCATCCTTTCCTTCGCTGTATATCTGACGTGTATTAATTAGCAGGTATTAATTATTAAATCAAACTACTGAATGTTTACATAAAGCATTCTACTGTACATTCAATGTTATCCGGATGGTAGGTAGACAATTGGTCAACATGGACATGGTCGACATTGGAAAAAGGTCAACACATGAAAAGGTCGACATGAGTTAAAAAAAAAATTTTACTTTTTCATACTTTATCATCCACGTGGACTATGATTGGGAATAGTAACCTGTGGCGAGTGCTGCGGTAGTGGTGCAAGGCACCTTTCCCACAGCATGGTGAGCGAAACAAGCCATGCAAGGGGACATGGTGCACTAATTGGGGTTCCTGGTCATGTTACGGAAAAAACGACACCCAAAATATAAAAAAATCTCATGTCGACTTTTTCATGAATCGACCTGTCCTGTGTTGACCTTTTCATTGTGTCGACCTTTTCCCATGTAGACGAATAGTGGTCAACCTATTGATTGCCGACCTTATCCAGGTGGATCCATTGATCCATAACCCATTCAATAGGTGTAGTTTCTGATATACAGTATAAAGCTGTGGCAGGAGCTATGTGCCATGTAGACATTTCAATCTTTACCCTGCATAATATGAAATAAATACTACCCTAGTAAAAATACCTGGTAGTATGTAGTACCCACGTCCTTGGAGAAGTCGGCATCACTCCAAAACACAGCGATTGAGGCAACAATATAATTTGCACTGAATCCATTAGGAGGAGGGTTAGTGTAAGAGAATATGCTATTTCTTGATATTGGGAAGACGATTTGTCCATTGTCTGTGTACTAGAAAGAAAACATAATTAAGTCTGTTAACATTTTTCCATAGTCATAGACACAAGTAGAAATACTGTATGAAACTCTGATATCAGTACTCACATATATATAATTCCTTATCTGGTTTCCAAAGGGAAATCCCATGAGTGGCTGGAACAATGGAGAGGTAAAATCTGTTTTTCTTTGGACATAGGCTGTATCTCCATTATGTAGTCCATAGTCAAACAGTTCAACAGCTACAGTGAGAGGGAAAACAGCTAAGATTATATGTTTGGTAACAAAGGAATTGCACGGGTGCCGATGAAGATTAGCAAATATAGGCCCTCATTCCGAGTTGTTCGCTCGGTAAAAATCTTCGCATCGCAGCGATTTTCCGCTTAATGCGCATGCGCAATGTCCACACTGCGACTGCGCCAAGTAAATTTGCTATGCAGTTAGGATTTTTACTCACGGCTTTTTCATCGTTCTGGCGATCGTAATGTGATTGACAGGAAATGGGTGTTACTGGGCGGAAACAGGCTGTTTTATGGGCGTGTGGGAAAAAACGCTACCGTTTCCGGAAAAAACGCAGGAGTGGCCGGAGAAACGGGGGAGTGTCTGGGCGAACGCTGGGTGTGTTTGTGACGTCAAACCAGGAACGACAAGCACTGAAATGATCGCAGATGCCGAGTAAGTCTGAAGCTACTCAGAAACTGCTACGAGGTGTGTAATCGCAATATTGCGAATACATCGTTCGCAATTTTAAGATGCTAAGATTCACTCCCAGTAGGCGGCGGCTTAGCATGAGCAAATCTGCTAAAATTCACTTGCGAGCGAACAACTCGGAATGAGGGCCATAGAGTACATAATAACGTGCACATAATAACAATGGGATTTTTTTTACCTTGTAAGAAAAAAAATTCTCTGAATCAATTGGGGTAAAGGGGAACTATGGGTATAGATTGCACAGGCAGATGTTGGGCACTGTCAAACCAATTTCAACAAGAAGTGAGAGAAGTTTACTATGAGAATTCACACTGACCTTACAAATGTATTCAGTTTAAACATTACTTTTATTGTATTTGTTAGAAACATACTAATAGACTCCAAATAGTGAAATAGATTAAAATACCATGGTACCAAATACCATTAGACTCATGTGATGTACAGTAAGGTACTTCAAAATAAAATCTGAAAACCTTATAGGTGGTAAACTTCATATGTACCCTATATGGATAACAAGTCTAGCATGTTCACCCGTCCTGATAACCATCTCCAGTTGAGTATGACGTTCCAGAAAAAACTGGCACAATGATGGAACAAAGTTTCTGGGATAGTTCTGAATTTAGCCCACTGGTCTCAGCACCGGTACAAGGGAACCTGGGCAGAGAGCTGCAACCTGCGTGCCAGGTGCAGCTAAGTCCATACCTCCTTGCGGGTGTCCCTGTTGAATACCACCGGCATGTTAGACTCCGTGCCTCTGTTATGGATCTTTGGTAATCCGAAGTACGGACAAGCATCCATTATTCATCAGTGATTTGTAATACCCTAAGAGTTTCAGAACCTGGTGATCCTCATTCCAAAATGCAATCAGAGACGAAGGGGTATATGCAATTGCGGTCGAATTCCGGCTGGAATTCGACCGTTTTTAAATTCGACACAATTCGACTGTCGAATTCCGGCCGCTGGGGCCGGAATTCGACATATTCAATAAAAAATGGATTCGACAGTCCCGCTGTCGAAAATCGGACCAATTGACGGATAAAGTGCGTCCTGGATTCGACTTTTCCGACGGTGCAAAAATGGTTAAAAAACACGGAAAAAATTGCGTGGGGTCCCCCCTCCTAAGCATAACCAGCCTCGGGCTCTTTGAGCCGGACCTGGTTGTAAAAATACGGGGGAAAAATTGACTGGGGATCCCCCGTATTTTTAGAACCAGCACCGGGATCTGCGTCCGGTCCTGGTGCAAAAAATATGGGGGACAAAAAGCGTAGGGGTCCCACAAATTTTTTGAACCAGCACCGGGCTCCACTAGCTGGGGAGATAATGCCACAGCCGGGGGACACTTTTATAGCAGTCCCTGCGGCCGTGGCATTAAATACCCAACTAGTCACCCCTGGCCAGGGTACCCTAGAGGAGTGGGGACCCCTTAAATCAAGGGGTCCCCCCCTCCTGCCACCCAAGGGCCAGGGGTGAAGCCAGAGGCTGTCCCCCCCATCCAAGGGCTGCGGATGGGGGGCTGATAGCCTTGTGTACAATACAAGAATATTGTTTTTTGCAGAAGAACTACAAGTCCCAGCAAGCCAACCCGCAAGCTGGTACTTGGAGAACCACAAGTACCAGCATGCAGGGGAAATGGGCCCGCTGGTACCTGTAGTTCTTCTGCAAAAAAATACCCAAATAAAAACAGGACACGCACACCTTGAAAGTAAAAATTTATTACATACATGCCGACACACACATACTTACCTATGTGGACACGCCGACTCTGGCCACGTCTCCGTCTGTCGACAAAATCCGGGGTACCTGAAAATAAAATTATACTCACCTAAATCCAGTGTCCTGTTCTTTTTTTTGTAATCCATGTACTTGGCAAAAAAACAAACCGCATTTACCCGATCCACGAACTGAACATGGGACCCCTTTCCCCGAATGCTGAGACCCCCTGTGACTACTGTCACAGAGGGTCCCTTCAGGCAATCAGGGAGCGCCATGTCGTGGCACTCTCCTGATTGCCTATGCGCGTCTGAGCTGGCAGACAGCGCATCGCACATCCCCTCCGTGATATTCAATGGTGGGAACTTTGCGGTCAGCGGTGGGGTTACCTGCGGTCAGCCGCTGACCGTGGGTAACCCCACCGCTGACCGCAAAGTTCCCACCATTGAAACTAATGCAGCGGCTGTACGATGTGCTGTCTGCCAGCTCAGACGCGCATAGCCAAGCAGGAGAGTGCCACGACGTGGCGCTCCCTGATTGGCTGAAGGGACCCTCTGTGACAGGAGTCACGGGGGGTCTCAGCATTCGGGGAAAGGGGTCCCATGTGTAAACATGGGACCACTTTCAGTTCGTGGATCGGGTAAATGCGGTTTGTTTTTTTGCCAAGTACGTGGATTACAAAAAGGAACAGGACCGATCTACACTGGATTTTGGTGAGTATAATTTTCTTTTTAGGTACTCCATGGATTCTACTTGGAGAAGTGGACCGAACATCGTGTCAACATAGGTAAGTATGTGTGTGTCGGCATGTATGTAATAAAGTTTTACTATCATGGTGTGCGTGTCCTGTTTTTATTTGGGTATTTTTTTTGCAGTAGAACTACAGGTACCAGTGGGCCCGTTACCCCCCCCCCCGCATGCTGGTACTTGTGGTTCTCCAAGTACCAGCTTGCGGGGAGGCTTGCTGGGACTTGTAGTTCTGCTGCAATAAACAATATTCTTTTTTTTGATACAAGGTTATCAGTCCCCCATCCGCAGCCCAGGGATGGGGGGGACAGCCTCGGGCTTCACCCCTGGCCCTTGGGTGGCTAGATGGGGGGACCCCTTGATTGAAGGGGTCCCCACTCCTCCAGGGTACCCCGGCCAGGGGTGACTAGTTGGGGTTTTAATGCCACGGCCGCAGGGACCGATATAAAAGTGTCCCCCGGCTGTGGCATTATCTCTCCAGCTAGTGGAGCCCGGTGCTGGTGTTAAAAATACGGGGGACCCCTACGTTTTTTGCCCCCCATATTTTTGGCACCAGGACCGGACGCAGAGCCCGGTGCTGGTTCTAAATATATGGGCGATCCCCTGTCAATTTTCCCCCCGTATTTTTACAACCAGGACCGGCTCAAAGAGCCCGAGGCTGGTTATGCTTGGGAGGGGGGACCCCACGCATTTTTTTTCGGGATTTTAACCCATTCCATTAAAAAAAAAATATATATTTAAAAAAATATATAAATAATACTTGTGTCTCCTAATAGACAAACCAAGTACATAATCCCTTCTAATATAAATAGATATGCTATTAGCAATTAAAAAAAAACACAAAAAAACATGTTTTCAAATTTTTTAATTCGATTCCGCCAGCAAAGTGAGGCGGAATGAAATTGATGAAATTACTGTCGAAAAGCACTGTTGTCGAATCGACATTCTTCAATTGAATATACTTTTGTCGAAAAGCCGCATTTTTACCACTGCAGACATGTCGAATTTAAAAAATGTCGAATTGCAAAAAGTCGAATCTGAAACGTCCGTTTTTTTGTTGAAAAGTACTGTATTGCATTGTCGAATCCAATTCGACATGTTTTTTTTTTGTCGAAAATGGCCCGTTTTTCGACTTTTGCGGCAATTCGCCGGCAATTGCATATACCCCTTAGACCTTTCATACAGTGAGTAGATAGACCTCTTAAATAGATGGCTTGGAAATGTGTATGCTGAGCATGCTAAAAGGATCAAAATGATCAATATAAACTACTCAGAGTCTGGCCTTAAAATTATGTGGAATTACTTGATTAGTGTTATAGCTCCCCAGAGAAAATAAAAAGTGTCCTATTCAAAATAATTGATTTACCTAGACTACCTAATAAAGGCTATTAGAGACTAAAAACTGATTCACTTATTAATGGAACTTTAAGTAGTCAAATCTGAAGGAGACTTACTGGAACTTACATTTCTTCACATGGCCAGAGGCATCAACCCTAAGGTATAAAAGCTACCCTACAATCTGCAGGAACAATGGGTCACCCATATCTCCAAAAATAAGCAGCTGTAAAAGGTGTCATATCCACCAGTCTTTGTTTTCGTGTACTTTGTACACCAACAAGCTAAGACTAGAACGATCTTAGTTTTGCCTTTATTCCTCCTTTGCTACCCCTATGGTACCTAAACTTTGCAAAATGTCAGTAGCAGCTCACAAGACTAACGTGTATCTTCCAGATTCCTTCCACAGGTCTGCCAGCTCTATCTGCCAAAAGACCAGAGACAAAGATCCTGGCAAGCAGTGTCTACATCATCTCCTGAAATGCAGAGCCTTTAGAGAGAAGTACTGTACCTGGTGAACAGAAAAGCCTCCCTAAGGGAAAATGTATACAATACTGCTACAAATGGTGCTCTTCAACATCTCACTTCTCCAAGGACTGTGAGGTTGATGTTAACTGCACAGAATGTGACAGCACTGATCATAACACTTTACTTTACAACATATCGGCAGCCAGCATGGCAGTGAGCACAGTACAGAGAAAGAGAACACCAGTCACACCAGAAATCACTTCTCAATGTACTGAATTATGCAGAGAAGTCATAAGCGTCAGATCTTGCTCCAATATCTGTTTATATAGGGAGGGATTCTAGACTGCACACCCTAACTACATGTAATGAAAGGTGCTAACTTGCTGAAGCTTATATGCCACACACAAAAAGAAAAAAAGATGCAAGTGCACTATTTAAACAATCCAATACCTGTTTAGTCAGATATTAATACTCACAAGATCTGCCTGACAAAGTTGTCAAAAAATGCAATCCGAGATGGTCAAAGTTACAAATTTCTAGCCAGATCAACCTTTTTTGAGATCTTTAGCAAAGGCCCCAGCACCCCTTACTCCTTAAAGATTTGTGCAGAGAGTTTTGAGAAAACGAGGAAGTTAGACCGGGAAGCTGTTCCCGACGAACGGGATCCCGGCGGTCGATATACCGATGCCGGGATCCCGAGGGAGGACACAATCCCGGCATCAATATACCGACACCAAGCTGACAACCGGCATACCAATCATCCTGACAGTGGGACACGCTGCTGTCCTGTCGTGGGGGAAAGGGTTGGTTTAGGCAGTAGGAGGGGGGTAGGTTTAGGGTGCAGGCACGGGACCGTTAGGGTTAGGGACCAGGGAGGCACATAGAGGGGGAGGTTAGAGTTAGGCACATAGCGGGGAGGGTTAGGTTTAGGCAGCGGGGAAAGGTGGGTTAGGGTTAGGCACCACTGGGGATGGTTAGGGTTAGGCACCCACAAGGGATGGTACGCGATAGGGTAGGGAAAAGATGAGGGTTAGGGGGCTGTCAGGATTATGATGGACGGGATGCCGCTGTCGATATACTGACAGCCGGCATCCCATCCATCGGTATATCATATTGAACTCATTAGTCTATACTGTAGATAGAAAGACATTCCTTCCCTTATCAACTACAGTATCACTGAATGTAACCAAATCCCAGATAATAGGTCTGAAATTCCTACACCAGACGCAGCTATTCATCATGCACACTTGAAACCCATAGCACATCTGATACCAGAATTGACCTTGGTAGAGATACCTTATGAGTCCACAAAACTAGAAGTCAGATTAATGGCCCACAAAATGCACCTTATGCTCAATGACTAAACCTAGGATGCGTTGCAATATTTGCTGTACTGTAACTTTAGGAGATGTGCACAAACCAGCTTCTCTTAACAGCATGTTTACCTGTACTTTAGAAAATTGAAGCCCCTCTCTTTTCCATCCATGTCACAATCACTTTCTTATAAAGGAACTGCAGTACTGTCCTGTTATAGGCTTCTAGTGACAACCATGGCTGTGACAACTACCAAGATCATCTGAGGAGCACAGTCGTTCAAAGAAAAAACAAGGATAATCATGGCAATGTCCATCAAGGACAAACTATATAGGGAAATAGTGCAGAACAGATTAGTCAAAGATGTGGCAAACAGCAGGGTTGTACCTCTACCCTTTAGAACCCATAGACGTCACTTGCCCTTCACTTAAACACAACTTTCATTGGAAATCAGAGAAGAGAAATCACTACTCTTTCATAAGCACAAAAATTTGCACCCTGAGGTACTGTAGCTCACATCGTCAAATATGCAGAGGAATGGTGGTACCTGCAAATGTCTGGACTATACCACAGGAAGAAACAAGGGGGTATATTTACTAAGCTCCCGATTTTGACCGATTTTTTATGTTTTTTCAAAGTGTCATCTCGGGAATTTACTAAACACAAATCTCAGGAGTGATGAAGGCATTCGTATTTCTTTTAACGGCAGAGTTCACAAATACGAATGAATACACCATCGGTCAAACACGCCTGTTATTTTTTACAACTCGGTAATTTACTAAAAATTCGTATTCACAATCACTGCCGTCAATAGGCAAACACTGCCCGGAAAATTTACAAATCGTAAAAAAAAGCAGTTTTCAAATAGACCTGCTTTTTTTATCCGTATTCTGATAGGCATGCACGGATCAGTGAGATCCGTGCATGCTAATCTGTGGGAAGGGGTGTGAAAGGGTTAAAAGTCCCTGGAAAAATTTGTGTGGGGTCCCCCCTCCTAAGCATAACCAGCCTCGGGCTCTTTGAGCCAGTCCTGGTTGTAAAAATACAGGGGGAAAAATGTATAGGGTCCCCCCATATTTATACAACCAGCACCGGGCTCTGCACCTGGTCCTGGTGCAAAAACTAGGGGAACAAAAAACGTAGGGGTCCCCCGTATTTTTAACACCAGCACCGGGCTCCACTAGCCAGAGAGACTCTTGTGGGTGACCCCAATTGACTTTGCGGTCTACCGCAGACCGCAAAGTTCCCATCATTGGTTATAATGTAGCTGCACTACGCTACATTGTAACCAGTGCGCTCCTCTGATTGACAGTGCAGGAGCGCACAGCCAATCAGGAGAGTGCCATGATGTGGCGCTCCCTGATTGGCTGAAGGGACCTTCACAGACAAGTCACGGAGGGTCCCGCCAGTCGGGGAAAGCGGATCCATGTATAAATATGGATCCCCTTTCAGTACGTGGACCGGGTTTTTCATTTTTTTATTTTCATCAAGTACGTAGATTACAAAGATAAAGAAGAGGACAGATCTACATCGGATTGTTTGTAAGTATATTTTTAATTTACAGGTACTCCGGGATTCTACTGGACAAGGGGACAGAGGAGCTCCGTGTCAATAGGTAAGTATGTGTGTGTGTAAGTGTGCATTTATGTAAGCAGTGAAAAGCCCTGTTATCTCTGATAAAGAGCTTTTCAGTGCTCCATGAATAGACCCCGAAATAGGAGACAGATTAATAGCCCTCAGCAACTAAGACGGCTTGGCACTCATGCACCCCACCTGCGATCACGACACACCCGCACCTCACATGCGATCGTGACACACCCGCACCCCACCTGCGATCGTAGCACACCCACGTCACACCCGCGGTCACTGCCCCTGTGGCAGCAGAGCAGGTGGAGGACCAGAGCTAGTGCTACAGCCCTGACACCTGTTGACAATGCCCCCCCTGCCCCGCTGACACCCACGATCGCCTGTCGCCGGGTCAAGAAGGGAGAAGGGCTAAAACTCATCCATTTGCAAAATCAGTAAATAGCGTCCACCTCTGAATAATCCTCTTTGTCTGCCATTGTGTGTTAAAGTCATTATATTATTAAATTGCACAGATCCCAAGAGCTGCGCTCACATGATCATTTCAGCCAATAGTCACTTGGAAGGAACATAATAGTTAAACAGAGTCCAGTTCATTGCCAGAACAATTCAATACCATCTCTGAGGATAGTTCTCTGGCTCTACTGTTCTTCCAGCACTGTTCATGTGTTATCTGCAAGAATCCTGCATACTCCTAGTGCCTGTGTCATCTGTAAGAATCTGTTGAAGTCGAAAATATTATACCCACATCCAACACGTGCAAACACCACACAGAGTGGCCTCCGTACGTGCACGTGTTCTGCCGTGCGTGAGCATACCCGCACGCTGCGTACATTGGCTTGCGAAGCCCTGCGTATTAGTGCATGGTATGAGTAAATACAGTAGCATACGCATTCGCATAGAAAAGCCACAAAGACATATCTGATATTCTATCCACATAGTGCATAATTTACACATAGTCTACACACACCACACCAGCAAGTTACATTTACTTTGGAAGTATAACAACGGGGATATCCAGCTTTACAGGATGTGAGGGGACAGAACTAGGTTAGGACATAGTGTTTGGTATCCAGATGTACAGTAATTCAAGGGCAACATTCTGATCTCAGTTTCAGATAATCGCACGCTCCTGCGCATAGTTATGCGCAGGAATACAATATTCATATCTCACTGTAATTACTGTACTCATTATATTCGGTGGGAACCCAGTGGAGGACACTTGCGAGTACACCTGGACCAAGCATCGCCCACCTGTTCAAATCAACCTATGACCCCTCACGTACTGTAAATGACCTGCCCCTTGATCTATTGAAGAAGAGCTTACAGTTTCCTTTGTATTATGTTTTGGACAATTGTATAAAAGCCAAGCCTCCTGGCCGGTCCCAGTCTAATTCTCTGAAGGTCATCTTGCTAGACTGACTGAGGACCGGATCCGGGTGTTGCAGGCGAACAAACGTATGTATCCATTGGTTGTAACTTCTTCTCTGTGATAGTGTTGTATTTCTTTGTATACCCCTTTTTTAGTAAATATTTGTTGCTGCGTTGGACCACAACATAACATATGACTACTGCTGTCGCATTCCATTTCTGTTAAGGGTTTAAGGTGTATTCAGCTACACTTGCGGCCGCAGCAGCCCGAACCACTGTGTAACAAGGTACTGCTTTTTCCTAAAAGTTAAGCGAACTTAACAGTTGCGGGCTTGTCCGGTTCATCACATACTCACAGACTTGCAGGGCCTAACAGACTTTGGTCTACCAACAAAGGGTGGAGACGCATCTTAAATAATTTTATATTGTGTTTAAAACTATCTTGTGTTGTTAGACCACGTCTGTTCTGTATAGTCTTAGAGGTGCTGGTGTGAACCGAGGGACAAACAGGAAAAAAGCCATTTATTTTCTGCACGTGTAATTTTTGGCGTGAAAACGCGCACAAAGCATACTGATAGCTTACATACATTCTCACATATTGTTCACATAGGTTGTAATAGTCATTGTATATATCTGCATAGAATCGGATACGTTTATTTGTTGTATATTTGATATAGTTTGTTAATGGTGTAATTATAAAAGCACAAAACACAGGTCCGGCCTAAAAGTTTAGGTAAACACTCATTTGGGCGACTTCCAGCGAGTGTGAGGAACAACTGTTTATTGTGTAAGTGGGCAATAGTATTTTTGCTCACATTTGATCGTGTTAAGTGTGGTATATTTTGGTGCGAAAGCTCGGTGGACTTGTGGCACGTTGCGTGTGGTATGCATACGGGAACGAGCACGTAATGCGGGAACGCACGGTTGTGTGCATACGCTCGGTTACATGAAGCAGCGAGCGCAAGTTATAACCACACAATAGTAGTTCAAGTTAAGGTGGTGTAAAGCATTTGTAGTCATACCATTGCAAGTAACTATCCGATTTTAAAAGCAGATTACTATAATATTTTGTTTAAAGTGTACTACCTCTGGAGCAAGCTACCAATCAAAGGGAGTGATATTTTTCGGTACAGAAAAACATGGTGTGTTAGTGTGAGCTGAAAGTAGGAGTGGACGTATTGAACCCCGGAAAAATGGGATCCCATGAGAGACGCTGAGTTAGCAGATGCTCAGCGGCGTGAAAAGGCTAGCAACCTTACGCATTAACGAAGTAAGCACGTACTAAAACGTGCAGAGGAGCGTGATAGAGTATAGATTGTGAAGTTAAGGTTTTTGTGTTACGCTCCGGCTGAGAGCGTGGCTTGAATTCGTCTCCTGTGATCGTAGGGCGTATAGATAACAAGTATCTATAAGCTGTGCGATTGGACCGCACGTCCGTGTGTGTTATATGCGGCGCAACATGATACCATTTGCGTTATTTTGTGCAATTGTGTCTTAGGCGCTGTGTAGAGCATACGCAAATAGGATTTGTGTAAAAAAAGGGGTTTATCGTTGAGTTCCTCAGGAAATCTCCCTGGTGGGCATTCACTGGAAAGGGTGATCGATAAGTTGTTTCGCATCCTACAAAAATTTCAGTGGATAGATACCGAAAAGGAATTTTTCGCTGAATCTCTCAGGAAAATATTCCAACAGAACCTCCACTGAAATAAATTACGGTGCTGAAGGGTCTGCTATGGAGCCTAAGGTTGGGTACAACGGGCTTTCCACTATTCAGAGTGGGTCGTAGTACTGGCCAACGGAGGCAGGAGCGAGTGAAAACGCTCGGTAAGGACATTCACCGTTTGCTCGTATTGTGCATTTGGGTATCGTGTCAAAAGTCCACGATGGGAGCCAAGTGCACAAGCGGGAAACGTTCGGCAGCCAGGGTTCAGGCTGGAGAGTTGAGGCCAAGAGGGTCCGCGAGGTTGATAATGTGTGGGAAGTATGGTCCACACACAGAGGCTTTTTGTGACGAATGGGTACGTATGACTGCTGAAGATAGGACATCATTTCCTATGGTTGCTAGTTTTGGACCAGAGGTGCTGCAGTATGTAAGGCATAGAATATGTCTGATCAGATCTAAGAAACAAAGGATCAGACATAATGACTGTTTGAACATAGGACAACAAGAGGGAGATGTGCAAAGGGAGCTTGCTCGCACAGCAAGTTCCAGACCAAACAGGAATGTGAATGCGACGACACCACCACCGCCATATGTCGATGGAGAGAAGGCAGCTACAACCAATGGTACATCGGTGTCACAACTGAGGACTGATGAGAGGAAGCCTCAGTTGTAGGGGCTGGGGTGAACTTAAACTTTGGAGGTTGAACCAGACCCCCAGGCATGTAAGTGAGCTGCAGTATAAATTCCCAAAGATGTGACCACGACAAATGAGCAGGGCTGGCTCCAGGCATGTTCCAATAGAGCGGCCGAACAGGGCGCCACACTTTATGGGCGCCGCTAGCTCTGGCCGCCATATTGGAGCCTGGAGCCGTCGCTACAGCTGCAGTCCGCTCCCCTCCCCGCTAACCGGCGCCGGACAGTGAGCCAACCACAGCTCGCGGTCCAGCAGCTGAGGCTGATTGGCTGCCGGACCGCGAGCTTTGATTGGCTTGCGGACCGGCGCCTAGTTGAACCTGTACACCGCCACCGGAGATTGAGGGCTCCTAGGAGAGGCGCACGCTGCGCTCTCCTCCCTGCCCTCAGCCAAAGAGCAGCACCTAGCAGCAGCCTCAGCAACCATCGCGGTGACCGGTGAGCAGCACGGGGGCAGGTGAGGGGGGGGATATCTGGCACTGGGAACATGTCTGTCACTGGGGGCATAAGACATGTGTAACTGGCATTGGGGGGCATATCTGGCACTGTGGGGGCATTTTTATATCTGGCACTGTGGGGACATATCTGGCACTGTGTGGGCATTTTTATATCTGGCACTGTGGGGACATATCTGGCACTGTGGGCATTTATGCATCTGGCACTGGGGGCATTTATGCATCTGGCACTGGGGGCATTTATGTATCTGGCCCTGTGGGGGGAGCATGGGACATGTGTATCTGGCATTGGGGCCATATCTGGCACTGTGGGGGCATTTTTATATCTGGCACTGTGGGGACATTTCTGGCACTGTGTGGGCATTTTTACATCTGGCACTGTGGGGACATATCTGGCACTGGGGGCATTTATGCATCTGGCACTGGGGGCATTTATGCATCTGGCACTGGGGGCATTTATGTATCTGGCCCTGTGGGGGCATTTTTATATCTGGCACTGTGGTGACATATCTGGCACTGTGTGGGCATTTTTATATCTGGCACTGTGGGGACATATCTGGCACTGTGGGCACTTATGTATCTGGCACTGTGGGGGCACTTATGTATCTGGCACTGTGTGGGCACTTATGTATCTGGCACTGTGGGGGCATTTATGTATCTGGCACTGTGGGGGCATTTATGTATCTGGCACTGTGGGGGGCATATCTGCACTGTGGGGGCATTCATGTATCTGGCACTTTGGGGGCATTTATGTATCTGAACTGTGGGTGCATATCTGGCACTGTGTGGCCATTTATGTAGCTGGCACTGCTGGGGGGCATGTCACGTGTAGCTGGCACTTCTGGGGAGCATGTCACGTGTAGCTGGCACTGCTGGGGAGCATGTCACGTGTAGCTGGCACTGCTGGGGGGCATGTCACGTGTAGCTGGCACTGCTGGGGGGCATGTCATGTAGTGTTCCCGCTAGACGTCGGTGGCTAGGCAATGTGTCTCAGTGCTCTCCCTGGTGCAATGTGTCTCAGTGCTGTGCCTGGCGCAAAGTGTATAGGAGGTTCTACCTGGTGCAGTGTGTATTAGCTGCACTACTGTGTGGTGTAATGCAAATTGCCACTATTATGTGGCCACGTACCTTCCCCACGAAGTAACTCCCCTTAATTTTTGCTGCGCGCCTTCGGCGCGCACTGTCCATGCTTTGACATATCGGTATGGGAACAACAAGCATTACAGTATGTACATCATTTTGCCCTCCTAACTTAAAAATGTGCCCTCCCTGTGATCAGCACCATGCCCTAAAAAGTGAACACTATCATGTGTAGCTGGCACTGCTGGGGGGCATGTCATGTGTAGCTGGCACTACTGCGGGGCATGTCATGTGTAGCTGGCACTGCTGCGGGGCATGTCATGTGTAACTGGCACTGCTGCGGGGCATGTCATGTGTAGCTGGCACTGCTGAGGGGCATGTCATGTGTAGCTGGCACTGCTGCGGGGCATGTCATGTGTAGCTGGCACTGCTGCGGGGCATGTCATGTCTAGCTGGCACTGCTGCGGGGCAAGTCATGTGTAGCTGGCACTGCTGGGGGGCATGTCATGTCTATCTGGCACTGCACATTATGTGTATCTGGCACTATACTGGAGACATTGTGTGTAAGGAACACTACTGTGGCTATGTGTAAGGCTGCTAATTGTGTGAAAATATATTTATAGTTTGATGATATGAAGTTACGAGGCCACGACCATTTTTCCAGAGACCACGCCCACTTTTCTGGGAGCGCGCATGGGGGGGGGGCGCTTTTACATTTTCTCGCTCAGGGTGCTAGTAGGCCTGGAGCCGGCCCTGCAAATTAGATAAAAGTCTATGGATTTTTTAAGCACAGTTCTTCAAACACAGCAGTAGTACTTTGCAAGAATACAATGCATAAAGAAATAAGCACAGTTCCTTGGAGAGCTTGCAGAATAGTAGAGACCACAGGGCACTGGTAATATCAGGTACAGTTCTTAAAGACCAGGAGTTGGAATTTCCTTAACCAGAGAAGCCATCTGCAACATACTGAAGTAGAAATAAGGAACTAGCCAGCAGATGTTCCTTGAAAGCTGGCAATGCTGGATAATGTGGTAAACTGCTGTGCATACCGGATGGAGCCGCTCAGATGACAGAGTGTGAAGTACTGTGCTGGTGTGATGCTAGAGTGCGATGAAATAATAAATGAGCAACAGCAGAACCCTTTTAATATGGAGGGACAAACACCACTGTAAGCTTGGCGCTGGAAGCTGGTGTATCAATAGCCAGGAGACAATGGCGGAGCACTGTGAAGTCAGGCGGCATCATACGGTGGAAGGCTGGTGCGGGTCTCTAGTGGAGGATGGAAGCAGGAACTGGAAACCTGTAACAGCAATGTCCACAGCAGGGAGAGACCTGGTAACACTAGGTTTGACAACCAAAGCACTGACAGTTTCTTGTCTCTGACACAGGATATTTATACCTGCAGGAGGACCGGCATTGGCTGAGCAATCATGCAGATTTCAGTGAGACAAGTGATTGGTGTAAAGTGGAACATGTGACTGAATCCAACATGGCTGCGCCCATGTAGCACTTGGAGGCAAAAGTTAGTTTGAGAAAACCATGTGGAAACCCAGCAACAGTGGCGGCGGATGCCGCAGAAAGCAGGAAGCGCCATACAGACATCTTGCACACTGAAACTCATGAGCGACATCAGAGGTCACAGCAGACAGTAAATACCATCCTGAAGACTCTGTGAGTTACAAACATAGGAGCGGCTGCGGAGGCTGCGGCGGGCCGGGGCGGGCCGGAGACGCCAGTCTGAAACATACATAAAACCACTGTGACAGCGCTGCTGGATGACAGGAGGGGAATGTAGATTATGGATCTCAGCTGCACCGCCGAGATCCGGCCCTGGAGCGCTGAGCCAGCCTCAGGAGACATCTGGATGGTAAGTAATGGCGTCCAATTACCCAGATCGTGACAGCACCCTCCCCCTTTAGGAGTGGCCCCAGGACACTTTTTAGGCTTCTGAGGGAATCTGGAATGAAAGTCCATAACCAATTTGGGAGCATGAACATCTGAGGCATTAGTCCATGAACGCTCTTCAGGCCCATAGCCTTTCCAGTCGATCAGGTACTGAAGACGACCATATCAGTAATGAGAATCCAGGATCTTGGCAACTTCATACTCAACACCATGCTGAGTTTGGACTCTGGGCGCAGAAGGAAGTGCTGAATGAAATCGGTTCAGGATAACTGGTTTAAGAAGTGAAACATGAAAAGTTCTGGGAATCTTCAGAAATGAAGTTTGTAAGCCACTGGATTGATGACTTGTTCAATTTGAAAAGGACCTATATATCGAGGAGCAAATTTCATGCTTGGCACCCTTAGTCTCAAATTCTTTGTAGCCAACCAGACACAATCACCCACTTTGAAGGCCGGAATTGCCCTACGCCTTTTATCAACAAACTTCTTGTACCTGGATGATGCTTTCAAAAGAGCTGCACGAACATTCTTCCAGTTATTTGAAAACTGATGAAGAGTAATATCAGCTGCAGGCAATGATGTTGCTGGAAGCGTTTGAAATTCAGGAACTTTTGGGTGAAATCCGTAGTTGGTGAAGAATGGCGTGGAAGAAGATGAAGAATGATACTGATTGTTGTGACAAAATTAGGCCCATGGAATAAGTTGAACCTAATCATCTTGAGATGAAGATACATATATACGAAGAAAGGCCTCCAAGTCTTGATTCACTCGCTCTGTTTGCCCGTTGGTTTGCAGATGATAAGCTGTGGAGAACTTTAATTTGACCTGGAGGGCAAGACACAAACCTCTCCAGAATTTAGCTACAAATTGAACACCTCTGTCAGAAATTATCTCTTCAGGGAGACCATGTAGTCTGAAGATCTCTTGGATGAAGACTTGAGCCAACTTAGAAGCTGATGGAAGACTGGTAAGCGGTATGAAATGAGCCATTTTGGTGAACCGGTCAACTACCACCCAGATGGCATTATGTTTATTACACATGGGAAGATCTGTAAGAAAGTCCATTGATAGATGAGTCCATGGACGATGAGGAACGGACAGAGGAACCAGTTGCCCAGCTGGTGACTGGTGGGGTACTTTGTGTTGGGCACATTTTGGACAAGATGCAATAAATTTGGTGATGTCCTTCTTGAGGGTCGGCCACCGTTAAGATCTGGCAACAAATTCTAAGGTCTTTTGGATGCCTGTGTGTCCAGCGAAGCGAGAGGAATGTGCCCAATGCAAGAGCTTCCTTCTGAGAGCCGGTTTAACAAAACTTTTCCCTGGCGGGGGCATAGAGTCCAACCTCACTACGGAGAATGCCACTGGATCAATAATGTAATGCTTGTCAGTAGACTCAGACTCATTTTCTTGCTCCCAAGAGCGGGAAAGGGCATCAGCCTTGCGATTCTGTGACCCTGGACAAAACTGAAGTTTAAAGTCAAATCTTGATAAGAAAAGTGCCCACTTGGCCTGACGAGGATTGAGACATTGAGCGCTTTTTAGATATATAAGATTTTTGTGGTCCGTCAGAATGGTAATGGTATGTGAAGCTCCCTCTAGCAAATATCTCCACTCGTCCAGAGCGAGCTTGATAGCCAGAAGTTCTTGATCACCAATGGCGTAATTGCATTCAGCAGGGGAGAACTTTTGTGAGAAGAAGCCACAAGGATGTAGATGACCGTCATTGGCTCTTTGAGACAGGACTGCGCCAACTCCAACAGAAGAGGCATCTACCTCGAGAGTAAAAAGCGAGCTGGTATCTGGCTGTTTCAATACTGGAGCTGAGATTAATTTTTGTTTTAACAGATGGAAGACTTCAGTGGCTTCTTCCGACCACTTAGAAGGAGCACCCTTTTTGGTAAGGGCAGTGACAGGTGCCACAATTGTGGAAAAGTCTTGAATAAATTTCCTGTAATAATTGGCGAATCCTAGGAATCTTTGGATACCCCTTAGGGTTGTAGGTATCGGCCAATCACGAATAGCTTGAAGCTTCTCAGGATCCATCTCCAGGCCAGAACCAGACACAATGTATCCTAGAAACGGTATAGACTTTACTTCAAAGACACACTTCTCCAGCTTGCAATAGAGATGGTTGGCACAGAGACGAGACAAGACCTCCTTCACCCAAAAACGATGTTCAGCCAAGTCATTAGCGAAGATAAGGATGTCATCGATGTAGACCACGACATGACGATATAGGATATCTCTAAAGATCTTGTTCACGAAGTGTTGGAACACAGCTTGAGCGTTACTGAGTCCAAAAGGCATGACAAGGTACTCGTAATGTCCATCACGGGTATTAAATGCGGCTTTCCACTCGTCACCCTTTCGGATCCGGATGAGGTTGTAAGCACCTGAGATCTAATTTAGAGAAAATCGTGGCTCCACTGACACGGTCAAATAACTCAGTAATGAGAGGTAGAGGATACCGATTTTTCACAATAATATCGTTTAGACCATGGTAATCTATACATGGCCGCAGACCACCATCTTTCTTCTTGACGAAGAAGAAGCCTGCACCAGCTGGAGAGGAAGAAGGTCGGATGAATCCTTTAGCTAGATTTTCTTTAATATATTCCTTCATAGAATGAGTCTCTGGTAACGATAACGGATATATTCGGCCTTGAGGTGGAACCTTCCCTGGAATGAGGTCGATAGGGCAATCCCATTCCCTATGAGGGGGAAGAATACCTGCAGAGGATTTGCTGAACACATCTGTGAAGTATGGAGAAGGTGGAACATCAGAAGCTTCGGAGGAGGATGAACAAACTGGTAATACTTTGGAGAGGCAAGTCTCTGAACAGGAGGGACCCAATGCCAGCATATGGTAGTCCTCCAATCCACTTGAGGGTTATGAAGACGAAGCCATGGAAGGCCTAGAACAACAGGATGAGTGGCTTTTGGAATCACCAGGAAGGAAATCAATTCTGAGTGGAGGACTCCTACCTTCAAACAGATAGGCAGGGTCTTGGAAGAAATAATTGCATTGGAAATCCTACTGCCATCCACAGCAGTCAAGGATATGGAAGATGGAAGTCTCTCAGTGGGTAGGGACCACCGCTTGACATATTCCTTGGACATAAAGTTCCCGGCTGCTCCTGAATCCAACAGGGCAATAAGGTTACTGGTGCGCTTTGCCACTAAAAGCGAAACTGGAAGGTTACAATCACTTGAAAAAGGAGAGGATTTCATTACTCCTAGCCGACCCTCTCCGTGGCGGGCTAGGACTTGGAGTATTCCGGATGCTTAGGACAAGCGTTGATGATGTGAGAAGGTGCAGAACAATACAAACAGAGACGTTCGGATAGGCGTCTTCTACGCTCTGCTGGTGACAGACGAGAATGACCAACTTGCATGGGTTCGTCTTTGGGCGGAGATGGCTGACGAGGAGGAGGAGTAGTGGAAGTCTTAGGAAAGGCTGGCCTTCCTCGCTCGACTGCCCTTTCACGAAACTGGATGTCAACTTTAGTGCAGAGGGATATAAGCTCATTTAATTTTGTTGGTAAGTCTCTGGTAGCTAGCTCATCTTTAATACGTTCAGATAAGCCATGCCAAAAGGCTGCATAAAGAGCATCATCGTTCCAGGAAAGTTCTGAAGCCAAAATTTTAAACTGTATCAGATATTGACCAACAGTACATGTCCCCTGACGTAAGCGGAGGATTTCAGAGAAGGCAGAAGTTACACGGCCTAACTCGTCGAAGATGCACCTAAACGGTGCCACAAAGTTCATATATGAGGATAACAAAGCATCCAATCTCTTCCATAGAGGTGATGCCCAATAAAGGGCGGATCTGCTGAGGAGGGAGATGATATAGGCAATTTTGGTGCATTCAGTTGGAAAACTGCCAAGTTGCAACTCGAAATGGTTCTCACACTGATTAAGAAATCCCCTTACAGGCCTTTGGGGACCCATCAAATTTAGCAGGTGTCGGCAAATGAAGTCGTGGAACAGAAATGGGTATGGTGGGAGGGGTTACCACCGTAGGTACTGCAGTTGCCACACTAGACGCCCCTGAACCACGGAGGGTTGTTTGAATTCCATCCAGCCGTAAGGAAAGATCCTGAAGACATCGAATAACATGGCCTTGTGCAGCCTCCTGATGTTCAAGGCGGGCTGCCAGTTCTTGCATTTGCCTGGTCGCTTGGACTTGATCCCCGGCTGGATCCATTTGGTCAGTGTTTACTTTCACAACTGAGGACTGATGAGAGGAAGCCTCAGTTGTAGGGGCTGGGGTGAACTTAAACTTGGGAGGTTGAACCAGACCCCCAGGCATGTAAGTGAGCTGCAGTATAAATGCCCGAAGATGTGACCACGACAAATGAGATAAAAGTCTATGGATTTTAATAAGCACAGTTCTTCAAACACAGCAGTAGTACTTTGCAAGAATATAATGAATAAAGAAATAAGCACAGTTCCTTGGAGAGCTTGCAGAATAGTTGAGACCACAGGGCACTGGTAATATCAGATACAGTTTTTAAAGACCAGGAGTTGGAATGTCCTTAACCAGAGAAGCCATCTGCAACATACTGAAGTAGAAATAAGGAACTAGCCAGCAGATGTTCCTTGAAAGCTGGCAATGCTGGATAATGTGGTAAACTGCTGTGCATACCGGATGGAGCCGCTCAGATGACAGAGTGTGAAGTACTGTGCTGATGTGATGCTAGAGTGCGATGAAATGATAAATGAGCAACAGCAGAACACTGGTAATATGGAGGGACAAACACCACTGTAAGCTTGGCGCTGGAAGCTGGTGTATCAATAGCCAGGAGACAATGGCGGAGCACTGTGAAGTCAGGCGGCATCATACGGTGGAAGGCTGGTGCGGGTCTCTAGTGGAGGATGGAAGCAGGAACTGGAAACCTGTAACAGCAATGTCCACAGCAGGGAGAGACCTGGTAACACTAGGTTTGACAACCAAAGCACTGACAGTTTCTTGTCTCTGACACAGGATATTTATACCTGCAGGAGGACCGGCATTGGCTGAGCAATCATGCAGATTTCAGTGAGACAAGTGATTGGTGTAAAGTGGAACATGTGACTGAATCCAACATGGCTGCGCCCATGTAGCACTTGGAGGCAAAAGTTAGTTTGAGAAAACCATGTGGAAACCCAGCAACAATGGCGGCAGATGCCGCAGAAAGCAGAAAGCGCCATACAGACATCTTGCACACTGAAACTCATGAGCGACATCAGAGGTCACAGCAGACAGTAAATACCATCCTGAAGACTCTGTGTTACAAACATAGGAGCGGCTGCGGAGGCCGCGGCGGGCCAGAGACGCCAGTCTGAAACAAACATAAAACCACTGTGACAGCACTGCGGGATGACAGGAGGGGAATGTAGATTATGGATCTCAGCTGCACTGCCAAGATCCAGCCCTGGAGCACTGAGCCAGCCTCAGGAAACATCTAAATGGTAAGTAATCGCATCCCATTACCCGGATCGTGACAATCGGTAAATGATAAAAACATGCATAACACTTGTATTAACCCTAATCCCTGCAAGTTGTACCCTGTTTTGAATTCTCCCCAAGGTTGTAGTTTTGAGGAAGACGACGAGCCCAGCATGATCTCAGCCCTCTCCTTAGCAGCTACCATACAGGATACTCATGTGGGCATGGCCCAACCAGTAAGAGCAGTGGCGATGCCCTCCAGTGGAGGAGCGGGTCAGGTCATATCCACCGGTAAGTATGGGACCGTTTATTATGCAGAAACAGTAGCCGCCCGTATTATAGAGACAAACAAACATGAAGTGGTTGAGTTAAACCCAGTCAGGTTGATTGCAGTCCCCAATGGGAGAACTGATAAGCAGGGAGTAACCCCCATCAGGAACATTGCAATGCATTGTCCATGGTCCCGAACAGAACTGAGGTCAATTATGTCAGAATTCCCTGATCCCAGGAAAGATCTAGTCAGATGCCAGAAATGTATTAAAGAACTGGGCAATGCCCATGAGCCCACAAACAAAGATAGGCGGATAGTGTTAAGAGCGAGTCTACCCTCTAATATTGAAATCCCGAAATTTATCACCGACTGCAAACTAGAGTAGAAGTGCCACTCACTGATGAATACACACAGGAGAATGTTAGGCAAATTAACATACAATTAGGATTGTATTTTCCCCACTGTTGTCAAGTGGAATAAAATTTTCTCCATAAGACAGAAAGAAAGTGAAACAGCATCCGAGTATTTCCATAGAGCTTTACAGGAAATGGCTAGATACACTGGGATAGAGGATATAAAGGAAAATGCCAACCACAGGGAGGTAGCTGTCTCTGTACTAATGGACGGGCTAAAGGAGGCATTGAGGACCAGAGTGCAAACCTCTTTGCCAAATTGGAGAGGTATTACGGTAGTTACACTAAGAGAGTCTGCATTTGAACACGACCGTAATATCATTAAACACATGGAGTCGCAAGGGGATAGGTTGATGCTGGTAAGTATACAGGCACTTGAAGGGATGTCCAACCAACGGAAACCCCAGACCCCTGAAGACTGGAAGAGATCAATAATATATTTTATTTGCAGGAAGGAGGGGCACATTGCCAGGGATTGTAGGAATAATGGGACACATAGTAGATATAGACCCCCTAGACCAGAATACGAGCCACGTAACCAAACACATAGACGAGATCAGGGAACATATAGGAGAGATTACAAGCCACATAGAGGGGAAACAAGGAGGTACCCACCAAGGAGGGACTGGCAGACCACCGAAAATTCACAGCTATTTCCCTAACATATAGTAGCTGCCAATGCTCTGAGGGAGGGTCCAAAACCACAATAGAGGTCAGGTCATACCTGTAGTCTGCAGCTGGTGAAATTGATTGCTGGCCTTGGAAGTGAACCTGAGGTCATGGTCAATATAGCTGGAACACCACAACCATTTCTTGTAGATACAGGGGCAGCCAGATCAGTGCTAAACTCCACAACAGGTGTAATGACCACGGGTAAAACGATTTCGGCAATGGGAGTAACGGGAAAGGTGCAGCAGTACCCTTTGAGTAGACCTGCAAAGATTACGATAGGGCCCTTGCATACCAAACATTCCTTCCTTTTGGCTGCATCGGCGCCGACTAATCTACTTGGCAGAGATTTGTTATGTAAGATGCAGTGTCATATATTGTACCCTTGAGGGTGTGTTTTTATATATCCCTGAGAACCATGCACAGGAAGTACAAGATATGTTAGACACCCCTCAGAGGCTAATGTTACACTCTACCATTCTAGACACATGTCCATCGCAGGTAGAGGAAATTATCTCACAAATACCGGGTTTCCTTTGGACCAAAGATGGACAGGACACTGGATTGATAGCGAATGTAGCCCCAGTAGTAGTGCAAGTAAAAGATGGCAGGATATCTCCAAAAATCCCCAAGTACCCTCTGAAACCAGAGGTGGAATTAGGAGTATACCCCATCATAGAACGGCTGCTACAGCAGGGCATCCTAGTCAGGACGTCCAGCACAGCAAATAGTCCCATCTTCCCTGTAAAAAGAGTGGGGGGAGTGGTTAAAGGCTAGTGCAGGATCTAAGGGGGATAAACAAGATAGTCAAGAGCCAATTCCCCATAGTGCCCAATCCAGCGGTCATCCTCATGCAGATTCCCTCCAGCTCTAAGTACTTCACTGTGATCGTCCTCTGTTCTGCTTTCTTTTCTGTCCCTCTCCACCCCGACAGTCAGTACCTTTTCGCCTTTACTTACAGGGGAGTACAATATACATGGACCCGTCTCCCCCAAGGTTTAATTGACAGCCAAGTATTTTCTCCCAGGCCCTGCATGACTGTTTGCAATCCTTTCAACCTGAAAATGGGTCAGTGGTGATACAATATGTTGATGACTTGTTGTTATGCTCTGACTCATTTGAGTCGCCCCTGGCAGATACTAAACAGCTTCTGTTTCACCTCTCCCAGACAGGACACAAGGTTTCTAAGGACAAATTGCAGTTGTGCAGGACAAGGGTTAAGTATCTGGGGCACTGCCTGATGCAAGACTGAGACACCTCACCACGGACAGGATACAGGCCATCCGCAACATGCATCTGCTGCAAATCCAGCAACAAATCCGTACCTTTCTAGGAATGTGTGGGTACTGTCAGAATTGGATTCCAGGGTTCTCTATTTTGGCATTACCACTGCAAGAAATGGTCTCATTAAGCAAACCAGAACGGGTCTCTCATACCGAGGAGTCCGAAAAGGCATTTGAGAGACTAAAAGAGTGTTTGTCACAAGCACCAGCATTGTGAATGCCAGATTATGAGAAACCCTTCGAATTATATGGAACAGAAAGTGCTGGGTGCGTGGCAGGAGTCCTAATTCAGAAACATGGTGATGCCAGCAGACCGGTAGCCTACTACAGTGCACAGCTGGACACTGTAGCACGGTCTCTCCCCACTTGCCTACGAAGTGTTGCAGCCATCACTTTGTTGGTAAGTAAAAGTGAAGACGTAGTGCTAGGACATGATCTGACAATCCATACACCTCATGCAGTATCAGCCTTGCTAAAATCCGCCCAAACCAGACATGTCTCATCTGCCAGGTTTACAAAGTGGGAACTGTCACTTATGGCCCCTGTAAACATCACCATAAAAATGTGCAGCACACTAAATCCTGCAACTTATTTGCCAAGTGTGCCTTGTCAGGCACAAAGGGTGGGAGATGAGAATAATGGTGAAGGAGGATTTAGTGCAGACACTGATACGCATGATTGTATGGAATACCTGAACCAGACCTTCAGTGCGAGACCTGACATCAGTGACAACCCACTAGAAGATGTAGACTTTACTTTTCACACTGACGGTAGTTGTCACAGACAGATGGACTCAGGAGACCTGTGCACCAGATACGCAGTTGTAGATGACGAAGGTAACATAGAAGCTTAACCCCTTGGTCCACCTCACTCAGTACAAGTCGCTGAGCTGGTAGCACTGACCAGAGCATGTGAGTTGGCAAAGGGTAAGTCAGCTAATATATACACGGACTCTAGATATGCATTTGGAGTGGTGCATGATTTCGGGGCCCTGTGGCACCTCAGAAATTTCATGACAGCAGCTGGCACACCCGTGGCGCATGCGTCACACATCAAAAGACTTCTGACAGCCATACAGGTACCGGATAGAGTAGCTGTTATCAAGTGTAAGGCACACACTTACAACCAAGACCCAATCTCACTTGGTAACAGCCGGGCGGACAAAGCTGCAAAATCAGCAGCAAGCACCCTCACGCAAAACACCACCACACAACTGATGACATTCAACATGATAAATACACAATTAATTGAAATGCAAGATTTGTGTTCCCTACAGGAGAAGGCCGTCTGGAAGGTGAAGGGATATGGTCAGGAGTCCTTAGGACTTTGGAGAGATGGACAAGGTAAGCCAGTGGCCCCCAGGGCATATCTCCCAAGCTTAGCTGAGGCTGCACACGGTTTGACTCACCTGGGCAAGGAAGGTATGTGCAAATTGGTAAGAGCCTACTGGAGTGCACCAGGGTTCTCCTCTCATGCGGGTAAGAAAGCAATGACATGTCTTACTTGCTTGAGGAAGAATATTGGTAAGACGATACCGACGGAGCCATCCCATATCCCTCCTACAGACGGACCTCTCCAGGTAATACAAATTGACTTCATACAGCTACCACCCTGTAGGAATTTAAAATATGTTTTGGTATGCACTGATGTCTTTTCAAATTGGGTAGAGGCATTCCCCGCCACCACAAATACTGCCGTATTCACTGCTAAGAAAATTGTGCAGGAATTTCTGTGTAGATACGGTATTCCTAAGATTATTGAAAGTGATAGGGGTACCCATTTTACAGGTGAAGTCTTTCAGGTCATGTGCAATCTTATGGGCATTAATAGTAAGCTATATACTCCCTACCGGCCACAGGCCAGTGCGAAGTTGGAGAGAATGAATAGCACTATTAAGAACAAGCTGAGCAAAGTGATGGCTGAAACCGGACTGTTGTGGCCGGAAGCACTGCCACTAGTATTGTACAGCATCAGAACCACTCCCAGGTCGCTGCTTAACCTATCACCCTTTGAAATTCTTTTTGGACGACAGCCCCATGTAATGATAGATCCCCAGGATGATCTAAAATGCAATAATGAAATGACTGTGAAATATTTGGTTAGGATGAGCCAGCAATTGAGAAACCAGCAAAAGAAGTGAAGCTGGCGATTCCTGACCTATTCAACAGTAATTGTCATGACATTGAACCTGGGGATTATGTGATGATTCGAAATTTTCTACGCTCAGGTTGCCTCATAGACAGGTGGGAAGGACCGTATCAAGTTTTGTTGGCCAGCACGAAAACGCTGAAAGCCGCCGAGAGAGAGACTTGGGTCCACTCATCCCATTACAAGAAGGTCGCTAACCCGGAGAAAACTCGTGAGACAGAAAATGGTGAAAGAGACCTAATACAACTGGAGGATTTGTTCCGGGAAGGCTAAAAGGCAGGACTGTTGATGTGCACCTGAGCGTGGTGAAAGGCAAACATCAAGGACTGTTCTTCTTAAAAAAAATTCTGTCCAAACAACCCCCCCCCCTCTTAATTTTTTTCTTTTTTTTCACTCTACCCTTCCATTTCACGAAATGGATCTACGACAAGAGACTGTTTTCCAGAATTTTCTAGTAATTTTGTTTTTTATCAAGACAATCTGTTTTTGTGAGGGCCCCCGAGATGTCGAGCAAGGATCTGGAATGGGTTCTGATGGAGAGGATGACTTCATAGGATCCCAGGATCAGTCCATCACTTTGGTCAAAGCGGGTAAAAGTAAGAGATCTGGTGGTCACGGAGCTCGGAGACAGTGTGAGGGGTTGATGTCTGATGAAAACTGCATATGTAAGTACTGCAATAACATAGTCGAAGACGAGTGCATCCAGAGATGTCAGTCAATCAATAATATAAATATTGACAGACATCCTTTGAGTGACAATCACTCATTAGTGGGTACGGTCTTAAACCAAACAGAATGCTGGGTGTGCTCACAAGTACCTCAAGGACAGTGTAAATCGGGATTAGTGCTATACCCTTTAACAGAAGATGAGGTACTCAAATTACATGGCGGGAGACTGGTGGACAGAAAGTATAATATATCTAAACCCCCTAGTCTAAAGCTCCACCGGTACCACGTAGATACAGGTCACTCTTGTGTTTCAACCTAACCAATTTCAGGAAACCAGATAATTGGGAATTTAGTTGGAACAATCAGCCAATGACCTTCTCATACAAACCTGATAGACAACCCATCGACTCTGAACTTGTATGTGAGATAGCCACAAGTGGAAGGCACTTCCGTACAGGTACACACGTGGGACCAGAACTATGTGGGCTGGAAAAGTGTCGCAGGGATACTGTGCACACACCATCCAGCCAGATACTTGTATTGAGCAGATGAAAGAACTGGAGACAGGTTTCTTTGCCAGAATCATATCTGACATGATATTAATGCATTCTGTCCCTTATGTTCTTCCAGATGATGCTTATTTCATATGTGGAAGGAAGGCCAGAGGTCATGACCATTGCACACGACAAAATGAAATATATTCACCGCAACGCTCAGACTCCTTATACTCATACACACTATGAACACATTGTCAAGAGACACCACACAGAAAGGACAGAGCTAGCAGACTCTGATTTGATCAATGAATCCACCGGGATTCAGATTCTTCTCGCATTAGATATCACCCATACTGCCAGAGGAATTATAAATTATAGGTACATCCATGTGCTAGCGAACTTGATAGATAATATCACTGAGATGTATGATGACACCTTCAGGTATACGGGTAGGGAACTGCAGGCCTACAAAAAGGAACTGGTCCAGCACAGGATGGTCTTAAATTATATCACGGCCGTGACAGGTGGGTATTGTGTTACTCTTGCATCTCAATATGGTGTGAAGTGCTGTACGTATATTACAAACAGTACCGAAGACCCAACGGAGATCATCGATCAAAAGATGGATGAGATCTTGCAGTTGAAGTGGGAGTTCAGAAGGAAACACAACCTTACTTTAGCGGCTGTGGGTAAAGAATTGACCGGATGGGCCTCATGGTTAAACCCACTCAAATGGTTCTCTGGATTAGGAGAGTGGGCACAAAAGGTGATTGCAAGCATGGGAAAGTTTCTCCTCTGTATCCTGGGTGTTCTCATAATTATCGGTCTGATATTCAGATGTGTTCGAATGTTGACGCGGCGAAAACATAAGACAAATTTGATGAGTCTAAGGAGCGAGGGCATTGTAACAGCGCAAGATTTGATATATGACCCAACCGTAGAAACAGTGTTGTGATAAGGAATGTGAATGAATTCATGGCCTGTTTCTTTCACCATCTTTTTGTTTTCCACTCTACCCAGAGATCTTCAACCAGAAATGACATCAGTGTACCTTAATTTATGTAAATGTATCTTTATATGTCTTACACTCATCTCTGCAAACTTCAGTTAATAACACACATAGTCGATAAACTTTATCCACACATAATGGCATACACATACATCCTCCCACATGTATCATCAGATAAATGTGCTCCCCATTTATTATTATAGGAAGTCGAACAAGGTGAGGGCTAATGGCATTTGCCTAGAAAGAGCTCGGTAATATTTGTTTGCCCATGTACAGACCCTTAATACGGGATGAGAAGTATTAAATGTATACTTCAGCACGATGATACATCTCCCTCAAACATTTACTCATACATACATGCTTTTTCCTATCCCACTAGGTTACATATTTCCCACATACAACTCTTCCTTCTGTTCCTGCTTGAATGTTTTACATATTGTATATGAAATATTTTCAGTGTAGTAATTTGTGGCAGTTATTGTTTACTGCCAAAGGGTGGACCGTCGAAGTCGAAAACATTATACCCACATCCAACACGTGCAAACACCACACAGAGTGACCTCCGTGCGTGCACGTGTTCTGCCGTGCATGCGCATACCCGCACGCTGCGTACATTGGCTCACGAAGCCCTGCGTATTAGCGCGTGGTATGAGTAAATACGGTAGCATACGCATTCGCATAGAAAAGCCACAAAGACATATCTGATATTCTATCCACATAGTGCATAATTTACACATAGTCTACACGCACCATACCAGCAAGTTACATTTACTTTGGAAGTATAACAACGGGGATATCCAGCATTAAAGGATGTGAGGGGACAGAACTAGGTTAGGACATAGTGTTTGGTATCCAGATGTACAGTAATTCAAGGGCAACATTCTGATCTCAGTTTGTAGATAATCACACGCTCCTGCGCATAGTTATGCACAGGAATACAATATTCATATCTCACTGTAATTACTGTACTCATGATATTCAGCGGGAACCCTGTGGAGGACACCTGTAAGTACACCTGGACCAAGCATCGCCCACCTGTTCAAATCAACCTATGACCCCTAACGTACTGTAAATGACCTGCCCCTTGACCTATTGAAGAAGAGCTTACAGTTTCCTTTGTATTATGTTTTGGACAATTGTATAAAAGCCACGCCTCCTGGCCGGTCTTAGTCTAATTCTCTGAAGGTCATCTTGCTAGACTGACTGAGGACCGGATCTGGGTGGCGCAGGCGAACAAACGTATGTATCCACTGGTTGTAACTTCTTCTCTGTGATAGTGTTGTATTTCTTTGTATACCCCTTTTTTAGTAAATATTTGTTGCTGCTTTGGACCACAACATAACATATAACTACTGGTGTCGCATTCCATTTCTGTTAAGGGTTTAAGGTGTATTCAGCCACACGTGTCGCTGCATTGTGCTCACAGCATGTCGGCGTGCTTACACAACATGCATACATATCGTAGAGGTTTATCGCGTACACTTAGCGGACGCAGCGGCCCGAACCACTGTGTAACAAGGTACTGCTTTTTCCTGAAAGTTAAGCGAACTTAACAAATCCTACACACTTATGGGGGTATTTGGAGGTGGGCGCAATGTTGCAAAAATTGCAGATGGCCAATTTTTGCGTGTGAGTGGGCTTTCACAATGCAATTGCATCCCGGAAGCATGCGATCCCATAGTGATTGACATGCGGTGGGCAGGTGGGGACAGCGTTGTGGCGTGGGAAACACAGACAGGTCATGGTCATTTTTGGGGTGGCTGGATGACATCGCCTGTGTTTCCTGCAATAGGAAACATGGTGGCGATGTGCCTGTATAAGAAGGACTGTATCTTGACTGGAAGATAAAAATTGGGTGTTTATTATTCTTTTCTTTGGTTTTGTAAAATTCACGGAGAAGACAAAGAAAACTGAAGTATATCTTGATGATAAAATGGTCCCTAACATACAGTAAGATGATGCCAGAACAGCCTGCTGCCATATAGAGAAATCCATGTATTATGACTGCTAAGCCAGGCCGGCGCTACCAGATTCATGTGCACATTCTCATTTTTCAACTTATTTAGAACCCACGGAACCATTGCTACCAGAGTGAACAGGTAAATTGGATAACACTTTGATTAAGCTGCACATGCTCGGCTAAACGTGTTGGTGGAGAAGCTGGGCACTGGACGGCAATTGGGAGACAAGCATATATTGTGGGTTCACAATTGGGAACTACTGCACCTAAAGAACCAATGGAATGGGAGTATTGTGGTTATGCACAGTCTAATATACACCTCCCCCCCACCCACCCCCCATCTTAAGTGCCCTGGGCACCCCCAAGGCTTAATCCGGCCCTGGGGGAGGGTGCAGGGAGGCAGCTGCAGCTGCGGGAAGGTTACCTTCCCTGCAATTGCACATGCTGTTTGTCTGACTGGTCACATTCTGTGCAACCAGGTCAGATAAAGCACTTGCTGGTGTGGTCGCATCTGATGCAACCATGCCAGGCAAGTGGTTAAACTGCCCTAGTCATGCCTAGTCCCAAGTGAGTTTGCTAACGCTGAACGTCTTTTCATGTATTTTCTCCCAAAAGGCATCTTATTCATATTGCTATGCAAATAAGATGCTCAAGCAGACTACACTGATGAAAATGACATGTGGCATGTGTACTGTTTTTTACTGATGCTGTAGCGTAGCATTTCATTTACAGATACAGCTGCAGTCACACACAGAATATACACATGCCACATAATTTCTCTTATGTCCTAGAGGATGCTGGGGTTCCATTTAGTACCATGGGGTATAGATGGGTCCCTTGGGAGCCATGGGCACTTTAAGAGCTCAATAGTGTGGGCTGGGTCCTCCCTCTATGCCCCTCTTCTACCAGACTCAGTTTAGAAAATGTGCCCGGAGGAGCCGGTCACAGCTAGGGGAGCTCCTAGGAGTTTTTCTAGTTTTATTATTTTTCTGAGTTAGTTAGTTAGGTACAGGCAGGCTTCTGGCAATAGCCTCCCTGCTTCGTGGGACTTAGGGGGGGAGTAGGAACCAACTCTAGAAGTTAATGGTTCTCTATCTCCTGAGGGTGCTGATCGCAAGCCCACGAGACGACCGCTCAATCCCGCAGCACGGCCGCCACCCCCTAACAGAGCCAGAAGAAAGAATAGTGGAGAGTACAAGGGTGGGAGCGCAGCTCTGACAGGCTGCGCTCCAGAAGGCTCAGCGGCATACTGTGTACGGCGCTGTGAAGGGCGTCCTGGGCCAGCACAATCACCCTACACTGGTCACATATGGCTAACAGGGGATAATCCCGCTGTTAGCTACAAATTACCTCAGGCCAGTATAAACAACTAAGTGCAGGAAGATGCGCCATTACAGGGGGCGGGACTTCTCCTCAGAGCAGATCCAGCACTCACCAGCGCCATTTTCTCCCTGCAGATCATCAGAAGGAGATGCTGACAGGGAGCGCTGCCCTCCACATAACTCCAGCATACCTCTGCGGTACCAGTGTGTTATAGACAGGAGGGGAGAGTGAATTTGAGTACTGATTACCCTATTAAGGTTACTCAGTCAGCGCCGGGCTTTTACTGTATTAACTGCCTACTGGGGCGCTGTGTGGCTGGCTCCTTATACTCTGTGACTCTCTGAAGGTACTCTGGGGGAAACTGTGTCCTACATTTTCGTGTGTGTGTGTGTGTGTGTGTGTGTGTGTGTGTGTGTGTGTGTGTGTGTGTGTGTCTATATATCTCACATTACCATGTCTAGGGACTCTGTGTCTTGTGCTGCAGAGTGTGTATCTTCTACTGAAGAGTCTATCCCATGTACTCAGGAATGCAATGTAATTTCCCAGCCCTCTGAATCTGAACCCCCATGGGTGGATTCTTTAAGGGGAATGATATCACAGATTTCATCTAGGATGTCATGTAATGAGAAAGAAACACAGGTTTTGAGGAATTCTGTAGAGGTATTGAAGTGTTCAGCTCCCACTACCTCATCTGGGACCCCTACTACATATCCGAAAAAAGCGTGATCTTGCACAGATAATGCAAGCTGACATGGATACCGACTCTGATACAGGCGACGGTGATGGGGATATGTGGGGGAGTGATGCATCCCTTGCTAAGGGGGTACAATTAATGATTGAGGCCATTAGGGACATTTTACACATTACTGAAAAAGTACCTGAGCAGGTGCAGGAGGCTTACTTTACAGAAAATAAGATAGCCTACCTTACCTTCCCTGCTTCTAAGGAGTTAAACCCCTTGTTTGAAAAATCCTGGGAGAACCCAGAGAAAAAATTCCTGATCCCAAAGAGGGTTCTCATTGCTTTTCCTTTCCCCGAAGAGGACAGCAAGAAACTGGTAAAACCCACCGATAGTAGACGCTTTTGTATCTCGGTTGTCTAAAAAGGTGGTTTTACCTGTCCGTGGTTCAACCGCTTTGAAAGAACCGGCTGACAGCAAGATTGAGACTACGCTCAAATCATTATACACAGCTACAGGCATAGCTTTAAGGCCTACTATTGCTTGCACATGGATTTCTAAAGCCATAGTAAGGCAGTCGGCACATTACTAGAGGAATTAGATACTATGGATAGAAGTTACATTGAATTGTTTTTACGTCACATACAGGATTCTGCAGGTTTCATGGTGGAGGTCATGAAGGACCTTGGCCTGCTTAATGCAAGGGCTTCTTCCATGGCTGTCTCGGCACGCAGAGGACTCTGGCTGCACCAATGGTCTGCGGATGCAGAATCCAAGAAAAGTGTGGAGAACCTGCCCTTCACAGGTCTGGCTCTGTTTGGGTGACGCATTGGATGCATGGATCTTCGCGGCAACTGCGGATAAGTCAACCTTCCTTCCCTCTGCCACATCACCAACTAGGAAATCTTATCCTACATCTACAATGCAGTCCTTTCGGACCGCGAAAGTTAAAAAGTCCAAACCCCCTTCCACTTTCTTTAGAGGAGGTCAGGGAGAATCCAGAAAACCTGCACCAGCAGGTTCCCAAGAACAGAAGCCAGCTTCTGCTTCCTCCAAGTCTTCAGCATGACGGTGGACCTCCCAGCCTGGTGATCGGGCAGGTGGGAGCAAGACTAAAAGATTTCAGTCACATCTGGGTATCCTCTTGACTAGACCCCTGGGGAAAAGATATTGGTGCCCAGGGGTACAGACTGGAGTTTCAGGAGCTCCCGCCTCAGCGATTCTTCAAATCGGGCTTACCAGCTTTGCTGACAGAAAGCGCTATCCTTCAGGAAGCCATTCAAAAATTGGTTCAAATAAATGTTATAGTTCCAGTTCCACCTCACCAAATACACAAGGGTTATTACTCAAACCTGTTTGTGGTACTGAAACCGGACGGTTCAGTACGGCCGATATTAAACCTAAAATCATTGAACCCATACTTGAGGGAATTCAAATTCAAGATGGAGTCTCTGAGATCGGTGAATATCAAGGATGTGTACCTTCATATTCCGATCTGGCCGCCTCACCAGGCTTATCTCAGATTTGCACTGCTGGACTGTCACTATCAGTTCCAGGCACTACCATTTGGCCTCTCCACAGCACCGAGGGTGTTCACCAAAGTAATGGCGGAGATGATGCTACTCCTCTGCAGGCAGGGAGTGAGCATAATTCCATATCTGGATGATCTGCTGATAAAAGCATCTTCCAGGGAGAGGTAGTTGCAGAGTATAGCTCTCTCAACTCAACTACTCCAGGTTCACGGGTGGATCCTGAACCTTCCAAAGTCACATTTTGAGCCGACAAGGAGACTGCCCTTCCTGGGGATGATACTCGACACAGAAGTGCAGAGTGTGTTTCTACAGGTGGAGAAAGCGTTGGTGATCCAATCAATGGTACAGAATGTCCTGAAGCCAACCCGGGTATCGGTTCATCAGTGCATTTGCCTTCTGGGGAAGATGGTGGCCTCCTACGAAACTCTAAAATATGGAAGATTCCATGCGAGGTCATTCCAACTGGATCTCCTAGACCAGTGGTTTCCAAACTTTTTTGAATCACGGCACCCTAGAATATCAGAATTTTTTTCACGGCACCCCTAGGCCAAACATTTCTTATTGAGAAATTTAGAAAGAAATATTACATTAAGTAGATCACATTTATATGTCATCCTTAGGGTCAGTTGTGTGGTGAGGGACAAGGTTTGCTTCTGTTTGGCCACATATTTTATGACTGGCAGCCACCAGCACTGGCTTTGCCTATTATATTGACCATGAATAATTTGAATTGGTCCTGGACCACCAACCCAGGGCACCCCTGCAAGTGTCCCACGGCACCCCAGGGAGCCACGGCACACAGTTTGGGAACCTCTGTCCTAGACAAATGGTCGGGATCACATCTTCACATGCACCAGCGGATACGCCTGTCGCCGAAAGCCAGAATTTCACTCCTCTGGTGGCTACAAACCTCTCACCTACTCGAGGGCCGCAGGTTCGGGATTCAGAATTGGATCCTTCTAACCACGGATGCAAGTCTCAGAGGTTGGGGAGCAGTCACCCAAGGGGAAAACTTCCAAGGAAAGTGGTCAAGTCTGGAATCCATCCTTCCGATAAACATTCTGGAACTTAGGGCCATATACAACGGACTTCTACAAGCGGCACATCTTCTGCAAGATCGGGCCATTCAGGTTCAGTCGGACAATGTAATGACAGTATCCTACATAAACTGACAGGGCGGAACGAAGAGCAGAGCGGCAATGTCAGAGGTAATGAGAATCCTCCTCTGGGCAGAAAAGCACGCGGTGGCACTATCAGCAATCATCATTCCGGGAATGGACATCTGGGAAGTGGACTTCCTCAGCAGACGTGATCTCCATCCAGGAGAATGGGGCCTCCATCTGGAGGTGTTTGCAGAGGTAACAAACCGATGGGGTGTACCTCAGATAGACATGATGGCCTCATGCCTCAACAAGAAGCTTCGTAGGTACTGTTCCAGGTCAAGAGACCCACAAGCAATGGTGGTGGACGCCCTAGTAACTCCGTGGGTATTCCAATCAGTATATGTGTTCCCTCCACTTCCGCTCATCCCAAGGATTCTCAAGCTAATAAAATGAACAAGAATTCAGGTGATTCTCATTGCTCCGGACTGGCCAAGACGGGCTTGGTACGCGGATCTTCTGGAATTAATGCTGGAGGATCCGAGGCCTCTTCCTCTTTGCGAGGACCTTCTACAACAGGGACCGTTTGCCTATCAAGACTTACCGCGGCTAAGTTTGTCGGCATGGAGGTCGAACGCCAGATCTTAGCTCAGAGGGGCATTCCGAAAAAGGTCATTCCTACCCTGATACAGGCCAGGAAGGGAGTAACGTCTAAACATTACCATCAGATTTGGAAAAAGTATGTATCTTGGTGTGAATCCAAGAAGTTTCCTATGGTGGAGTTTCAACTGGAACGGTTTCTCCTCTTTCTGCAAGCAGGTGTGGATGTGGGCCTATGCTTGGGCTCCATAAAGGTCCAGATTTTGGCCTTGTCCATTTTCTTCCAGAAACAATTGGCTGCCCTCCCTGAGGTTCAGACATTCTTGAAAGGGGTTCTGCACAATCAACCACCCTTTGTGCCTCCTACGGCACCTTGGGATCTTAATGTAGTGCTGCAGCTCCTGCAATCGGATTGGTTCGAGCATTTACAGGAGGTGGACGTCAAGTTTCTTACTTGGAAGGCGGTCACACTGTTGGCGTTGGCATCTGCTAGACGTGTGTCCGAATTGGGGGCGTTATCATGCAAGAGCCCCTACTTGATTTTCCATGAGGATAGAGCTGAGCTCAGAATGCATCAGCAATTTCTTCCTAAGGTTGTGTCCGCATTTCATATCAACCAACCTATTGTGGTGCCAGTGGCTACTGCCTCCTCAATTACCTCAAAGTCCTTGGATGTTGTGAGGTCTTTGAAGATATATGTGAAGAGAACTTCTCGTCACAGGAAGTCGTCCTTTATGATCCCAACAAGGTTGGGTGTCCTGCTTCTAGGCAGGCAATTTCTCGCTGGATCATGTTTACTATCCAGCATGCTTATTCTACGGCAGGCTTGCCATGTCTAAAATCTGTTAAGGCCCACTCTACTCGTAAGGTATGTTCTTCCTGGGCGGCTGCCCGGGGTGTCTCAGCTTTACAGCTTTGCCGAGCAACTACTTGGTTAGGGTCGAACACGTTTGCTTAGTTCTACAAGTTCGATACTTTGAAGTTCGATACTTTGGCCTCTGAGGACCTAAATGGAACCCCCAGCATCCTCTAGGACGTAAGAGAAAATAGGATTTTATTTAAATAACCGGTAAATCCTTTTCTCGTAGTCCGTAGAGGATGCTGGGCGCCCGCCCAGTGCTTCGTTTTCCTGCATTGTTATTTGGTTAAGTACTGCGTTGTTATTTGGTTTACTACTGCATTGTTACTTGGTTAAGTATTGTTGTTCAGCCGTTGCTGAATTGTTTCAAGCTGGTTAGCTTGGCTTTCCTTTGGTTATGTGTGAGCTGGTGTGAATCTCACCACTATCTGTGTATTTCCTTGTCTCGCAGTATGTCCGTCTCCTCGGGCACAGTTGCTAGAGGGAGGAGCCAGTCCACACTATTGAGCTCTTAAGGGACCCATCTATACCCCATGGTACTAAATGGAACCCCAGCATCCTCTACGGACTACGAGAAAAGGATTTACCGGTAGGTAATTAATATCCTATTTTTAATCAGCGTAATCGCTTGTGCATTTTCAGGGGGAAAAAAGACTCCCGCCACTGGCCGAGTACCATGAGAGCTGGCAGCTCTTATGCGCCCTGTGTGCCGCAACCAGCAAAAGGGTAATTTGGATGTGTGAGGATAGTTGCTTTTTACCAAGAATCCCCCAACAATAAAATAATTCTAGAGAATTAATGACTTTGTATTCATCCTACCAGTACAGATGAGGATTTTGCTGTTCGGGATAAATGGATTTGAGATGGAATTTGGTAGTGTAAAGTAAATACATGACCTTTTCTAATCTGCTAAAACCTAATGAATGCATTGATTTTAGAAATTGGATGCAGATCCTATGTTAACATAACTGTCATAGGTTTCATGATTCTCAGAGCAAAAGGATGTTGGCTGTTTTACTTGGTTTTTCTAGCAAACTATTGTTTTACAGACTATTGTTTCAAAAACTATACTTATTCTTCTTGGTCCCCTTTTCCAATGATTTATTTTGCCCCAGCGGCAGAAGCAGCAGCCCTGATGAAAACATTCTAATTGGGAATCCAAGATTGCATAAGTGAAGTCAGGGCCTGATTCAAGTTATTATGTAGACCTGATGGTTTATGTACTAACCTGATGGTGGGTGAACTGCCCATGTGCAGGACCCATTCTGAGCATGTGAACAAAAAGGTCCTGCCCTAAGCCACAGTCTGATTAACAGGCTGCGGTCATTTGGGGGCGGTGGGCCGCACTTAGCAGCATTCCGGAAAACAGGGGCATTTCGCCCACTTTTCAGGGAGTGCCAAGGCCAGTGTCTTCATCTTCTAATGCAGAGTTACTGGCTCCTGCTAAGGATCTGAGATGGCCATCTGAGTAATCTGCAGGTAACTCAGAGGACTGATGGCCCCACAGAGTGATCCTATGCAGCAGCGGATCACAGAAGCAGCCAGGAGACGTGTCCACAAGACGCCTCCTGCTGCATTAGCATTATTTAGCAGTAGCAGCTATGACAACCATTGCAGCTGCGACTACTTAGCATACTAGGATGAATCAGGCCCTCAGTTTGCATTTGCAAATTGGATGCAGCAGATCTACTTAACAATCAGGAGTTTGATGATGAAGATGTTAATGGTAAATATTGCATGAGATATCCATCCATACTACTGGCAGCTGATGCTGAAATGCTTTTTACTATGCATTTTTCCTGCTTTTGATGAACCACTTCAATGAACTCACTCCAAATAATGTAACAGATTGGAGATGCCTAAATGATTAATGTCCCTACCTCTAATTACTTTGGCATGATAAAGACTACAAAAAAAAATCATACTTATTATACTTATTCATACTTTTATCTTCATTACTGTCACATATAACATTATACCACTCAGCATGTTGCATATTAGCAACTACCAAAGTAACATTGTCAATTTAGCACCGTCATCTCAATTTATAGCATAGTGCAGCCGACCAGGGTCGTAGAGCAAGAGCTTGGTGACTAGCTGACCGGAGGAGAGAGCACGCCATTCACTGGGTGCTGGTAGTAATTTTGTTTTGTTTTGTGTTTTTAGCTAGTTTTTCTTTAGAGTGATCAGCGTGTGGTCTATTTAGACCACAAAGCTGATCACAGGGGCCAGCTTCCAGCTCTGGTCTGCCTGTCATGATAGAGACGGCATCTGGGAAATGTGAGGGAACCCTGCTTAACGCCATCTCCAGATAGTGTTTTTATCGCAGGGATCCCACCCCCGGTATATTTTCACAATTGCCCACAATAATTTTCAAGCAGATTGCATTTCCCATTACAAGAATCAGAAATGTGATCTGCTTACTTAAAATATGTGATTTAAAGGATTTGAAGTATTGTTTCATGAAAACTGCTCCAAAAGCCTTTTAATACATTCAGGTGATACTAGAATAATGTGAAAAGGGTGTGAAAACACAATTTTTTTACATTATTTTAGTAAAAATAATTTTGATAAATATGCCCATAAATCACCATAATTTATACTCATTCTAACATTTCCAAATAGTTGAGAATTTATGGAAGAAGGCTGTTCTATAATTACAGTGTTGGAATCTGAAATGTCAGACTCGCACATAGTACTCATGGACACAATTAGACTCTTCCAAGGATTCAGATAACACCCAACACACACTCTGCGGACTGCCCTCCCACCCATAAGTCTCTCCTCTAGTCTCCAAACCTTTAAGTGTTCCTTGAAAACTCACCTCTTACCTGATACTGGCCTGAATCATGATGCTACCTGGAATTAAAACTAATATGGTGAAATAATGGTGGGCATGCTACGTGCCCCTGCCACAGTCCTGTGGCAGGGACACGTAGCATGCCCACCATTAGGTCCCCATAGTTCATCATATTAGTTCACCATATTAGTTTTAATTCCAGGTAGCATCATGATTCAGGCCAGTATCAGGTAACCTCGGTTATACCATGTATCTAGATTTTATGTGTATAGGTCCGGATTATATTATAATCATAACCTATTTACTTTATCCTTGGCAGTATGTGTGCTGGGTGCGTCTTTTGGCGTGCCAAGGCACAACACTGCATAGTCAATACGTTATCTGTTAATCAGGAGCTAGCTTGCCCTATTAGTCTTAGTAGTGGCTCGGTACTAATATATGATCCACACTTGTGTTTTTAATATTTTTATTGTATGTCACAGAATCATATTTGCACAGTTAGCACAGTCAATTTATATTGGTATTTATTCACAATTGGTTTCTCCCTCTCTTTGTGTTTTTTTCCCCCCAGTGCGGGCGGTACCTGGGACTGGGAGGACGCGGTTACTAGGCAACCTTGAACTTCCGGCCGTGCCATCATACTCGAGACCGGAAGCGCCAGAGCCCCGATCTTCCAGTCATGGTGCACAGTGGATAGGAGGGGGAGATCTCAGTGGGATCATATTTAAGGTATGTAAGCACACGTTCTAATGTTTGTCTCTTGGTTCTCATTCTTTGCCCATTAGAGCATAGCACCTTGAGGGAAACACCTATAAGGTGTTGAAACGTCGGTACACTCACTATGCTGCTGTAAAGCCATAATCTGCTGTTAAAGCCCTTGTGTTGAATACACTACTATTTGAAAAGCCCGTGGAGTGCCACCTGGCTCTTGTCTAGTGCAGGAGTACCGTGCAAAGGTACCACAGGAAATTTGGCCTAAAACTACCTCAGATTTGCATTTCACACAAGTCCTAAAAGTAGATAGAGAGATCAAAATTAAAGAAATGAGACGGAAAAAAATTGGAAATGATCATTTTTTTTATTGAGGAAAACGATCCAATATATATGTATATATGTGAGTGGCAAAAGTATGTGAACCTTTATGCTTAGCAGATATTTTGAAGGTGAAATTACAATCAGGTATTTTCAATCTATGGGATGACAATCAGATGTGAGTGGACAATCTGTATTTTAAAAAGAACAGGGATCTACCAAAGTCTGATATTCATACACATGTTTGGGGAAGTGTATCATGCAACAAACAAAGGAGATTTCATAGGATTTCAGAAGAAGAGTTGTTGATGCTCATCAGGCTGGAAAAGGTTATAATCCATCTGCAGTTTGCTAAAGATCACCTGGACAAGCCAGAAGGCTATTGCAATAATGTTTTGTGGACAGATGAGTTCAAAATAGAGCTTTTTGGTGTAAATGAGAAGCGTTATATTTGGAGAAAGGAGAACACTGTATACAGTACCACCATAAAAACCTCATACCATCTGTGAAACACAGTGGTGGCGGTATCATGGTTTGGGCCTGTATTGCTGCATCTTGCCAAGGATGACTTGCCATCATTGATGGGACAATGAATTCTGAATTATACCAGAAAATTCTAAAGGAAAATGTCAAGACATCTGTTCATGAGCTGCATCTCAAGAGAACTTGCATCATGGAGCAAGACAAGACCTTAATCCAATCAAAATTTTGGGGAAGGATCTGAAGCGAGCAGTTCATGGGAGGAAACCCACTAACATAAGGCTGTTTTGTACGAAGCAATGCGGTAAAATTCCTCCACACCGATGTTCAAGACTAATCAATAAATACAGGAAATGTTTACCCGCAGTTATTGCTGCACAAGAGAGTCATACCAAATAATGAAAGCAAAGGAACACATACTTTTGCCACTCACAGATATATGATATTGGATAATTATTGTAATTAAAAAAATAACATGTCTAATTTTTTTATCTCATTTGTTTGATTTGATCATCTTTATCTAGTTTAAGGACTTGTGTGAAAATCTGAGGTAGTTTTAGGCCAAATGTCAGCAGAAGTATAGAAAATTCTGAAGAGTTCACATGCGTTCAAGCACCACTGTATATACAGTACAAACACACATATATATATATATATATATATATATAAAATAAAAAAGCAAAAACTCTCTTACTGCGCTAATAAAGGAAATTTTTAATTTGAAGAAGAATTTATCAGGCTGCCTTGTCTCACTGGGTTCCCTGTTAGGAAGAACTCTAGAAGTGGAAAACATACAACAGTAGTGAAACTGGTGCCTCGGGGTTCTATCAACAACCTACCAATTGTCACACCTATTAGAGATGTTGCATTTATACCTGGATGAAATAAAGTATTATATGATGCGTGTATTCCTCTGATACAATTTATTATAAAAATTCATAAAATATAAAAGAAGCCCATAATCACATAGACATTTTAAATAGGAAATACTTCCTGGTATTAACAACAGTTTAAAAATCAACATGGATGTCGATGTATAGATGTTCTTTTACAATCTCCTCCTTGTGTTAGAAGTCACAGTAAATGTATCAGAAACCCAACGCATTTCGTCTCACAATGAGACTTCATCAGGGGTACATCTACAATCGTAGAACATGATTTTAAAAACATTTGTTCAAAAAATAATAACATTTCCACATATTATTACAAAACAAAGCAGAGACACTTCAGAAACATAAGCTGATGGAACAATGAATCCAGAGTGAAGGAAGAAAGGGAAGTAATCATGTATAGAAGATCAATCCTTAATGTGTGAGTAATTACCATCTTTACAATAATTAATAAATAATTAAACCGCAAATGGTACAATTCATGGACACTTGCATCTATCAGACGTTCCACTGCACATTTAAATTTGTGGTCCACAAGGCCTGGACATTGAGACTATAGTTAAATAAGTATTAACATAGTGAGTTTTGCACCAATCACATGGTAGGGGAAATGATGTCACTACACCTTCCCTTTATAAGGAGGATTTGTGCCCTCATACAAACAATGCACACTTGGGATATCCATTGACATTCTACTGAGTGGTAAGAGGATGTTTTTCATTTGCTTTTATTATTTTTTATTTTTATATATTCACTGGGCACTATTCTGATTATGGCTCCATTTATCCATTATTAATTATGGACTGGTATTATGTAATACAATAAGATACATTTGTTTTTGTTACTGCAGTTGTTGGTTGAATATTATGGACTGGTATTATGTAATACAATAAGATAAGTTTGTTTTTGTTACTGCAGTTGTTGGTTGAATACTGGTTTTTTTTGTATAAGGGTTTTAGACATTAGTATATATTAATTTATTACCCTACATACTGTATATAGTAAGTAGTGCAATTTAATTGGGGCATCACTATAAACCTGTGTACTGGCCGTCTTTATTTTGGAAGCTAATGTTGCTCAATAAATTTACTAGGTTGAATACTGTTGAGAGTATCCCTCAAAAAAACTTTGATATACAAGTGACATACCTCATTTCCTTATATATAAGGTATGTGTTTGTTCATTCTGCACAAGTTGAACTCTTTGTAAATACATTAAGGTGTGGGTGTTTAATTGACCTGTATTCTTTGATAATAGGCCTTGTGGACCGCAAATTTAAATGTACAGTGGCCCGTCTGATAGATCCAAGTGTCCATGAATTGTACCATTTGTGGTTTAATTATGGTAAAGATGGTAATTACTCACACATTAAGGTATGTGTCCATCCCAAGATTGATCTTCTATACATGATTACTTCCCTTTCTTCCTTCACTCTGGATATTCATTGTTCCATCAGCTTATGTTTCTGAAGTGTCTCTGTATTGTAATAATATGTAGAAATGTTATTATTTTTGAACAAATGTCCTTAAAATCATGTTCTATGATTGTAGATGTACTCCTGATGAAGTTTCGTTGTGAGACGAAATGCGTTGGGTTTCTGATATATTTACCGTGACCTCTAACACAAGGAGTAGACTGTAAAAGAACATCTATACATCTATACATCTATACATCGATATCCGTGGTGATTTTTAAACTGTTGTTAATACCAGGAAGTATTTCCTATTTAAAATGTCTATGTCATTATGGACTTATTTTATATTTTATGAATTTTTATAATAAATTATATCAGAGGAATACACTGTTTAACACTACTCGCATAATACCTTATTTCATCTGGGTATATATGCAACATCTGTAGTAGGTGTGACAATTGGTAGGGTGTTGATAGAACCCCGAGGCGCTAGTCTCACTACTGTTATATATTTATATATACATCACATTGATATCCGATATACAGGGTGATTCAAAAGTCGCAGTTCACCCTTTTGTTTCAAAAACTGTACAGGAAATGGGAAAACTGAATACTCCAGTAAGGTATGTGTGGGGTGGGCTATCTTTTAGGGTATGTACTGAACATGGGCGACATCTTGAAATCGGCCATCTTGAATCTAAGTCATTTTTTTTAAATGGAAAGGGGGTCGTGTAAGATGTCAAACAACATCAGATTTTGCTGAAAAGTTTATTACTGCAAACAGATGTGAAATAGCAGTTATGGTTCAAAAGTTACAACACTTTTTTTTTGCAGGTAACTGAAGATGGCTTTGATAAAAGAGGAGAGAATTGAGATAATTTTGATGTCTGGAGAATGAAGTTTCCGTGTCATAGCTGCAGATTTTAACAACCAACACCCAATTTCACATTACACTGTCAGGTGCCTAATTTCCAAATTCATAGAAACTGCGACTGTGGCTGACAAGTCACGGAGTGGTCGTCCAAAAAGTACTACTGACGAGACAACCTCAACAGTGGTTTTGGCATCCTTCGTGAAGAGCCCACAACGAAGCACATGATGGCTGATTCCACATTCTGCTGACAAACGATGTGTGCTGCATTGTGGCCTCTTCACGAAGGATAGGAATTAGGCAACTGACAGTGTTATGTGAAACTGGCGGTCTTTCTGGGTGCCTGTTGTTAAAATCTGCAGCTATGACACGGAAATGTTATTCTCCAGACATCAAAATTACCTCAATTCTCTCCTCTTTTGTCAAAGACTCTTTTGCCCTAACTGTGTTGAGTTTGTATATTGCTTGCGTGGGTTTCCTCCCACAGTCCAAAAATGTACCTGCAGGTCAGTTGGCTCTCAACAAAATTAACAAAAGAGTGTGTGTGTGTGTGTGTGTGTGTGTGTGTGTGTGTGTGTGTGTGTGTGTGTGTGTGTGTGTGTGTGTGTGTGTGTGTAGGGACTATAAACTGCACACTGGGGCAGGGACTGATGTGAATGGCCAAAAATTCTCTTTACAGTGCTGCCGAATATGTGTGTGCAGTATAAATAACTGGTAATAAACAAATAAAACCAGATTGGCTTAAATCTAGTGGCTAAATTTCCCAAATTTGCAGGTTCATGCAACTCACGTGCTGTTACATATATACATTAGTTCTCTGTTTCCGCTATACTGTATATAATGCTATATTACTGTCTAATAAATAAATATCTAAATTATGGGTATTCTTATTAAACACCTAATGCTAGCTATAGAATCTACATATGTATTTATTTATTTATTACCAGTTATTTATATAGCGCACACATATTCCGCAGCGCTTTACAGAGAATATTTGTCCATTCACATCAGTCCCTGCCCCAGTGGAGCTTACAATATTGTATATATTATTGCATTACAACATTGTGGCACACATAAAGTACTCTATTAATAAATTAACTAAGTACTCACAGTTTGTAGTGTTAATGGGCAAAGAGGTTGAAATAGATGTCACTGGCTTCATGGTACTTGTAGTCTGGGCAATTGTAGGCTTTGTAGTTTGTGAGATGTCAGTTGTGCTTAGGTCAGATCCACTACTAAAATACGTCACAGTTGTGCCATTTCCAGTTGTTATGGTTGCATCAGCTGTACTGCTTGTTTTGAAAGTAGTTGACAACCTTTGTCCACTTGTTGTAACTACGGGAGATATAATAACACTAACATTAGTAGTATATCTGTCTTTTGTACTAGTTGGTTCATGTGATATAGTTGTGATGATACCTGATGTAGACCTTTCTCCAGTTGTGCTTAGTTCATATCTAGTGCTGTAACTTGTAACAACTGAGGTTTTCTCAGGTGCTTCACTGGTGATGATAATAGGTGAAGACCTTTCTCCAACTGTGGTTTGTATAGGCTCACTACTTGTAACATCTGTGGCTTTTCCTTTAGTTGATGTTGGTTCTGATGATCTGGTGATTATAATAGTAGGTGTGAACCTTTCCCCAGCTGTGGTAACTTCAGGAATAGAAGCAGTGCTTACTTTAGCTGTGGATCTCTCTTCAGTACTAGTTGATTCATGTGGTAAACTTGTAATCATATGAGACGTAGATTGTACAATGGTCGGTGTAAACCTTTGTTCAGCTGTGGTAGCTTCAGGAGTAGAAGCAGTGCTTACTTTAGCTGTGGATTTATTTTCAGTACGAGTTGATTCATGTGGTAAACTTGTGATCATATGAGACGTAGATTGTACAATGGTCGGTGTAAACCTTTGTTCAGCTGTGGTAACTTCAGGAGTAGAAGCAGTGCTTACTTTAGCTGTGGATTTATTTTCAGTACGAGTTGATTCATGTGGTAAACTTGTGATCATATGAGACGTAGATTGTACAATGGTCGGTGTAAACCTTTGTTCAGCTGTGGTAACTTCAGGAGTAGAAGTAGTGCTTATTTTAGCTGTGGATCTCTCTTCACTACTAGTTGATTCATGTGGTAAACTTGTGATCATATGAGATGTAGATTGTTCAATAGTTGTGATAATATCAGTAGTAGAAGAAGTGCTTACTTTTGCTGTGGACCTCTCTTCAGTACTAGTTGGTTCATGTGGTATACTTGTGATAATATGAGATGTAGATTGTACAATTGTCGGTGTAAACCTTTGTTCAGCTGTGGTAACTGTAGTGCTAGTCATTTTTGCGGTTGATGTAACTACAGTTGTACTCAATACAGATGTAGGGCTGGAAAATATTTCCTCTGTTGATATGTCTCCAGTTGTACTTAGTTCAGGTAAAGTGCTGGTAATTAACTCAGATGTTGATGTGTCTACATTTGTACTATGCTCATATGTAATGCTAGTCATTTTTGCAGTTGATGTATCTACATTTGTACTCAATACAGATGCAGGGATGGTGATTATTCCCTCTGGTGATATGTCTTCAGTGGTACTTAGTTTGGATGAAGTGCTGGTAAGTAAATCAGTTGTTGATGTGTTTACATTTGTACTATGTTCATATGTAGTGCTAGTCATTTTTGCGGTTGATGTATCTACAGTTGTACTCAATACAGATGCAGGGCTGGAAATGTTTTCCTCTGTTGATATGGCTCCTCTTGTACTTAGATCAGATGAAGTGCTTGTAATTAATTCATTTGTTGATGTTTCCACATTTGTACTATGCTCATATGTAGCGCTAGTTAATTTTGCGGTTGATATATCTGCAGTTGTACTCAATACAGATGCAGGGCTGGTGATTATTTCCTTTGTTGATATGTCTCCAGTTGTACTTAGTTCAGATGAAGTACTGGCAATTAACTCAGCTGTTGATATGTCCACATTTGTACTGTGCTCATATGTAGTGCCAGTCATTTTTGCGGTTGATGTATCTACAGTTGTACTCAAAACAGATGCAGGGCTGGAAATTATTTCTTCTGTTGGTATATCTCCAGTTGTACTTAGTTCAGATGAAGTGCTTGTAATTAATTCAGTTGTTGATGTTTCCACATTTGTACTATGTGCATATGTAGTGCTAGTCATTTTTGCGGTTGATATATCTGCAGTTGTACTCAATACAGATGTAGGGCTGGTGATTTTTTCCTCTGTTGATATGTCTCCAGTTGTACTTATCTCAGATGGAGTACTGGCAATTAACTCAGTTGATGTGTCCACATTTGTACTGTTCTCATATGTAGCGCTAGTCAATTTTGCAGATGATATATCTGCAGTTGTACTCAATACGGATGTAGGGCTGGTGATTATTTCCTCTGTTGATATGTCTCCAGTTGTACTTAGTTCAGATGAAGTACTGGCAATTAACTCAGCTGTTGATATGTCCACATTTGTACTATGCTCATATGTAGTGCCAGTCATTTTTGCGGTTGATGTATCTACAGTTGTACTCAATACAGATGAAGGGCTGGAAAATATTTCCTCATTTGATATGGCTCCACTTGTACTTAGTTCAGATGAAGTGCTGGCAGTTAACTCAGATGTTGATATGTCTACATTTGTACTATGCGCATATGTAGTGCTAGTAATTTTTGCAGTTGATATATCTACAGTTGTACTCAATACAGATGCAGGGCTGGAAATTATTTCTTCTGTTGGTATATCTCCAGTTGTACTTAGTTCAGATGAAGTGCTTGTATTTAATTCAGTTGTTGATGTTTCCACATTTGTACTATGCGCATATGTAGTGCTAGTCATTTTTGCGGTTGATATATCTGCAGTTGTACTCAATACAGATGTAGGGCTGGTGATTTTTTCCTCTGTTGAAATGTCTCCAGTTGTACTTAGTTCAGATGGAGTACTGGCAATTAACTCAGTTGATGTGTCCACATTTGTACTGTGCTCATATGTAGTGCTAGTCAATTTTGCGGTTGATGTATCTACAGTTGTACTCAATACAGATGTAGGGCTGGAAATTATTTCCTCTGTTGATATGTCTACAGTTGTACTTAGTTCAGATAAAGTGCTGGAAATTAACTCAGGTGTTGATGTGTCTGCATTTGTATTATGCTCATATGTAGTGCTAGTCATTTTTGCGGTTGATGTATCTGCAGTTGTACTCAGTACAGATTCAGGGCTGGTGATTATTTCTTCTGTTGATATGTTTCCAGTAGTACTTAGTTCAGATGAAGTGTTGGCAGTTAACTCAGATGTTGATATGTCTACATTTGTACTATGCGCATATGTAGTGCTAGTAATTTTTGCGGTTGATATATCTACAGTTGTACTCAATACAGATGCAGGGCTGGAAATTATTTCTTCTGTTGGTATATCTCCAGTTGTACTTAGTTCAGATGAAGTGCTTGTAATTAATTCAGTTGTTGATGTTTCCACATTTGTACTATGCGCATATGTAGTGCTAGTCATTTTTGCGGTTGATATATCTGCAGTTGTACTCAATACAGATGTAGGGCTGGTGATTTTTTCCTCTGTTGATGTGTCTCCAGTTGTACTTATCTCAGATGGAGTACTGGCAATTAACTCAGTTGATGTGTCTACATTTGTACTGTTCTCATATGTAGCGCTAGTCAATTTTGCAGATGATATATCTGCAGTTGTACTCAATACGGATGTAGGGCTGGTGATTATTTCCTCTGTTGATATGTCTCCAGTTGTACTTAGTTCAGATGAAGTACTGGCAATTAACTCAGCTGTTGATATGTCCACATTTGTACTATGCTCATATGTAGTGCCAGTCATTTTTGCGGTTGATGTATCTACAGTTGTACTCAATACAGATGAAGGGCTGGAAAATATTTCCTCATTTGATATGGCTCCACTTGTACTTAGTTCAGATGAAGTGCTGGCAGTTAACTCAGATGTTGATATGTCTACATTTGTACTATGCGCATATGTAGTGCTAGTAATTTTTGCAGTTGATATATCTACAGTTGTACTCAATACAGATGCAGGGCTGGAAATTATTTCTTCTGTTGGTATATCTCCAGTTGTACTTAGTTCAGATGAAGTGCTTGTATTTAATTCAGTTGTTGATGTTTCCACATTTGTACTATGCGCATATGTAGTGCTTGTCATTTTTGCGGTTGATATATCTGCAGTTGTACTCAATACAGATGTAGGGCTGGTGATTTTTTCCTCTGTTGAAATGTCTCCAGTTGTACTTAGTTCAGATGGAGTACTGGCAATTAACTCAGTTGATGTGTCCACATTTGTACTGTGCTCATATGTAGTGCTAGTCAATTTTGCGGTTGATGTATCTACAGTTGTACTCAATACAGATGTAGGGCTGGAAATTATTTCCTCTGTTGATATGTCTCCAGTTGTACTTAGTTCAGATAAAGTGCTGGAAATTAACTCAGGTGTTGATGTGTCTACATTTGTATTATGCTCATATGTAGTGCTAGTCATTTTTGCAGTTGATGTATCTACATTTGTACTCAATACAGATGCAGGGCTGGTGATTATTCCCTCTGGTGATATGTCTTCAGTGGTACTTAGTTTGGATGAAGTGCTGGTAAGTAAATCAGTTGTTGATGTGTTTACATTTGTACTATGTTCATAGGCAGTGCTAGTCATTTTTGCGGTTGATGTATCTACAGTTGTACTCAATACAGATGAAGGGCTGGAAAATATTTCCTCATTTGATATAGCTCCAGTTGTACTTATTTCAGATAAAGTGCTGGTAATTAACTCAGTTGATGAGTCCACATTTGTACTATGCTCATATGTAGTGCTAGTCAATTTTGCGGTTGATGTATCTACAGTTGTACTCAATACAGATGCAGGGCTGGAAATGTTTTCCTCTGTTGATATGGCTCCACTTGTGCTTAGATCAGATGAAGTGCTTGTAATTAATTCCTTTGTTAATGTTTCCACATTTGTACTATGCTCATATGTAGCGCTAGTTAATTTTGCGGTTGATATATCTGCAGTTGTACTCAATACAGATGCAGGGCTGGTGATTATTTCCTTTGTTGATATGTCTCCAGTTGTACTTAGTTCAGATGAAGTACTGGCAATTAACTCAGCTGTTGATATGTCCACATTTGTACTATGCTCATATGTAGTGCCAGTCATTTTTGCGGTTGATGTATCTACAGTTGTACTCAATACAGATGTAGGGCTGGAAATTATTTCCTCTGTTGATATGTCTCCAGTTGTACTTAGTTCAGATAAAGTGCTGGAAATTAACTCAGGTGTTGATGTGTCTACATTTGTATTATGCTCATATGTAGTGCTAGTCATTTTTGCGGTTGATGTATCTGCAGTTGTACTCAGTACAGATTCAGGGCTGGTGATTATTTCTTCTGTTGATATGTTTCCAGTAGTACTTAGTTCAGATGAAGTGTTGGCAGTTAACTCAGATGTTGATATGTCTACATTTGTACTATGCGCATATGTAGTGCTAGTAATTTTTGCGGTTGATATATCTCCAGTTGTACTCAATACAGATGCAGGGCTGGAAATTATTTCTTCTGTTGGTATATCTCCAGTTGTACTTAGTTCAGATGAAGTGCTTGTAATTAATTCAGTTGTTGATGTTTCCACATTTGTACTATGCGCATATGTAGTGCTAGTCATTTTTGCGGTTGATATATCTGCAGTTGTACTCAATACAGATGTAGGGCTGGTGATTTTTTCCTCTGTTGATATGTCTCCAGTTGTACTTATCTCAGATGGAGTACTGGCAATTAACTCAGTTGATGTGTCCACATTTGTACTGTTCTCATATGTAGCGCTAGTCAATTTTGCAGATGATATATCTGCAGTTGTACTCAATACGGATGTAGGGCTGGTGATTATTTCCTCTGTTGATATGTCTCCAGTTGTACTTAGTTCAGATGAAGCACTGGCAATTAACTCAGCTGTTGATATGTTCACATTTGTACTATGCTCATATGTAGTGCCAGTCATTTTTGCGGTTGATGTATCTACAGTTGTACTCAATACAGATGAAGGGCTGGAAAATATTTCCTCATTTGATATGGCTCCACTTGTACTTAGTTCAGATGAAGTGCTGGCAGTTAACTCAGATGTTAATATGTCTACATTTGTACTATGCGCATATGTAGTGCTAGTAATTTTTGCAGTTGATATATCTACAGTTGTACTCAATACAGATGCAGGGCTGGAAATTATTTCGTCTGTTGGTATATCTCCAGTTGTACTTAGTTCAGATGAAGTGCTTGTATTTAATTCAGTTGTTGATGTTTCCACATTTGTACTATGCGCATATGTAGTGCTAGTCATTTTTGCGGTTGATATATCTGCAGTTGTACTCAATACAGATGTAGGGCTGGTGATTTTTTCCTCTGTTGAAATGTCTCCAGTTGTACTTAGTTCAGATGGAGTACTGGCAATTAACTCAGTTGATGTGTCCACATTTGTACTGTGCTCATATGTAGTGCTAGTCAATTTTGCGGTTGATGTATCTACAGTTGTACTCAATACAGATGTAGGGCTGGAAATTATTTCCTCTGTTGATATGTCTCCAGTTGTACTTAGTTCAGATAAAGTGCTGGAAATTAACTCAGGTGTTGATGTGTCTACATTTGTATTATGCTCATATGTAGTGCTAGTCATTTTTGCAGTTGATGTATCTACATTTGTACTCAATACAGATGCAGGGCTGGTGATTATTCCCTCTGGTGATATGTCTTCAGTGGTACTTAGTTTGGATGAAGTGCTGGTAAGTAAATCAGTTGTTGATGTGTTTACATTTGTACTATGTTCATAGGCAGTGCTAGTCATTTTTGCGGTTGATGTATCTACAGTTGTACTCAATACAGATGAAGGGCTGGAAAATATTTCCTCATTTGATATGGCTCCAGTTGTACTTATTTCAGATAAAGTGCTGGTAATTAACTCAGTTGATGAGTCCACATTTGTACTATGCTCATATGTAGTGCTAGTCAATTTTGCAGTTGATGTATCTACAGTTGTACTCAATACAGATGCAGGGCTGGAAATGTTTTCCTCTGTTGATATGGCTCCACTTGTACTTAGATCAGATGAAGTGCTTGTAATTAATTCATTTGTTGATGTTTCCACATTTGTACTATGCTCATATGTAGCGCTAGTTAATTTTGCGGTTGATATATCTGCAGTTGTACTCAATACAGATGCAGGGCTGGTGATTATTTCCTTTGTTGATATGTCTCCAGTTGTACTTAGTTCAGATGAAGTACTGGCAATTAACTCAGCTGTTGATATGTCCACATTTGTACTATGCTCATATGTAGTGCCAGTCATTTTTGCGGTTGATGTATCTACAGTTGTACTCAATACAGATGAAGGGCTGGAAAATATTTCCTCATTTGATATGGCTCCACTTGTACTTAGTTCAGATGAAGTGCTGGCAGTTAACTCAGATGTTGATATGTCTACATTTGTACTATACGCATATGTAGTGCTAGTAATTTTTGCAGTTGATGTATCTACAGTTGTACTCAAAACAGATGCAGGGCTGGAAATTATTTCTTCTGTTGGTATATCTCCAGTTGTACTTAGTTCAGATGAAGTGCTTGTAATTAATTCAGTTGTTGATGTTTCCACATTTGTACTATGTGCATATGTAGTGCTAGTCATTTTTGCGGTTGATATATCTGCAGTTGTACTCAATACAGATGTAGGGCTGGTGATTTTTTCCTCTGTTGATATGTCTCCAGTTGTACTTATCTCAGATGGAGTACTGGCAATTAACTCAGTTGATGTGTCCACATTTGTACTGTTCTCATATGTAGCGCTAGTCAATTTTGCAGATGATATATCTGCAGTTGTACTCAATACGGATGTAGGGCTGGTGATTATTTCCTCTGTTGATATGTCTCCAGTTGTACTTAGTTCAGATGAAGTACTGGCAATTAACTCAGCTGTTGATATGTCCACATTTGTACTATGCTCATATGTAGTGCCAGTCATTTTTGCGGTTGATGTATCTACAGTTGTACTCAATACAGATGAAGGGCTGGAAAATATTTCCTCATTTGATATAGCTCCACTTGTACTTAGTTCAGATAAAGTGCTGGCAGTTAACTCAGATGTTGATATGTCTACATTTGTACTATGCGCATATGTAGTGCTAGTAATTTTTGCAGTTGATATATCTACAGTTGTACTCAATACAGATGCAGGGCTGGAAATTATTTCTTCTGTTGGTATATCTCCAGTTGTACTTAGTTCAGATGAAGTGCTTGTATTTAATTCAGTTGTTGATGTTTCCACATTTGTACTATGCGCATATGTAGTGCTAGTCATTTTTGCGGTTGATATATCTGCAGTTGTACTCAATACAGATGTAGGGCTGGTGATTTTTTCCTCTGTTGAAATGTCTCCAGTTGTACTTAGTTCAGATGGAGTACTGGCAATTAACTCAGTTGATGTGTCCACATTTGTACTGTGCTCATATGTAGTGCTAGTCAATTTTGCGGTTGATGTATCTACAGTTGTACTCAATACAGATGTAGGGCTGGAAATTATTTCCTCTGTTGATATGTCTCCAGTTGTACTTAGTTCAGATAAAGTGCTGGAAATTAACTCAGGTGTTGATGTGTCTACATTTGTATTATGCTCATATGTAGTGCTAGTCATTTTTGCGGTTGATGTATCTGCAGTTGTACTCAGTACAGATTCAGGGCTGGTGATTATTTCTTCTGTTGATATGTTTCCAGTAGTACTTAGTTCAGATGAAGTGTTGGCAGTTAACTCAGATGTTGATATGTCTACATTTGTACTATGCGCATATGTAGTGCTAGTAATTTTTGCGGTTGATATATCTACAGTTGTACTCAATACAGATGCAGGGCTGGAAATTATTTCTTCTGTTGGTATATCTCCAGTTGTACTTAGTTCAGATGAAGTGCTTGTAATTAATTCAGTTGTTGATGTTTCCACATTTGTACTATGCGCATATGTAGTGCTAGTCATTTTTGCGGTTGATATATCTGCAGTTGTACTCAATACAGATGTAGGGCTGGTGATTTTTTCCTCTGTTGATATGTCTCCAGTTGTACTTATCTCAGATGGAGTACTGGCAATTAACTCAGTTGATGTGTCCACATTTGTACTGTTCTCATATGTAGCGCTAGTCAATTTTGCAGATGATATATCTGCAGTTGTACTCAATACGGATGTAGGGCTGGTGATTATTTCCTCTGTTGATATGTCTCCAGTTGTACTTAGTTCAGATGAAGTACTGGCAATTAACTCAGCTGTTGATATGTCCACATTTGTACTATGCTCATATGTAGTGCCAGTCATTATTGCGGTTGATGTATCTACAGTTGTACTCAATACAGATGAAGGGCTGGAAAATATTTCCTCATTTGATATGGCTCCACTTGTACTTAGTTCAGATGAAGTGCTGGCAGTTAACTCAGATGTTGATATGTCTACATTTGTACTATGCGCATATGTAGTGCTAGTAATTTTTGCAGTTGATATATCTACAGTTGTACTCAATACAGATGCAGGGCTGGAAATTATTTCTTCTGTTGGTATATCTCCAGTTGTACTTAGTTCAGATGAAGTGCTTGTATTTAATTCAGTTGTTGATGTTTCCACATTTGTACTATGCGCATATGTAGTGCTAGTCATTTTTGCGGTTGATATATCTGCAGTTGTACTCAATACAGATGTAGGGCTGGTGATTTTTTCCTCTGTTGAAATGTCTCCAGTTGTACTTAGTTCAGATAGAGTACTGGCAATTAACTCAGTTGATGTGTCCACATTTGTACTGTGCTCATATGTAGTGCTAGTCAATTTTGCGGTTGATGTATCTACAGTTGTACTCAATACAGATGTAGGGCTGGAAATTATTTCCTCTGTTGATATGTCTCCAGTTGTACTTAGTTCAGATAAAGTGCTGGAAATTAACTCAGGTGTTGATGTGTCTACATTTGTATTATGCTCATATGTAGTGCCAGTCATTTTTGCGGTTGATGTATCTGCAGTTGTACTCAGTACAGATTCAGGGCTGGTGATTATTTCTTCTGTTGATATGTTTCCAGTAGTACTTAGTTCAGATGAAGTGTTGGCAGTTAACTCAGATGTTGATATGTCTACATTCGTACTATGCGCATATGTAGTGCTAGTAATTTTTGTGGTTGATATATCTACAGTTGTACTCAATACAGATGCAGGGCTGGAAATTATTTCTTCTGTTGGTTTATCTCCAGTTGTACTTAGTTCAGATGAAGTGCTTGTAATTAATTCAGTTGTTGATGTTTCCACATTTGTACTATGCGCATATGTAGTGCTAGTCATTTTTGCGGTTGATATATCTGCAGTTGTACTCAATACAGATGTAGGGCTGGTGATTTTTTCCTCTGTTGATATGTCTCCAGTTGTACTTATCTCAGATGGAGTACTGGCAATTAACTCAGTTGATGTGTCCACATTTGTACTGTTCTCATATGTAGCGCTAGTCAATTTTGCAGATGATATATCTGCAGTTGTACTCAATACGGATGTAGGGCTGGTGATTATTTCCTCTGTTGATATGTCTCCAGTTGTACTTAGTTCAGATGAAGTACTGGCAATTAACTCAGCTGTTGATATGTCCACATTTGTACTATGCTCATATGTAGTGCCAGTCATTTTTGCGGTTGATGTATCTACAGTTGTACTCAATACAGATGAAGGGCTGGAAAATATTTCCTCATTTGATATGGCTCCACTTGTACTTAGTTCAGATGAAGTGCTGGCAGTTAACTCAGATGTTGATATGTCTACATTTGTACTATGCGCATATGTAGTGCTAGTAATTTTTGCAGTTGATATATCTACAGTTGTACTCAATACAGATGCAGGGCTGGAAATTATTTCTTCTGTTGGTATATCTCCAGTTGTACTTAGTTCAGATGAAGTGCTTGTATTTAATTCAGTTGTTGATGTTTCCACATTTGTACTATGCGCATATGTAGTGCTAGTCATTTTTGCGGTTGATATATCTGCAGTTGTACTCAATACAGATGTAGGGCTGGTGATTTTTTCCTCTGTTGATATGTCTCCAGTTGTACTTATCTCAGATGGAGTACTGGCAATTAACTCAGTTGATGTGTCCACATTTGTACTGTTCTCATATGTAGCGCTAGTCAATTTTGCAGATGATATATCTGCAGTTGTACTCAATACGGATGTAGGGCTGGTGATTATTTCCTCTGTTGATATGTCTCCAGTTGTACTTAGTTCAGATGAAGTACTGGCAATTAACTCAGCTGTTGATATGTCCACATTTGTACTATGCTCATATGTAGTGCCAGTCATTTTTGCGGTTGATGTATCTACAGTTGTACTCAATACAGATGAAGGGCTGGAAAATATTTCCTCATTTGATATGGCTCCACTTGTACTTAGTTCAGATGAAGTGCTGGCAGTTAACTCAGATGTTGATATGTCTACATTTGTACTATGCGCATATGTAGTGCTAGTAATTTTTGCAGTTGATATATCTACAGTTGTACTCAATACAGATGCAGGGCTGGAAATTATTTCTTCTGTTGGTATATCTCCAGTTGTACTTAGTTCAGATGAAGTGCTTGTATTTAATTCAGTTGTTGATGTTTCCACATTTGTACTATGCGCATATGTAGTGCTAGTCATTTTTGCGGTTGATATATCTGCAGTTGTACTCAATACAGATGTAGGGCTGGTGATTTTTTCCTCTGTTGAAATGTCTCCAGTTGTACTTAGTTCAGATAGAGTACTGGCAATTAACTCAGTTGATGTGTCCACATTTGTACTGTGCTCATATGTAGTGCTAGTCAATTTTGCGGTTGATGTATCTACAGTTGTACTCAATACAGATGTAGGGCTGGAAATTATTTCCTCTGTTGATATGTCTCCAGTTGTACTTAGTTCAGATAAAGTGCTGGAAATTAACTCAGGTGTTGATGTGTCTACATTTGTATTATGCTCATATGTAGTGCCAGTCATTTTTGCGGTTGATGTATCTGCAGTTGTACTCAGTACAGATTCAGGGCTGGTGATTATTTCTTCTGTTGATATGTTTCCAGTAGTACTTAGTTCAGATGAAGTGTTGGCAGTTAACTCAGATGTTGATATGTCTACATTTGTACTATGCGCATATGAAGTGCTAGTAATTTTTGTGGTTGATATATCTACAGTTGTACTCAATACAGATGCAGGGCTGGAAATTATTTCTTCTGTTGGTTTATCTCCAGTTGTACTTAGTTCAGATGAAGTGCTTGTAATTAATTCAGTTGTTGATGTTTCCACATTTGTACTATGCGCATATGTAGTGCTAGTCATTTTTGCGGTTGATATATCTGCAGTTGTACTCAATACAGATGTAGGGCTGGTGATTTTTTCCTCTGTTGATATGTCTCCAGTTGTACTTATCTCAGATGGAGTACTGGCAATTAACTCAGTTGATGTGTCCACATTTGTACTGTTCTCATATGTAGCGCTAGTCAATTTTGCAGATGATATATCTGCAGTTGTACTCAATACGGATGTAGGGCTGGTGATTATTTCCTCTGTTGATATGTCTCCAGTTGTACTTAGTTCAGATGAAGTACTGGCAATTAACTCAGCTGTTGATATGTCCACATTTGTACTATGCTCATATGTAGTGCCAGTCATTTTTGCGGTTGATGTATCTACAGTTGTACTCAATACAGATGAAGGGCTGGAAAATATTTCCTCATTTGATATGGCTCCACTTGTACTTAGTTCAGATGAAGTGCTGGCAGTTAACTCAGATGTTGATATGTCTACATTTGTACTATGCGCATATGTAGTGCTAGTAATTTTTGCAGTTGATATATCTACAGTTGTACTCAATACAGATGCAGGGCTGGAAATTATTTCTTCTGTTGGTATATCTCCAGTTGTACTTAGTTCAGATGAAGTGCTTGTATTTAATTCAGTTGTTGATGTTTCCACATTTGTACTATGCGCATATGTAGTGCTAGTCATTTTTGCGGTTGATATATCTGCAGTTGTACTCAATACAGATGTAGGGCTGGTGATTTTTTCCTCTGTTGAAATGTCTCCAGTTGTACTTAGTTCAGATGGAGTACTGGCAATTAACTCAGTTGATGTGTCCACATTTGTACTGTGCTCATATGTAGTGCTAGTCAATTTTGCGGTTGATGTATCTACAGTTGTACTCAATACAGATGTAGGGCTGGAAATTATTTCCTCTGTTGATATGTCTCCAGTTGTACTTAGTTCAGATAAAGTGCTGGAAATTAACTCAGGTGTTGATGTGTCTACATTTGTATTATGCTCATATGTAGTGCTAGTCATTTTTGCGGTTGATGTATCTGCAGTTGTACTCAGTACAGATTCAGGGCTGGTGATTATTTCTTCTGTTGATATGTTTCCAGTAGTACTTAGTTCAGATGAAGTGTTGGCAGTTAATTTAGATGTTGATATGTCTACATTTGTACTATGCGCATATGTAGTGCTAGTAATTTTTGCGGTTGATATATCTACAGTTGTACTCAATACAGATGCAGGGCTGGAAATGATTTCTTCTGTTGTTATATCTCCAGTTGTACTTAGTTCAGATGAAGTGCTTGTAATTAATTCAGTTGTTGATGTTTCCACATTTGTACTATGCGCATATGTAGTGCTAGTCATTTTTGCGGTTGATATATCTGCAGTTGTACTCAATACAGATGTAGGGCTGGTGATTTTTTCCTCTGTTGATATGTCTCCAGTTGTACTTATCTCAGATGGAGTACTGGCAATTAACTCAGTTGATGTGTCCACATTTGTACTGTTCTCATATGTAGCGCTAGTCAATTTTGCAGATGATATATCTGCAGTTGTACTCAATACGGATGTAGGGCTGGTGATTATTTCCTCTGTTGATATGTCTCCAGTTGTACTTAGTTCAGATGAAGTACTGGCAATTAACTCAGCTGTTGATATGTCCACATTTGTACTATGCTCATATGTAGTGCCAGTCATTTTTGCGGTTGATGTATCTACAGTTGTACTCAATACAGATGAAGGGCTGGAAAATATTTCCTCATTTGATATGGCTCCACTTGTACTTAGTTCAGATGAAGTGCTGGCAGTTAACTCAGATGTTGATATGTCTACATTTGTACTATGCGCATATGTAGTGCTAGTAATTTTTGCAGTTGATATATCTACAGTTGTACTCAATACAGATGCAGGGCTGGAAATTATTTCTTCTGTTGGTATATCTCCAGTTGTACTTAGTTCAGATGAAGTGCTTGTATTTAATTCAGTTGTTGATGTTTCCACATTTGTACTATGCGCATATGTAGTGCTAGTCATTTTTGCGGTTGATATATCTGCAGTTGTACTCAATACAGATGTAGGGCTGGTGATTTTTTCCTCTGTTGAAATGTCTCCAGTTGTACTTAGTTCAGATGGAGTACTGGCAATTAACTCAGTTGATGTGTCCACATTTGTACTGTGCTCATATGTAGTGCTAGTCAATTTTGCGGTTGATGTACCTACAGTTGTACTCAATACAGATGCAGGGCTGGAAATGATTTCCTCTGTTGATATGTCTCCAGTTGTACTTAGTTCAGATAAAGTGCTGGAAATTAACTCAGGTGTTGATGTGTCTACATTTGTATTATGCTCATATGTAGTGCTAGTCATTTTTGCGGTTGATGTATCTGCAGTTGTACTCAGTACAGATTCAGGGCTGGTGATTATTTCTTCTGTTGATATGTTTCCAGTAGTACTCAGTTCAGATGAAGTGTTGGCAGTTAACTCAGATGTTGATATGTCTACATTTGTACTATGCGCATATGTAGTGCTAGTAATTTTTGCGGTTGATGTATCTACAGTTGTACTCAATACAGATGCAGGGCTGGAAATTATTTCTTCTGTTGGAATATCTCCAGTTGTACTTAGTTCAGATGAAGTGCTTGTAATTAATTCAGTTGTTGATGTTTCCACATTTGTACTATGCGCATATGTAGTGCTAATCATTTTTGTGGTTGACAAATCCTCAGTTGTACTCAATACAGAAGCAGGGCTGGTGAATATTTCCTCTGTGGAAATGTCTCCAGTTGTACTCAATACAGATGAAGGTCTGGAAATGATTTCCTCATTTGATATGGCTCCACTTGTACTTAGTTCAGATGAAGTGCTGGTAATTAAATTAGTTGTTGATGTGTCCACATTTGTACTATGCTCATATGTAGTGCTAGTCATTTTTGCGGTTGATATATTTGCAGTTGTACTCAATACAGAAGCAGGGCTGGTGATTATTTCCTCTGTTGATATCTCTTCAGTTGTACTTAGTTTAGATGAAGTCCTGGCAATTAACTCAGTTGTTGATGTGTCCACATTTGTACTATGATCATATGTAGTGCTTGTCATTTTTGCGGTTGATATATCTACAGTTGTATTCAATAAAGATGCAGGGCTGGAAACTATTTCCTCTGTTGACATGTCTCCAGTTGTACTTAGTTCAGAAAAAGTGCTGGTAATCAACTCAGATGTTGATGTGTCTACATTTGTACTATACTTATATGTACTGCTAGGGATTTTTGCGGTTGATGTATCTACAGCTGTACTCAATACTGATGCAGGGCTGGTGATTATTTCCTCTGTTGTTATATCTCCGGTTGTACTTAGTTCAGATGAAGTGCTTGTAATTAATTCAGTTGTCGATGTTTCCACATTTGTACTATGTTCATATGTCGTGCTAGTCATTTTTGCTGTTGATATATCTGCATTTCTACTCAATACAGATGTAGGGCTGGTGATTATTTCCTCTGTTGAAATGTCTCCAGTTGTACTTATCTCAGATGGAGTACTGGCAATTACCTCAGTTGATGTGTCCACATTTGTACTGTGCTCATATGTAGTGCTAGTCAATTTTGCGGTTGATGTATCTACAGTTGTACTCAATCCAGATGCAGGGCTGGAAATTATTTCCTCTGTTGATATGTCTCCAGTTGTACTTAGTTCAGATGAAGTCCTGGCAATTAACTCAGTTGTTGATGTGTCCACATTTGTACTATGATCATATGTAGTGCTTGTCATTTTTGCGGTTGATATATCTACAGTTGTACTCAATACAGATGCAGGGCTGGAAATTATTTCTTCTGTTGGTATATCTCCAGTTGTACTTAGTTCAGATGAAGTGCTTGTAATTAATTCAGTTGTCGATGTTTCCACATTTGTACTATGCTCATATGTCGTGCTAGTCATTTTTGCTGTTGATATATCTGCAGTTCTACTCAATACAGATGTAGGGCTGGTGATTATTTCCTCTGTTGATATGTCTCCAGTTGTACTTAGTTCAGATTGAGTACTGGCAATTACCTCAGTTGATGTGTCCACATTTGTACTGTGCTCATATGGAGTGCTAGTCAATTTTGCGGGTGATGTATCTACAGTTGTACTCAATCCAGATGCAGGGCTGGAAATTATTTCCTCTGTTGATATGTCTACAGTTGTACTTAGCTCAGATAAAGTGCTGAAAATGAACTCAGATGTTGATGTGTCTACATTTGTGTTATGCTCATATGTAGTGCTAGTCATTTGAGCGGTTGATATATATGCAGTTGTACTCAATACAGATGTAGGGCTGGTGATTTTTTCCTCTGTTGATATGTCTCCAATTGTACTTAGTTCAGATGGCGTACTGGAAATTAACTCAGTTGATGTGTCCACATTTGTACTGTGCTCATATGTAGTGCTAGTCAATTTTGCGGTTGATGTATCTACAGTTGTACTCAATACAGATGCAGGGCTGGAAATTATTTCATCTGTCGATATGTCTCCAGTTGTACTTAGTTCAGATAAAGTGCTGGAAATTATCTCAGGTGTTGATGTGTCTATATTTGTATTATGCTCATATGTAGTGCTAGTCATTTTTGTGGTTGATGTATCTGCAGTTGTACTCGGTACAGATTCAGGGCTGGTGATTATTTCTTCTGTTGATATGTTTCCAGTAGTACTTAGTTCAGATGAAGTGCTGGCAGTTAACTCAGATGTTGATATGTCTACATTTGTACTATGCGCATATGTAGTGCTAGTAATTTTTGCGGTTGATGTATCTACAGTTGTACTCAATACAGATGCAGGGCTGGAAATTATTTCTTCTGTTGGTATATCTCCAGTTGTACTTATTTCAGATGAAGTGCTTGTAATTAATTCATTTGTTGATGTTTCCACATTTGTACTATGCTCATATGTAGTGCTAGTCATTTTTGCAGTTGATATATCTGCAGTTCTACTCAATACAGAGGTAGGGCTGGTGATTATTTCCTCTGTTGATATGTCTCCAGTTGTACTTAGTTCAGATGGAGTACTGGCAATTACCTCAGTTGATGTGTCCACATTTGTACTGTGCTCATATGTAGTGCTAGTCAATTTTACGGTTGATGTATCTACAGTTGTACTCAATACAATTTCAGTGCTGGTCATTATTTCTGATGGTGATACATCTTCAGTTGTACTCGATGCAAATTCAGTGCTGGTCATTATTTCTGATGGTGATATATCTCTAGTTGTACTCGATGCAAATTCAGTGCTGGTCATTATTTCTGATGGTGATATATCTCTTGTTGTACTCGATGCAAATTCAGTGCTGGTCATTATTTCTGATGGTGATATATCTCCAGTTGTACTCAATACAAATTCAGTATTGGTCATTATTTCTGATGGTGATATATCTCCAGTTTTACTCGATACAGATTCAGTGCTGGTCATTTTTTCTGATGGTGATATATTTCCTGATGTACTTGATGCAAATTTAGTGCTGGTCATTATTTCTGATGGTGATATATCTCCAGTTGTACTCAACGCAAATTCAGTGCTGGTCATAATTTCTGATGGTGATATATTTCCAGTTGTACTTAATGCAAATTCACTGCTGGTCATTATTTCTGATGGTGATATATCTCCAGTTGTACTCGATGCAAATTCAGTGCTGTTCATTATTTCTGATGGTGATATATCTCCAGTTGTACTCGATACAATTTCAGTGCTGGTCATTATTTCTGATGGTGATACATCTTCAGTTGTACTCGATGCAAATTCAGTGCTGGTCATTATTTCTGATGGTGATATATATCTTGTTGTACTCGATGCAAATTCAGTGCTGGTCATTATTTCTGATGGTGATATATCTCCAGTTGTACTCAATACAAATTCAGTATTGGTCATTATTTCTGATGGTGATATATCTCCAGTTGTACTCGATGCAAATTCAGTGCTGTTCATTATTTCTGATGGTGATATATCTCCAGTTGTACTCGATACAATTTCAGTGCTGGTCATTATTTCTAATGGTGATACATCTTTAGTTGTACTCGATGCAAATTCAGTGCTGGTCATTATTTCTGATGGTGATATATCTCTTGTTGTACTCGATGCAAATTCAGTGCTGGTCATTATTTCTGATGGTGATATATCTCCAGTTGTACTCAATACAAATTCAGTATTGGTCATTATTTCTGATGGTGATATATCTCCAGTTGTACTCGATACAGATTCAGTGCTGGTCATTTTTTCTGATGGTGATATATTTCCTGATGTACTTGATGCAAATTCAGTGCTGGTCATTATTTCTGATGGTGATATATTTCCAGTTGTACTTAATGCAAATTCACTGCTGGTCATTATTTCTGATGGTGATATATCTCCAGTTGTACTCGATGCAAATTCAGTGCTGGTCACTATTTCTGATGGTGATGTATTTCCAGTTGTACTCCATGCAACTTCAGTGCTGGTCATTATTTCTGATGGTGATATATCTCCAGTTGTACTCGATGCAAATTCAGTGCTGTTCATTATTTCTGATGGTGATATATCTCCAGTTGTACTCGATACAATTTCAGTGCTGGTCATTATTTCTGATGGTGATACATCTTCAGTTGTACTCGATGCAAATTCAGTGCTGGTCATTATTTCTGATGGTGATATATCTCTTGTTGTACTCGATGCAAATTCAGTGCTGGTCATTATTTCTGGTGGTGATATATCTCCAGTTGTACTCAATACAAATTCAGTATTGGTCATTATTTCTGATGGTGATATATCTCCAGTTGTAATCGATACAGATTCAGTGCTGGTCATTTTTTCTGATGGTGATATATTTCCTGATGTACTTGATGCAAATTTAGTGCTGGTCATTATTTCTGATGGTGATATATCTCCAGTTGTACTCAACGCAAATTCAGTGATGGTCATAATTTCTGATGGTGATATATTTCCAGTTGTACTTAATGCAAATTCACTGCTGGTCATTATTTCTGATGCTGATATATCTCCAGTTGTACTCGATGCAAATTCAGTGCTGTTCATTATTTCTGATGGTGATATATCTCCAGTTGTACTCGATACAATTTCAGTGCTGGTCATTATTTCTAATGGTGATACATCTTCAGTTGTACTCGATGCAAATTCAGTGCTGGTCATTATTTCTGATGGTGATATATCTCTTGTTGTACTCGATGCAAATTCGGTGCTGGTCATTATTTCTGATGGTGATATATCTCCAGTTGTACTCAATACAAATTCAGTATTGGTCATTATTTCTGATGGTGATATATCTCCAGTTGTACTCGATGCAAATTCAGTGCTGTTCATTATTTCTGATGGTGATATATCTCCAGTTGTACTCGATACAATTTCAGTGCTGGTCATTATTTCTGATGGTGATACATCTTCAGTTGTACTCGATGCAAATTCAGTGCTGGTCATTATTTCTGATGGTGATATATCTCTTGTTGTACTCGATGCAAATTCAGTGCTGGTCATTATTTCTGATGGTGATATATCTCCAGTTGTACTCAATACAAATTCAGTATTGGTCATTATTTCTGATGGTGATATATCTCCAGTTGTACTCGATACAGATTCAGTGCTGGTCATTTTTTCTGATGGTGATATATTTCCTGATGTACTTGATGCAAATTCAGTGCTGGTCATTATTTCTGATGGTGATATATTTCCAGTTGTACTTAATGCAAATTCACTGCTGGTCATTATTTCTGATGGTGATATATCTCCAGTTGTACTCGATGCAAATTCAGTGCTGGTCACTATTTCTGATGGTGATGTATTTCCAGTTGTACTCCATGCAAATTCAGTGCTGGTCATTATTTCTGATGGTGATATATCTCCAGTTGAACTCGATACAAATTCAGTGCTAGTCATTATTTCTGATGGTGACATATCTCCAGTTGTACTCGATGCAAATTCAGTGCTGGTCATTTTTTCTGATGGTGATATATCTCCAGTTGTAATAGATACAAATTCAGTGCTGGTCATTATTTCTGATGGTGACATATCTCTAGTTGTACTCGATGCAAATTCAGTGCTGGTCATTATTTCTGATGGTGACATATCTCCAGTTGTACTCGATACAAATTCAGTGCTGGTCATTATTTCTGTTGGTGATATATCTCCAGTTGTACTCGATAAAAATTCAGTGCTGGTCATTATTTCTGATGGTGATATAGCTCCAGTTGTACTCGATACAGATTCAGTGCTGGTCATTTTTTCTGATGGTGATATATTTCCTGATGTACTTGATGCAAATTCAGTGCTGGTCATTATTTCTGATGGTGATATATTTCCAGTTGTACTTAATGCAAATTCACTGCTGGTCATTATTTCTGATGGTGATATATCTCCAGTTGTACTCGATGCAAATTCAGTGCTGGTCACTATTTCTGATGGTGATGTATTTCCAGTTGTACTCCATGCAACTTCAGTGCTGGTCATTATTTCTGATGGTGATATATCTCCAGTTGAACTCGATACAAATTCAGTGCTGGTCATTATTTCTGATGGTGACATATCTCCAGTTGTACTCGATGCAAATTCAGTGCTGGTCATTTTTTCTGATGGTGATATATCTCCAGTTGTAATAGATACAAATTCAGTGCTGGTCATTATTTCTGATGGTGACATATCTCTAGTTGTACTCGATGCAAATTTAGTGCTGGTCATTATTTCTGATGGTGACATATCTCCAGTTGTACTCGATACAAATTCAGTGCTGGTCATTATTTCTGTTGGTGATATATCTCCAGTTGTACTCGATAAAAATTCAGTGCTGGTCATTATTTCTGATGGTGATATAGCTCCAATTGTACTCGATACAAATCCAGTGCTGGTCATTTTTTCTGATGGTGATATATTTCCTGATGTACTTGATGCAAATTCAGTGCTGGTCATTATTTCTGATGGTGATATATCTCCAGTTGTACTCAACGCAAATTCAGTGCTGGTCATTATTTCTGATGGGGATATATCTCCAGTTGTACTCAATGCAAATTCAGTGCTGGTCATTATTTCTGATTTTGATATATCTCCAGTTGTACTCAATACAAATTCAGTATTGGTCATTATTTCTGATGGTGATATATCTCCAGTTTTACTCGATACAGATTCAGTGCTGGTCATTTTTTCTGATGGTGATATATTTCCTGATGTACTTGATGCAAATTCAGTGCTGGTCATTATTTCTGATGGTGATATATCTCCAGTTGTACTCAACGCAAATTCAGTGCTGGTCATTATTTCTGATGGTGATATATTTCCAGTTGTACTTAATGCAAATTCACTGCTGGTCATTATTTCTGATGGTGATATATCTCCAGTTGTACTCGATGCAAATTCAGTGCTGGTCACTATTTCTGATGGTGATGTATTTCCAGTTGTACTCCATGCAACTTCAGTGCTGGTCATTTTTTCTGATGGTGATATATCTCCAGTTGTAATCGATACAAATTCAGTGCTGGTCATTATTTCTGATGGTGACATATCTCTAGTTGTACTCGATGCAAATTCAGTGCTGGTCATTATTTCTGATGGTGACATATCTCCAGTTGTACTCGATACAAATTCAGTGCTGGTCATTATTTCTGTTGGTGATATATCTCCAGCTGTACTCGATAAAAATTCAGTGCTGGTCATTATTTCTGATGGTGATATAGCTCCAGTTGTACTCGATACAAATCCAGTGCTGGCCATTATTTCTGATGGTGATATATCTCCAGTTGTACTCGATGCAAATTCAGTGCTGGTCATTATTTCTGATGGTGATATATGTCCATTTGTACTCGATACAAATTCAGTATTGGTCATTATTTCTGATGGTGATATATCTCCAGTTGTACTCGATACAAATTCAGTGCTGGTCATTATTTCTGATGGTGATATATCTCCAGTTGTACTTGATACAAATTCAGTGCTGGTCATTATTTCTGATGGTGATATATCTCCATTTGTACTCGATGCAAATTCAGTGCTGGTCATTATTTCTGATGGTGATATATTTCTAGTACTACTCGATACACATTCAGTGCTGGTCATTATTTCTGATGGTGATAGATCTCTAGTTGTACTCAATACAAATTCAGTGCTGGTCATTATTTCTGATGGTGATATATCTTCAGTTGTAGTCGATACAAATTCAGTGCTGGTCATTTTTTCTGATGGTGATAGATCAGTTGTACTCAATGCAAATTCAGTGCTGGATTTATATTCTTTAGATACTTCCCCAGTTGTACTGTGGTCAGGTGTAGTGCTGACATCTTTAGTGTTCAAACTAGATAATGCCCTTGTGGTGTCTTCTGTAGGGTATTTAGATATGCTTGAAAGACATGTAGTAGATTCTGTATTGTCTTCAGTAGAAGTAGAAGAGGTATCTAATAGTATAGAAAAAACAGTAATACAAAATATTGTGATTGCTGCACCGTATTTACAGTCTTTTATCAATATAATATGTTTTAAATTTGCTAGAAATAATTGCATCTCAGAGATTAATTATGTTTTAAAGATTATATGGCTAAATAATTAAAAAGCAAATGAACATATGGCTTCTCACAGTAATATGATTTGTCTAAATATGGATCTGGCTCAGATGGAGTGCTTGTAACTCTCCTGTTGATGCTGTTTCTCTACTTATACTTTGTTCAGGTTCAGTACTGACTATTTCAGCTAAATAATAATAATAAAACAAATGAACATGTGTCTTGTCACAGTAGGAATCATTTGCAAAGTGCAGAAAGTGGCTATGCAGCAAAACTGCTAGATTGCTTTCTCCCACACCTAATTTGTGTGTGTGCCTCTTCATACATGTATACAGATTGGGTGTGGATCATTACGTCAACAGTAACTAGATTGACAGTCATTAGGTCAACCACTATTGGTCGACAGTGACTAGGTCAACACCTGAAATAGGTTGACACTGTCATTAGGTCGACATGGAAAAGGTTGACATGGAAAAAGGTCAACATGAGGTTTTTTGGGGTGTCGTTTTCTTCATAAAGTGACCGGGAGCCCCGATTAGTGCACCGTGTCCCCTCGCATGGCTTACGAGCTTCAGGCAAAGTGCCTCGCTGCACTTGACACAGGTTACTATTCCCAATCGTAGTTCGTGTGGATCGTAAAGTATGAAAAAGTTCACAAAAATGTAAACATTTTTTTGAAAAGCTGATGTCGACCTTTCCATGTGTCCACCTTTGCCATGTTGACCTAGTGACTTTGTTGCCCTAATGACCATGTTGACCTAATGCATGTCGACCAATAGTGGTCGACCTGGACATTGGTGACCTAAGTGTTGTCGACCTAAAGACCGGATACCATACAGATTAATGAGGCACGATGTGGAAACTTGCTGAGTGGGAGATTTAGGATCTTCCCATCGGAGAAACTGGATTACAATTTTACTAACTGAATACATGATAGTTGCTCAACGATTCACTCAAGCCCTTTGTTTTGCTCCTATATTTATATTTTACTTAAAATAGATATATATAAATGACAATATGTGTAGAGCTCACATTTAATGAACTATCATCTTTGCCACTATTGTTAGATGCTGCAGTCTTTTCCCCCAGCATAAGGAGCCTATTTAGCAAGGTGAATAGATCTAGCATACAGTACGTGCAAAATAGTTTTAATTAATGGCCCATTTACTACTGCAGTCCTTACATGGCCACCAACTAGTGATGAGTGGGTTCGGTTCCTCGGAAACCGAACCCCCCCGAACTTCATCCATTTTACATGGGTCCGAGGCATACTCGGATTCTCCCGTATGGCTCGGTTAACCCGAGCGCGCCCGAACGTCATCATCCCGCTGTCGGATTCTCGCGAGATTCGGATTCTATATAAGCAGCCGCGCGTCGCCGCCATTTTCACTCGTGCATTGGAAATGTTAGGGAGAGGACGTGGCTGGCGTCCTCTCCGTTTATTAATCTTGAATTCTTGATGCAAAAATATTTGTGCTTATTGCTTAATTGTGGGGACTGGGGAGCAGCTGTATTATATAGGAGGAGTACAGTGCAGAGTTTTGCTGACAGTGACCACCAGTATACGTTGTCTGCCTGAAAAACACTCCATATCTGTGCTCAGTGTGCTGCATATATCTGTGCTCACACTGCTTAATTGTGGGGACTGGGGAGCAGCTGTATTATATAGGAGGAGTACAGTGTAGAGTTTTGCTGACAGTGACCACCAGTATACGTTGTCTGCCTGAAAAACACTCCATATCTGTGCTCAGTGTGCTGCATATATCTGTGCTCACGCTGCTTAATTGTGGGGACTGGGGAGCAGCTGTATAGGAGGAGTACAGTGCAGAGTTTTGCTGACCAGTGACCACCAGTATACGTTGTCTGCCTTAAAAACACTCCATATCTGTGCTCAGTGTGCTGCATATATCTGTGCTCACACTGCTTTATTGTGGGGACTGGGGACCACCAGTATATTATATAGGAGGAGTACAGTGCAGAGTTTTGCTGACCAGTGACCACCAGTATACGTTGTCTGCCTGAAAAACACTCCATATCTGTGCTCAGTGTGCTGCATATATCTGTGCTCACACTGCTTTATTGTGGGGACTGGGGACCACCAGTATATTATATAGGAGGAGTACAGTGCAGAGTTTTGCTGACCAGTGACCACCAGAATTATACGTTGTCTGCCTGAAAAACACTCCATATCTGTGCTCAGTGTGCTGCATATATCTGTGCTCACACTGCTTTATTGTGGGGACTGGGGACCAGCAGTATTATATAGGAGGAGTACAGTGCAGAGTTTTGCTGACAGTGACCACCAGTATATATAGCAGTACGGTACGGAAGGCCACCTCTGTGTCGTCAAGTATACTATCCATCTAGATTTTATACCTGTGGTGCATTTTAGTTTTGCAGTTTGCTGACAGTGACCACCAGTATATATATATAGCAGTACGGTACGGAAGGCCACTGCTCTACCTACCTCTGTGTTGTCAAGTATACTATCCATCCATACCTGTGGTGCATTTCAGTTGTGCGCAGTATATATAGTAGTAGGCCATTGCTATTGATACTGGCATATAATTCCACACATTAAAAAATGGAGAACAAAAATGTGGAGGTTAAAATAGGGAAAGATCAAGATCCACTTCCACCTCATGCTGAAGCTGCTGCCACTAGTCATGGCCGAGACGATGAAATGCCATCAACGTCGTCTGCCAAGGCCGATGCCCAATGTCATAGTAGAGAGCATGTAAAATCCAAAAAACAAAAGTTCAGTAAAATGACCCAAAAATCAAAATTGAAAGCATCTGATGAGAAGCGTAAACTTGCCAATATGCCATTTACCACACGGAGTGGCAAGGAACGGCTGAGGCCCTGGCCTATGTTCATGGCTAGTGGTTCAGATTCACATGAGGATGGAAGCACTCATCCTCTCGCTAGAAAAATGAAAAGACTTTAGCTGGCAAAAGCACAGCAAAGAACTGTGCGTTCTTTGAAATCACAAATCCCCAAGGAGAGTCCAATTGTGTCGGTTGCGATGCCTGACCTTCCCAACACTGGACGGGAAGAGCTTGCGCCTTCCACCATTTGCACACCCCCTGCAAGTGCTGGAAGGAGCACCCGCAGTCCAGTTCCTGATAGTCAAATTGAAGATGTCACTGTTGAAGTACACCAGGATGAGGATATGGGTGTTGCTGGCGCTGGGGAGGAAATTGACAAGGAGGATTCTGATGGTGAGGTGGTTTGTTTAAGTCAGGCACCCGTGGAGACACCTGTTGTCCGTGGGACGAATATGGCCATTGACATGCCTGGTCAAAATACAAAAAAAAATCACCTCTTCGGTGTGGAATTATTTCAACACAAATGCGGACAACAGGTGTCAAGCCGTGTGTTGCCTTTGTCAAGCTGTAATAAGTAGGGGTAAGGACGTTAACCACCTAGGAACATCCTCCCTTATACGTCACCTGGACCGCATTCATCAGAAGTAAGTGACAAGTTCAAAAACTTTGGATGACAGCGGAAGCAGTCCACTGACCACTAAATCCCTTCCTCTTGTAACCAAGCTCCTGCAAAGCACACCACCAACTCCCTCAGTGTCAATTTCCACCTTACACAGGAAAGCCAATAGTCCTGCAGGCCATGTCACTGGCAAGTCTGACGAGTCCTCTCCTGCCTGGGATTCCTCCGATGCATCCTTGAGTGTAACGCCTACTGCTGCTGGCGCTGCTGTTGTTGCTGCTGGGAGTCGATCGTCATCCCAGAGGGGAAGTCGGAAGACCACTTGTACTACTTCCAGTAAGCAATTGACTGTCCAACAGTCCTTTGTGAGGAAGATGAAATATCACAGCAGTCATCCTGCTGCAAAGCGGATAACTCAGGTCCTGTCAGCCTGGGTGGTGAGAAACGTGGTTCCGGTATCCACCGTTAATTCAGAGGCAACTAGAGACTTGTTTGAGGTACTGTGTCCCCGGTACCAAATACCATCTAGGTTCCATTTCTCTAGGCAGGCGATACCGAAAATGTACACAGACGTCAGAAAAAGAGTCACCAGTGTCCTAAAAAATGCAGTTGTACCCAATGTTCACTTAACCACGGACATGTGGACAAGTGGAGCAGGGCAGACTCAGGACTATATGACTGTGACAGCCCACTGGGTAGATGTATTGCCTCCCGCAGCAAGAACAGCAGCGGCGGCACCAGTAGCAGCATCTCGCAAACGCCAACTCGTTCCTAGGCAGGCTATGCTTTGTATCACCGCTTTCCATAAGAGGCACACAGCTGACAACCTCTTACGGAAACTGAGGAACATCATCGCAGAATGGCTTACCCCAATTGGACTCTCCTGGAGATTTGTGACATCGGAAAACGCCACCAATATTGTGCGTGCATTACATCTGGGCAAATTCCAGCACGTCCCATGTTTTGCACATACATTGAATTTGGTGGTGCAGAATTATTTAAAAAACGACAGGGGCGTGCAAGAGATGCTGTCGGTGGCCCGAAGAATTGCGGGCCACTTTCGGCATTCAGCCACCGCGTGCCGAAGACTGGAGCACCAGAAAACACTCCTGAACCTGCCCTGCCATCATCTGAAGCAAGAGGTGGTAACGAGGTGGAATTCAACCCTCTATATGCTTCAGAGGATGGAGAAGCAGCAAAAGGTCATTCAAGCCTATACATCTGCCCACGATATAGGCAAAGGACGGGTAATGCACCTGACTCAAGCGCAGTGGAGAATGATTTCAACATTGTGCAAGGTTCTGCAACCCTTTGAACTTGCCACACGTGAAGTCAGTTCAGACGCTGCCAGCCTGAGTCAAGTCATTCCCCTCATCAGGCTTTTGCAGAAGAAGCTGGAGACATTGAAGGAGGAGCTAAAACAGAGAGATTCCGCTAGGCATGTGGGACTTGTGGATGGAGCCCTTCATTCGCTTAACCAGGATTCACGGATGGTCAATCTGTTGAAATCAGAGCACTACATTTTGGCCACCGTGCTCGATCCTAGATTTAAAACCTATGTTGTATCTCTCTTTCCGGCAGACACAAGTCTGCAGAGGTTCAAAGACCTGCTGGTGAGAAAATTGTCAAGTCAAGCGGAACATGACCCGTCAACAGCTCCTCCTTCACATTCTCCCGCAACTGGGGGTACGAGGAAAAGGCTAAGAATTCCGAGCCCACCCGCTGGCGGTGATGCAGGGCAGTCTGGAGCGAGTGCTGACATCTGGTCCGGACTGAAGGACCTGGCAACGATTACTGACATGTCGTCTACTGTCACTGCATATGATTCCATCACCATTGAAAGAATGGTGGAGGATTAAATGAGTGACCGCATCCAAGTAGGCACGTTAGACAGTCTGTACGTAAACTGGCAGGAAAAAGAGGCAATTTGGAGGCCCTTGCACAAACTGGCTTTATTCTACCTAAGTTGCCCTCCCTCCAGTGTGTACTCCGAAAGAGTGTTTAGTGCAGCCGCTCACCTTGTCAGCAATCGGCGTACGAGGTTACTTTCAGAAAATGTGGAGAAGATGATGTTCATCAAAATGAATTATAATCAATTCCTCCGTGGAGACATTCACCAGCAATTGCCTCCAGAAAGTACACAGGGATCTGAGATGGTGGATTCCAGTGGGGACGAATTAATAATCTGTGAGGAGGGGGATGTACACAGTGAAAGGGGTGAGGAATCGGAGGATGATGATGAGGTGGACATCTTGCCTCTGTAGAGCCAGTTTGTGTAAGGAGAGATTGATTGCTTCTTTTTTGGTGGGGGCCCAAACCAACCAATCATTTCAGTCACAGTCATGTGGCAGACCCTGTCACTGAAATGATGGGTTCGTTAAAGTGTGCATGTCCTGTTTATACAACATAAGGGTGGGTAGGAGAGCCCAAGGACAATTCCATCTTGCACCTCTTTTTTCTTTCATTTTTCTTTGCATCATGTGCTGTTTGGGGACAATTTTTTTGAAGTGCCATCCTGCCTGATACTGCAGTGCCACTCCTAGATGGGCCAGGTGTTTGTGTCGGCCACTTGTGTCGCTTAGCTTAGTCACACAGCGACCTTGGTGCGCCTCTTTTTTTCTTTGCATCATGTGCTGTTTGGGGACAATTTTTTGGAAGTGCCATCCTGCCTGACACTGCAGTGCCACTCCTAGATGGGCCAGGTGTTTGTGTCGGCCACTTGGGTCGCTTAGCTTAGCCATCCAGCGACCTCGGTGCAAATTTTAGGACTAAAAATAATATTGTGAGGTGTGAGGTGTTCAGAATAGACTGAAATGAGTGTAAATTATGGTTATTGAGGTTAATAATACTATGGGATCAAAATGACTCCCAAATTCTATGATTTAAGCTGTTTTTGAGGGTTTTTTGTAAAAAAACACCCGAATCCAAAACACACCCGAATCTGACAAAAAAATTTCAGGGAGATTTTGCTAAAACGCGTCCGAATCCAAAACACGGCCGCGGAACCGAATCCAAAACCAAAACACAAAACCCGAAAAATTTCCGGTGCACATCACTACCACCAACCATTCATGAAGATCTAAAAAATTTTCGGAGCTTGACTGCAGTAAACAAATGCAATCTTGAAATTGTGTTAGCATGTTGAGCCTTGATGCTTCCTATTACACTGCCCCATATCGCTCCATATTTACATTACACTGCCCCATATCGCTCCAGGGGGGTCATTCTGACCCGTTCGCACGCAGCGGTTTTTCGCTGCAGTGCGAACAGGTGTGGAATGCGCATGCACGGTGGGCACAGTTGCCATGTGCGACGTTGCCCGGCGACAGAGGTCGCCGGGTTACGTCACGGCTACCAATGGAAGCGGTCGCAGCTGCGACCGCTAAGAAGATTGACAGGAAGGAGGCGTGGATGGGCGTATCCGGACCGTTTGGAGACATTTTCGGGGGGTGGTGAGTAAAACGCAGGCGTGTCCAGGACAATGGACGGTGGAGGAGTGACGTCAAAGCCGGGCCCATCATCGCTGGATCCATCGCACAGGGTAAGTATGTCCAGGGCTGGTCTAGTTTTGCTTGAAATAATTTTAGCTTATCAGGGCTGCACAAGTGATCGCAGACCTGCTAAGCTAAAATACACTCCCCCATAGGCGTGGACTATTGATCGCAGCAGCAGCAAAAAGTTGCTGGCTGCTATCAACTCGGAATGACCACACATATTCACATTACACTGCCCCGTATCGCTCCATATTCACATTACACCACACTGTATCGCTCCAGGGTGGTCATTCCGAGTTGTTCGCTCGGTAATTTTCTTCGCATCGCATCGATTTTCCGCTAACTGCGCATGCGCAATGTTCGCACTGCGACTGCGCCAAGTAAATTTGCTATGCAGTTAGGTATTTTACTCACGGCATTACGAGGTTTTTTCTTCATTCTGGTGATCGTAATGTGATTGACAGGAAGTGGGTGTTTCTGGGCGGAAACAGGCCGTTTTATGGGAGTGCTTGAAAAAACGCTACCGTTTCTGGGAAAACGCGGGAGTGGCTGGAGAAACGGAGGAGTGTCTGGGCGAACGCTGGGTGTGTTTGTGATGTCAAACCAGGAACGACAAGCACTGAACTGATCGCACTGGAAGAGTAAGTCTCGAGCTACTCAGAAACTGCACAGAGATGTCTTTTCGCAATATTGCGAATCTTTCGTTCGCAATTTTGATAAGGTAAGATTCACTCCCAGTAGGCGGTGGCTTAGCGTGTGCAAAGCTGCTAAAAGCAGTTTGCGAGCGAACAACTCGAAATGAGGGCCCAGATTCACATTACACTGCCCCCGTATCGCTCCATATTCACATTACACCACACTGTATCGCTCCATATTCACATTACACTGTCCCATATCATTCCTTATTCACATTACACTGCCCCATATTGCTCCATATTCACATTACACTGCACCGTATCACTCCATATTTACATTATACCACACCGTATCACTCCTTATTCACATTACACTGCCCCATATTGCTCCATATTCATATTACACTTCCCCATATCGCTCCATAGTCACATTACACTGCCCCCGTATCGCTCCATATTCACATTACACCGCACCGTATCATTCTATATTCACATTACACTGTCCCCTATCATTCTTTATTCACATTACATTGCTCCATATTCACATTACATCACGTCGTATCACTCCATATTCACATTACACTGCACCATATCGCTCCGTATTCACATTGCATCACACCATATCACTCATTCACATTACACTGCCCCCTATCGCTCCATATTCACATTACATCACACCATATTGCTCCATATTCACATTACACTGCACAGTAGTGCCCTTTGTACATGCTACATCACACAGTAGTGCACATTATACACTTAATGCCACACAATAGTAAGTGTATGCATGCAAAGTGTATATGTGTATTAGTACAGTATGTATGCAATGTGTGTGTGTGTGTGTGTGTGTGTGTGTGTGTGTGTGTGTGTGTGTGTGTGTGTGTGTGTTGTGCTGTGTGTGCAATGGGTATGTGTTTGACAAACTGAGACTGCGGCAGTGGGACCCCTTCTTAGTAGCAGCACTGCTGCACATTACCTGGCACCCAGAGGATCAGTGTAACGTGGCCACCCAGCTCCCTTTGCTGCTGCTTCAATTGCGGCTCTGCCTCTCTACAATGATTGGGACAGACACCGGCATTCTCCAGCACACACTGCTTAGCTTTGGTAGCCATGGGTGGTGTTTATCAGGACCAGGCTGGGGGCTCCTTCACTTATAACACAGCTTCAGAATACAGGGGACGGAGCTTACCTCAGCCAAGGGGGAGCTTCATGTGCCCAGGGTGCTACAGTGGTGATACAGCTTCTGTTGGCTGGAGGCGGAGCGTATCGCGACTGGGAACAGGGCCTAATGTGGCCGGAGATTTGTGAGGCCCAGGTACAGTAAAAGCCAGCGGTGTTTCAGGGAGGGACGGGCAAGTGGGAGAGGCTTAACCAGAGCTGCCATCAAAGTGCCCTAAACCTCCGCCGGCCATAGGCTTGGAATGCCCCTTGGCATTTGCCTAGGTTGCCTATTGACTAGGGCTGGCTCTGACCACATAGATGACTTTGTCACATAATCCACTCAAATAGGTAGAATAAGTAGTGGGACTGGGCCAATGGACAAGATACTGTAACCCCAAAAATATAATTTCAATGCGTTTCAACACACTGTGGCATCTTTTTCAAGAAGAGTGTCACCTAATGAGAAGGGAAACTTGCTGCTCAGCATGCTTATTTGGCCGCTTGTACAAGAGTTTACCTTATCATCTGTTTCCAGACTATCCAGGCACATGTGGGGAGTCACAACCAGCAGCAGCTCAAACTTACATTAAGTAGGTGGGCTGCTGCTACCCCCATGCCCATAGAGGAGATAGCCAGCTGCCAGTCCCAGGCCCCAGATCCGGCAGGTGCCAGGACCAGTGCATGCACAGACCTGGTTGTGCGACTGCGTATGTGCAAACCCCCATCTTCTATGGACTGCATTGGCTGCGGTCCATAGAAGCTGAATTGGGCTGTGCCAAAGGCAGGGAGTGGCTTCTGCTAATTGCAGACCGGTTTGGCAGTACCGGAGTGGGGAAGCACCTCCCAATAGGACTGCCTTGTGTGTCTGTGAGTGACAGGTAGGACTTCCAAAAGGAAGTCACAGACTGCATCTGGCTCACTGACACTAAAGGTGTGTACACACGGAGCGATATGGCTCCGCAATTTTGACTATATAGTCAAAATCGCTAAAAAAGTTAGTGCATATCACTCCGTGTGTACACAGCGAGCAATAGCGATGCGCATCCCCACCAGGTCGCTATCGCTGGGAAAAATAGACTGTGCAGGCAAGTCAATTTTGACTAGATCGCAGGAAAAGTAAAAGCATCCCCTCTATTTAAATTAGTTAGTCAAAGTCGCCCATAGCCAAAATCGCTTGCACAGTTAGTCAAAATCGCTGGTAAAGATAGTCAAAAACACCTACTGCCAGTTCAAGGAGGTGGATTTTACCTGGGGGTGCTGCAGTCCTGCAGCCCATAGGTAAAATCTGCCACTGGTCATATCATCTCACTCATCAGTATTGAGGTTGATGTTTGCAGCCCAATTTTTTTTATTTCTTTTTTTGACCAGAATACACCATGGAAGCATATGATTTATCTGGATTTTCTATTGTTTCTTTTTTCATTAATTTGCATATAATAGCACACATATGTTGTTTAATGTCTATTTTTTATATTTGTGCAGCAGTCGGCTTGTGGGCCATACTTACCAACTCCATGAGAGAGCAGCCAGGTCAGCTCAGCAGGGGGGTGGGGCAGGGCAATGATAGGCAGAATGGGGGTGGAGCATAGGCAGTACGGGTGCGTGGTTGCCACATCACATCATTTAAGCCATGCCCCAGCTCTGTAATGCCGATATTACCGGCATTATACTGCAGGACACGTGGCTATGATGACGCAATTCAACAAGAATCACCGACTGCCCGGACCTCCTACTTTACTCACTAAGTGGGCGGCCAGGCAGGGGAGACCACAAAAATCGGGAGACTTGCCTGAGCTTCCCGGGGACGGGCTGGTCACCCAATTTTCGGGAGCCTCCTGGCCTGTCTGGGAGAGTAGACAAGTATGTTGGGAGAGTTGGGAGGTGGTAGAGGCTAAGACTGTAGAGCAGTTTAAACATGCTTGGGACATACTTGTCCCAACCATGTTTAAATTGCTCTACAATCTTAGCCTCTACCACCTCTGATGGGAGGCTATTCCACTTGTCCACTACCCTTTCTGTGAAGGAAAACTTACTTCACAGAAAGGGTAGTGGACAAGTGGAATAGCCTCCCATCAGAGGTGGTAGAGGCTAAGACAGTAGAGCAATTTAAACATGCTTGGGATAGGCATATGAATATCCTTACAAAGAATTAAGGTTCAAAAAGGGTTGAGATTACCTAAAGGATAAAAAAGGGGCAGACTAGATGGGCCAAGTGGTTCTTATCTGCCATCAAATTCTATGTTTCTATGTTATGTTGTGGGCTTGTGGATATTAACTAGTGATTTTGTATTGTGACATACTGTACATGCAGAGCATCTCTCATATATCACTTTAGAGGTGTCTGCTGCACTTGCGAATGATCTGCTCCAACCCCGCACTTAGGGGGGTATTCAGCATGAACGGAATTGAGATGCGATCGCATCTCCCCAGTGTGCTGACCCAGTGCACACACGAAGGACATGCATCTCACTTATGCGAACGCCTCTGCCTGATTGACAGGCAGAGACATTCGCTGGGGGGTACAGTGCAGTGACACAGCGTTGCAGGGGCTGTGACGCAAAAATGGCTGCTCTGTGCCTGCCTTCGCAGCCTGGATTCATCATGCTTACATGTGCCATCACTCCCATTGCAAAACTGTATCACTTCAGGAAATAAAGATGGCTTCAAGGTTATTTGTCAGTGAAGATTGAAACATCCTTGTTAGGGAAAGCTAGGAATATAGAAATTGTCATTGAGAATTGTATTTTTCATCACTCTTCTCATCACACTCATTATTATTGTGTTATATTGGAATATGCATATATCTGTGATTAGATTGATTGTCCTATTGAATTACTAAATGTTTCTGCATGCCATTAGCTAAAGACATCTGTTATTAACCAATCTTCTTTGATGTCATCTTATTCTTGTGATTGTCTAATTTTTGCCAAATAACTAATCATCCTCTTCAATCCAGAGTTCATTGCGGCTCAATAAAAAGGTATTCATCTGTTGCGAATCAATCTGTCCTATCTCTCTGAGCAAAGTATTACAGACAAGGGGGGTGATTCCGAGTTGTTCGCTCGTTATTTTGGTTCGCTACGGAGCGATTAGTCACAAACTGCGCATGCACATTGTACGCAGCGCGACTGCGCCAAGTAAATTAGCACAAAAGTTTGGTATTTTACTCACGGCGTAACAAAGTTTTTTCATCGCTCTGCTGATCGTAGTGTGATTGACAGGAAGTGGGTGTTTCTGGGCGAAAACTGTCCGTTTTATGGGAGTGTGCGGAAAAACACAGGCATGCTAGTTGAAAACGCAGGAGTGTCTGCAGAAACGGGGGAGTGGCTAGGCGAACGCTGGGTGTGTTTGTGACATCAAACCAGGAACGAAAAGGACTGAGCTCGACGCACTAGCAGAGTAAGTCTGGAGCTACTCAGAAACTGCGGGGTAATCGTTACGAGAAAATTAGCGAACCCTTCATTAGCAAATCTGCTATGCTAAGATACACTCCCAGCAGGCGTAGGCTTAGCGTGTGCAATGCTGCTAAAAGCAGCTAACGAGCGAACAACTCGGAATCACCCCCATAGTCCCCTAACATCTGTGATACCTGTACCAACCGGGTGTAGTACTGCTGTCCGGCGGTCAGGAGACCGCCGGTCAGCTTACCGACGCCGGGATCCCGGCAGCATACCGATGCCGGGATCCCGGCGGGGAGGGGTGAGTGCAGCAAGCCCCTTGCGGGCTCGCTGCGCTCGCCATGCTGTGGGCTCGGTGGCGACCTGCGGTCGCCACGGGTTCTATTCCCACTCTATGGGTGTCGTGGACACCCACGAGTGGAAATAGTCCCTGTTGGTCGGCATGCCGGCGGAGGTCATGTGACTGTCGGTCAGCTGACCGGCGGTCACATGACTACCACCCTTCCAACCACTTAGACATACCTGCCAACCCCGGGGTGTTACACAGGCAGATGCAGGCATCTTAAGGCAAGATGTTCATTGCTCACATCTTTAAAAAGACAAGTCTCTTGCTAAAAGTGCTTGGTACAATCACAGCATACAGATGTCACAGAAGCACAATGATGGTCACAGAATGCACACTAACAGAGCTCACAGGCACCTTTTTATAGTAAGAGCACCAAACAGCAGGCTGTAATCCTGACGAATGTTATACAATATCTTTAATGCATCTGCGGGTATGTACATCTGATATGCCTATGAATAATGTTGTTCACAGACATACAAATGAGTCTCCACTCATCATTGCCGTGATGCATTTGCAGTGACTACACATGCCCAGGTGCAAATAGTCACACCTGCGATCACACAATGCATTTCCTATGGATTGTGGGTGCGATAATTTGCACGTGTCCGTACATGGGCCCTCATTCCGAGTTGATCGGTCGCAAGGCGAATTTAGCAGAGTTACACACGCTAAGCCTACGCCTACTGGGAGTGTATCTTAGCTTCTTAAAATTGCGACCGATGTAATCGCAATATTGCGATTACAAACTACTGAGCAGTTTCTGAGTAACTTCAACCTTACTCTGCCTGTGCGATCAGTTCAGTGCTTGTCGTTCCTGGTTTGACGTCACAAACACACCCAGCGTTCGCCCAGACACTCCCCCGTTTCTCCGGCCACTCCTGCGTTTTTTCCGGAAACGGTAGCGTTTTCAACCACACGCCCATAAAACGCCGTGTTTCCTGCCCAGTAACACCCATTTCCTGTCAATCACATTACGATCGCCGGAGCGATGAAAAAGCCGTGAGTAAAAATACTATCTTCATTGTTAAATTACTTGGTGCAGTCGCAGTGCGAATATTGCGCATGCGTACTAAGCGGATTTTCATTGCGATGCGATGAAAAATACCGAGCGAACGACTCGGAATGAGGGCCCTGGGCACTCTGATCGTGGCATACTAGTCGTACCCGCGAAGAGTCATGGGTGCGATGAAGATGGATGTATTTGTATCACATCACCCATGCAGTACAGCAGATGCCGATACATAATGCAGTTATATTGTTACATCTGACTGTGTGTACGGGCGACCCACCGATCAACCCATATGCCAGCCACAGGAACCATCACAACTAGGTCCTGTGGCCAGACATGCTGTATCAGTAGGTTGGTAAGTGTGTATGCTGTATGGCATGCTTACTATATCAGTTGGTCGGTGGATCAGCTGGATGACCAATCCATCATTACAGTGGGTACCCAGACTAATACTAGAACCCAAATCAGGAAACAGTCTTCCAAAATATAAATACAGCTTACATTTCACAGGAACTTGTCAATTGCATTCACCCTTTCATATATTTGTAATCCAAACCAGTTTTCCTTAAACAGGATTTACTATGGCACATAACTGTTCCTTTCCTTAACAGTATCTTAGAAGACTCCACAGCAGGAGCAAACGCAGGATTTAGTGTGAGGACGGAGGGAGCTGCTGAGCATGCTCAGCCAGCAGATACCCCATCCACCCCTCCAGTCTACCACCTCCAAAGTAACAAATATACATAGTAATTGCTTCAGAGTTCCATTGAACCATTTGCAGTCCATTAATCCATGGATCCCAGGGGGCAGTATGGAGTTGCCTCACTCCACACCTTTTGAGGAAAAAGAAAATGCAGGCGCACACTCTAAGGACTAAGAATATTGATATTTAAAACAATTTTTATAAACTTTACATATATAATACATTTTCATAAACTCTACAATTAACATGGAGTGAGGTTCTTAGCGTATGGTTGGCCAAAAATGCTCGCCCATCCACCACATAAAGGTGTAAACCTCAGATGGGTCCCTTACATCCTTAATAGTAACATATTATATCAATGTACAGTATCTATGTGTTACCTGATATAGTGCCCATTCTAATACTTAGACAGCAATGTAGGAACCTGTGCTGATTAAAATCACCTAAAGGTAGATGGGAAGCATGCTAATATCAAGCAGAAGGAATCTCAACCTTGAAATGTATACATAAAATGGGGGGGGGGGGGGTGGACTTGGACTGAACACCCTAATTTTAAACATAACAGGGGGTGCTACCATGCTTGCCCATCCACGTCAAAATGAACCTCATCAGTTGGGTCCCTAACAACCCTACTACTAACATCCCTAACACTAACACATTATATCAAGTTATGTAGTACTTGCCTATAAGAGTGCCCATTCTAATACGTAGACAGCAATGTAGGAACCCATGCTGATTAATATCAACTACAGGAAGATGGGAGGGGTGCTAATACTTATTATGTTCACCGTGATATGGTGGATGAGAATGTTACTTGTATAGTTTATCAAAATGATTTGCTAACACAGTCCTGTAGTCCTGGACCCTCATGGGCGAAAAAGGGGCCGCCTGGGTGTTAGTACATACGAAAATGTGATAAACCCCCCGAAAACTGGAGTTTTATCGTATTTTCCCTTTAGTACATCCCACCCTATGTGAGTTAGTAATGTGAGTAGTGCTCTTGGCTTTGATGAGCAGGTGTGTTTTTAGGCATGCTTGAAAGAATGTAAACTAGCAGACAATCTAATAGGCTTGTGTGAAATAGTAACTGGGCTATTCATAGTTTCATCCTTTGGTCCAGGGCCGGACTGGCCATCTGGCACTTCTGGCAAATGCCAGAAGGGCCGATGGCCACTTGGGCCGGTCCAGCGGTCACTGAGACACGCTGCCGCTCAGTCCAGCGGCAGCATGTCTCAGCTGTCAGGAGAGGAGAGCAGAGCTGCGGCGGCTTCGCTCAAACCAGCCGCCGGTTCGTGAGCCAATCAGAGCTCGCGGACCGGCAGCCAATCAGAAGCCGCCGGTCCGCGAGCTCTGATTGGCTCACGAACCGGCGGCTGGTTTGAACGAAGCCGCCGCAGCATCAGACACAGTCGCGCTGGCGGGCGCTCTGCTCTCCTGATTCATCCCCGTCCCTCACAGCCCGGAGGAGCAGCAGCAGCAGCAGCAGCAGTGCAGCAGCGGTAAGTAGCTGCAGCACTGGCTGCTGAGGGGACAACTGTATATCTGGCACTGTGGGGGCAATTGGCTGGCACTGTGGGGCATTTGTATACCTGGCACTGTGGGGGCAATTGTTTACCTGGCACTGTGGGGGCATTTGTATACCTGGCACTGTGGGGGCAATTGTATACCTGGCACTGTGGGGGCAATTGTATACCTGGCACTGTGGGGGCAATTGTTTACCTGGCACTGTGGGGGCATTTGTATACCTGGCACTGTGGGGGCATTTGTAAACCTGGCACTGTGGGGGCAATTGTATACCTGGCACTGTGGGGGCAATTGTATACCTGGCACTGTGGGGGCATTTGTATACCTGGCACTGTGGGGGCAATTGTTTACCTGGCACTGTGGGGGCATTTGTATACCTGACACTGTGGGGGCATTTGTATACCTGGCACTGTGGGGGCAATTGTGGATCTGGCACTGCACTATTGGGGGCATATAATGTAAATTTCGGCTCATACTGGGTGCTATAATGTGAATTTTGGCTCATACTGTGTGGTATAATGTGAAAGAGGCACCAGTACTAGATAGTATAAGGGGTCCTACTATTGTGGTGCATAATGCGTATAAGGGGTGTATGGTGTGATAAACTACACTGAAGGACACGCCCCCTTTTGAGTGGCCACACCCCCTTTTCCGGAGCGCGCGCGCGCCGAAGGCGCGCGCTTATTTACAAACTTCACATTTACATACCCCCACTTAAAAATTTCCACTTCAACCACAGGTTGTGTGTATTTTAATAGAAAATGATGTACGCTTGTATGTTGTTAGAATATTAATTATATTTGTAAGAGCATAGACTAATAAGTGGGAGGAGTCAGGAATAGTAAGGGGAGGAGTCACAAAGGTGGGCCTGTGTGCTTCAAAAATGCCAGGGCCTATTTTTAGTCCCAGTCCGCCCCTGCTTTGGTCTATATATCTGCAAAGTCAAGATCTGCACACAGATATTTTCCAACAGGCTATGGGCTCAGGCACACAAAGTCCACAAGCCCCAAGCTACTATGACACCCAGAGCAGCATACAGAGGCCATCTTAAGCACATTTGCTGTGCAGACTGCCATAACGTACAGAGTAAAGACAGCACAGAGTACTTCTAGTGCCATGTGTCAGCACAGAAGCTAGTCAGTACACAGAAGCTGCATACAACACAGAATTTTGCAGCACAGAAGCTGTTTAGTGCATAAAGATTGCATAGTTATGTCTAAAAAAAGCTTGAATACAGAAGCTATTCCCATAATGGGGTTTGTCAAGCTAAAATGTGCAGAGATTTACACCGATGTGTCCACTCATCGTAGCACCGCTAAGATATGCTAGGCTGTCTATGCTCATACCTGCAGGTTTACCATACACTGCACATGGATCGTGGGGATGAGTGTATGCATGCCCCTGGGAAAGTCAGGAGAACGAATTGACAGAATAGGAGAGGAGTGGGTTAAACCTCAGCTAGTCTGGGAGGCAGGACGGTAAGGCATTATGGGAGTTTATGATTAGCCAATAGGAATGAATGTTTGGGGTAGGTGGAAAGGGACCTTAAGCCTGGTGAAAGGGCTGGGTCAGCCTCTTCTGCTTTTGTCGTGGTGAGGGTGAGTGCTCTTCCCCCCTTTGTCTCCTTGCTGTGCTGCTTGCCATTGTGAAATATTAGGTTGCTGCTGCTGTGGCAGTGTGCTTTATACTGTGCCTCCTCTGTCCCCATTACCTGGGATTAACTTGCATACCCTCCAACATTTTACACAGAAAAATCGGTACAAATCCAAAAAAGGGGCGTGCCACGGGTAAGGGGGCATGGCCACACCCCTTTTCCTATGCTTTCAATGGAAGTTTGGAGAGCCAAAAATCGGTACAGACCAAAAAAAAAAAAAGGTACTGTACCTACTAAAAAGGTACAGTTGGAGGGTATGAACTTGTGGCCTGCCATGCCCCGTCCCCGCCGATCCTCTGGCCCCCCTGCCCGCTATATTGATGCAGCTTCTGCTCGGGAGCTGGCATCCGGTGCCCCGGGCCTGAGCACTGTGCTCACGGCCAGGGCTGAGCCTGCTGGCGCTGCTGGCGCTGCTGCGGGTGCCCGTCCAGTGCGGCGGCGCGTGCGTCTGCCCCTTCGCCGGCTAGGCCACGGGCGCCGGAGGGATCCCTCCGGCGCGGCGGCGGCTGCCGGGGGACAGGGCGGCGGGCGGTGGCGAACTGGATCTGGCAGCCAGCGGGTGGAGCCGCCCGGGGTGCCCGCTGGTGTGAATCCCCCGCCAGCTGCTGCGGCACGGGGACGCGTGCGTGCACGTTCCTTGCACCCTCCACTGCTGAGAGTCACCGGCGGCTCCCCAGAGAATGAGGGGACTGCTTGTAGGGATGGGGCCAGTGGCTCTTCCACTGGCTGTCCCTTAAGCCAGGCGATTTCCGTGTCGCGGGCGCGCGCGCGCCTGTGGGGCTGCTGGACTCCCTGGGCGCGCTCCTTGTTCTAGCAGGGGGGCTCCCGGGGGCCTTTGGTGGTGTCGGCACGGGACCAGAGGGGGGGGGGTGATGCCTGGAGGCGGGGGTCAGCAAGTTCTCCCGATGGGGGGGGGGCAGTGGGGGCCGGGGCAGCGCTGTGGCTCGTGGTGCACCGCAGGAGAGAATGGGGGTTCTTAGGGCGGCTAGCGCCGGTCCCAGGCGGGGCCGGCTTGGGCGGCGTGAAGACGCGGTTGGAGCCATCCCTGCTTCGGACCCGGGGACTGGGGGGACCACTGGAGCTGTGGCTCCGGATCCCTCCGCCGTTGCGACTGCAATGTCGGCCATGACGGCGGCGTTTGCACCATTTTTGTCGACTTTGTCTCCGGGTGGCGTTTCCGTGGTTCCCGCTTCGGTCGACGCGGCCGTTCTCCCAGGTGCTTCTGGCCCCGCCATGGCGCAGTTTCTACAGGCGTGTTGCAGTCTGGGCTCCGCCGCTGCATTGCTGGGGAGCGCTACCCCATCGCCCGCAGGGGCGTCTGCTTTCATTCCCGCCAGGGGGGCTTCGGCTCCTGTGGCGGTTGTCCCTTCTTTTTCAGGTGCGGATCCGGATGGCGATCAGGACGAGGAGCCAGTCGTGGCCGACGTTTCACCTTCCATAGGCGAGCCTGCCGGTGAGTGGGAAGCCGATACAGGTGCTATGTCGCTGGGGTCCTCTTCTTCCTCGTACGGCAGTACATCAAGTAGATCTTCTTCCTCTTCTTCGTCGTGCCAGTCTGCGGTTAGTAGCACCGCAAAGGCTAGGAAGAGGGCTATGCACAGTAAAGGGAAAGGAAAAGGATCTGTCTTGGGTGCACAAAGTTTAAAATATAACTTTTAATTATTTCCGTTAAAATTAGGATTTGACACTATATTGTAGCGTATTCTACTGAGTAGCTAATATGCGAAATATTAAAACCACAAATAACAAATATGTGAAAGTATAACAACACTGTGAATTATAGAAAAAGAAAATAAACATAGATTTAAAAAAACTGAGCGTCTGTTTGGTGTCTGTTCTGTTAAGTCCCTGTTTTTATATATATCAATATTCTTTCACGTTTGTATTTCACATAGATATAATTGTGTTCAAATAATAACCTCAATGTTTAGAAGAATGTTTCTAGCACTTAAATGTTTGAAAAAATGTTTCTGGCACAGAGCCCGGATTCTATGACTAGAACATATGTTGCAATCTTAAAGGATGTGATACATTGGGGGAAATTTACTAAGCTCCCGATTTTGACCGAGATGCCGTTTTTTCATCAAGGTGTCATCTCGGTAATTTACTAAACACTAATCACGGCAGAGATGAGGGCATTCGTAATTTTTTGCAAGTCCAAGTAAAAAATTACGAATGAATACACCATCGGTCAAAACGCGGCTGTTTAAGTATGAATCTCGGTCATTTACTAAGAAGTGCAAAGCAAAAAAAAAAAAACACTGCCGTGAAAAATTACAACTCGTAAAAAAGTGCTAAAAAAAAACAGACCTTTTTTTTTTATTCGTGATTGGATAGGCATGCACGGATCCATGAGATCCGTGCATGTATATCAGTGGGAAGGGGTGGGAAAGTGCTTATTTTTTCAAAAAAAAATTGCGTGGGGTCCCCCCTCCTAAGCATAACCAGCCTCGGGCTCTTTGAGCCGATCCTGGTTGCAGAAATATGGGGAAAAAAATGACAGGGGTTCCCCCATATTTAAGCAACCAGCATCGGGCTCTGCGCCTGGTCCTGGTCCCAAAAATACGGGGGACAAAAAGAGTAGGGGTCCCCCGTATTTTTAAAACCAGCACCGGGCTCCACTAGCTGGACAGATAATGCCACAGCCGGGGGTCACTTTTATATAGTGCCCTGCGGCCGTGGCATCAAAAATCCAACTAGTCACTCCTGGCCGGGGTACCCTGGGGGAGTGGGGACCCCTTCAATCAAGGGGTCCCCCCCCCCAGCCACCCAAGGGCCAGGGGTGAAGCCCGAGGCTGTCCCCCCCCATCCAATGGGCTGCGGATGGGGAGGCTGATAGCCTTTGTTGTAAAAGAAAAGATATTGTTTTTAGTAGCAGTACTACAAGGCCCAGCAAGCCTCCCCCGCATGCTGGTACTTGGAGAACCACAAGTACCAGCATGCGACGGAAAAACGGGCCCGCTGGTACCTGTAGTACTACTACTAAAAAAATACCCAAAAAAAGACAAGACACACACACCGTGAAAGTATAATTTTATTACATACATACACACATACATACATACTTACCTTAAGTTCCCACGCAGGTCGGTCCTCTTCTCCAGTAGAATCCAAGGGGTACCTGTTGAAGAAATTATACTCACGAGATCCAGGGGTCCAGGCTCCTCGGGAAATCCAGGGGTAATCCACGTACTTGAAAAAAATAACAAAACGGTGTCCCGACCACGAACTGAAAGGGGACCCATGTTTGCACATGGGTCACCTTTCCACGAATGCCAGAAACCCACTTTGACTTCTGTCTAAGTGGGTTTCTTCAGCCAATCAGGGAGCGCCACGTTGTAGCACTCTCCTGATCAGCTGTGTGCTCCTGTCCTCACTGACAGGCGGCACACGGCAGTGTTACAATGTAGCGCCTATGCGCTACATTGTAACCAATGCTGGGAACTTTCTGCTCAGCGGTGACGTCACTTTAGGTCAACCGCAGGGCAGAAAGTTCCCATCATTGGTTACAATGTAGCGCATAGGCGCTACATTGTAACACTGCCGTGTGCCGCCTGTCAGTGAGGACAGGAGCACACAGCTGATCAGGAGAGTGCTACAACGTGGCGCTCCCTGATTGGCTGAAGAAACCCACTTAGACAGAAGTCAAAGTGGGTTTCTGGCATTCGTGGAAAGGTGACCCATGTGCAAACATGGGTCCCCTTTCAGTTCGTGGTCGGGACACCGTTTTGTTATTTTTTTCAAGTACGTGGATTACCCCTGGATTTCCCGAGGAGCCTGGACCCCTGGATCTCGTGAGTATAATTTCTTCAACAGGTACCCCTTGGATTCTACTGGAGAAGAGGACCGACCTGCGTGGGAACTTAAGGTAAGTATGTATGTATGTGTGTATGTATGTAATAAAATTATACTTTCACGGTGTGTGTGTCTTGTCTTTTTTTGGGTATTTTTTTAGTAGTAGTACTACAGGTACCTGCGGGCCCGTTTTTCCGTCGCATGCTGGTACTTGTGGTTCTCCAAGTACCAGCATGCGGGGGAGGCTTGCTGGGCCTTGTAGTACTGCTACTAAAAACAATATCTTTTCTTTTACAACAAAGGCTATCAGCCTCCCCATCCGCAGCCCATTGGATGGGGGGGGACAGCCTCGGGCTTCACCCCTGGCCCTTGGGTGGCTGGGGGGGGGGACCCCTTGATTGAAGGGGTCCCCACTCCCCCAGGGTACCCCGGCCAGGGGTGACTAGATGGATTTTTGATGCCACGGCCGCAGGGCACTATATAAAAGTGACCCCCGGCTGTGGCATTATCTGTCCAGCTAGTGGAGCCCGGTGCTGGTTTTAAAAATACGGGGGACCCCTACTCTTTTTGTCCCCCGTATTTTTGGAACCAGGACCAGGCGCAGAGCCCGATGCTGGTTGCTTAAATATGGGGGAACCCCTGTCATTTTTTTTCCCATATTTCGGCAACCAGGATCGGCTCAAAGAGCCCGAGGCTGGTTATGCTTAGGAGGGGGGACCCCACGCAATTTTTTTTTTTAATTTTACAGTGTTTAATTAAAAAAAAAAAAAATAGAACCCCAGCACGGATCACACAGATCCGGCCGAGATTAATTGTAAAAAAGTCGGCAGTGTTTTGCTAATCACTGCCGTAAAAAACACAAAAAAAACACGAATGACATCGACATCGGAAGAAAAGAAAAACCCGAATACGACAGCTTAGTAAATCCATCGTAACAAATTCAAAAAGTTGCAGTTTTACACTTTCGATGTCATTCGTGATTGAACTTTGACCTGAAACGGGAAAATACGAATCTTAGTAAATTTACCCCATTGTTCCTATGTTCTTTAATTTGTTACGAATCACTTAGATTTCCACGATCAGTCACACATAGATTTATGTGGCGCCACTCTCATTAATAAATAGGACCGTTGTAAACAAATAGTATGCCTTTTAGTTATGGTATCAAGTCCCCATATACCGTATATACTCGAGTATAAGTCGACCCGAATATAAGCCGAGGCACCTAATTTTACCACAAAAAACTGGGAAAAATTACTGACTCTAGTATAAGCCTAGGGTGGGAAATGCACGGTGCCAGGGGTTTTCATGCTCAGGGTGTCATGCTCGTTGCCAGGGATTTTATGCGGTAGGTGTTATGCTTGTTGCCAGGGGGTAATGTTTGTTTCTAGGGTTGTGCCCCCAGTGCCACATATACCCCCAGTGACAGATAAAAACATGCCCCCGTTGCTTTGCCCCCAGTAGTTATGCCCCTTCTTTGCCCCCAGTATTTGTGCCCCCTCTTTCATTGCCCACAGTAGTTATGACCCCTCTTTCTTTGCCCCAGTAGTTGTGGTGCCCCCTTTCTTTGCCCCCAGTAGTTGTTGTGCCCCCTTTCTTTGCCCCCAGTAGTTGTTGTGCCCCCTTTCTTTGCCCCCAGTAGTTGTTGTGCCCCCTTTGTTTGCCCCCTGTTACTGTGCCCCCTTTGCAGCTTACAAACATAAACACACACTAAAACAATACTTACCACTGCCCCGCTCCTGCTTCCCGACCGCTTCTTCTGCTGCTGCGCTGCTCCGCTCCGTCTGGCCGCCGCTCCATCTGTTCATCCGCTCCGTCTGGCTGCCGCTCCATCTGGATCCCCGCTCCGTCTGGCCGCCGATCCATCTGGTCGCCGCTCCGTCTGGCCGCCCGCGCCGGCGCCCGCTTCCCGGCACCCGATCATCTCTATGGGAGAGACGTCATGACGTCTCTCCCATAGCAACGCCGCACAGACACTAGAGGTCAATAATGACCTCTAGTGTCTGTCCCTGGAGCCGGCTGCAGCGGACGCCCACACAGCCCACGGCGTCTGCTGCAGCCGTTGACTCGAGTATAAGCCGAGGGGGGCTTTTTCAGCATAGAAAACTGTGCTGAAAAAGTCGGCTTATACTCGAGTATATACGGTAAGTTTTACTGATATGCAGATCTCAGTATAGTAGTATGATATCTCATTACACAAATTATCAGATTATTAGTCATCTTATTTAATTCACAGTGTTGTTATACTTTCACATATTTGTTATTTGTGGTTTTAATATTTCGCATATTAGCTACTCAGTAGAATACGCTACAATATAGTGTCAAATCCTAATTTTAACGGAAATAATTAAAAGTTATATTTTAAACTTTGTGCACCCAAGACAGATCCTTTTCCTTTCCCTTTACTGTGCATTTACAATATGATCTGTGGTAGCACCCCCTTGGAAATATGAGCAATTGATGAGATACGTGAAATAGGGGCCTCTTTCATAATTTCTTTTCCTGTGCAACTGACTTTCCCTCTCCCCTCCCCCTCCCACCATTTCCTTCACTTCTTCCCCCTTTTTTGTAGGAAGAGGGCTATCAAGTACGCGCGGCGTGAGGCACGGCACCGGGATAAACGGTCTCTGGAGAGTAGTAGTAGTTCCCGTCGGGAAAGGAGGAGGCGTAATTTGCCGGGCGTGGTTCGCTGCGAGTGCACAGCAGTCTTGCGAGGGTTGCGTGAGAGTTGCAGGAGAAAGATTAGAAGGGGGGAATACGTCAACCTTTTTACGTTGACAGTGGACACCAAGAGGGAAGGTAAGGAAGCGCTTGTGAAGGGCTGTATTGGGGAGGAGGCCTTCCGCTCATTTGACAACTGGTTGGCGGGTTTCTGTGTCTTCGCGGCGTGCTACTTGGAGGATCGCCCTGATGAACACATGAACGTCATCAGGTATATCCACCTCGTGCATGACATGCAGCGTCAGTCTAAGGACGATTCGTGGCTGCATTATGACAAGCAATTTCGTCAGAAGCACGATTGCCTGCACATCATTGACATCGGATGCAAAGATGTGGAGGTATGGCTTCGGGTCACGCGAGCGCAGGATATGAAGATGGTGACTAAGGGGGCGGCTGTGGCGCAGGCCACGGCGGCGAGTCAGTTTCAGCCCGCGGTTGAGGCTCCGCCGCGCCGCCCTTGGACCGCGGCCCATTCTCCGCAGCAGGCGCCGGCGAAGGGGAAGTGTTCCGCGTTCAACAATTCCACGTGCCCCCTCTGGCAACGGTGTCGTTTTCGCCACCTTTGCTTACGATGTAACGGATCCCACCCTGCTTCCAATTGCTTCCGCGGGGGGCGACCGGGTGCCAGGGTGGCCGCGGGCCCAGCCGGAAAAACAGCTTGGGGGCTTGCCGCTAGTTAGGGTGCCGACCCCGGTTCGTTTGGGGGCCATGCTAAAATGGTCGGGGTGGTACCCAAACCCAGACGACGCAAAATTTCTGCGGGAGGGTTTTGCGTCGGGTTTTCATTTACCAGTGGTGGGGGGAGGTTTTGGTTCGGGCCGCCAGGAACCTGCAGTCTGCTTGGGATATCCCCGACGTGCTTCGGGAAAAGGTTGAGCAGGAGGTTCGCCTGGGGAGAATGGCGGGCGCCTTTGCGCTGCCGCCTGTCGAGGATTTGATTATTTCCCCGGTGGGGGTCGTGCCCAAAAAGGCTCCGGGTAAGTTCTGGCTCATTCAACATTGGTCTTATCCATCTGGGTCCTCGGTGAACGATGCAATTTCGCCGGAATATTGTTCGGTGGTGTATCAGTCCTTTGAGGATGCTTTGGACATGGTTCGGGGCTGTGGAAACGGGGCCCTCATGGCTAAACTGGATGTTGAATCGGCTTTTCGCTTACTCCCCTTTGCACCCGGAGTCGTTTCGATTCATGGGTTTTTGCGTCGGGGAGGAATACTTTGTAGACAAGTGTCTGCCTATGGGGTGTTCTGTTTCGTGTGCCTTTTTCGAAAAGTTCAGCACCTTTTTACATTGGTGTGTGGAGTTTTCTTGCGGAGGTAGCGGGATTGCACATTACCTGGATGATTTTTTGTGCATGGGGCCCGCGGGTTCTCCTCGCTGTGGTTTCCTGCTGTTTTCGCTGCGTGCCTTGTTGGGGCATTTTGGCGTCCCTGTGGCCGAGGACAAGATGGAGGGGCCCCTCTCCTGTTTGTCCTTTTTAGGTTTTGAGATCGATACGGTCGCGGGGGCTTGCCGGCTGCCTCAGGACAAGGTTGCGAAGCTTCGGGAGTCCATTGCGCAGTGCTCGGAGCGGCGTAAGGTGACGTTGCGGGAGACTCAATCCCTCCTAGGCCTGTTGAACTTTGCCTGTCGGGTGATTCCCATGGGCCGGGTTTTTTGTTGGAAGTTGGAACGGTCCACGGCTGGGGTGTCCAGTCCGCACCATTTTGTCCGTTTCTCGGCTGAGATTAGGCGAGACCTCGCTATGTGGGTTTTGTTTCTGGCAGATTTCAATGGTGTGCTGATCTGGATGGCCCCACTCGTTGACAGTTTCGACCTGCAGTTGTTTACGGATGCAGCGGGCTCGTTGGGGTTCGGTTGTTACCTAGACGGGGCTTGGTGCGCAGCCTCATGGCCCGAGTCTTGGTCGCGGGAGGGGCTGACCGGCGACCTGTTGTTGCTGGAGCTTTTTCCCATCATGGTGGCCTTGGAGGTTTGGGGAGAGCGCCTTCGCGATCGCAGTATTCTCTTCCGCTGCGATAACTTAGGGGTCGTGCACGCGGTTAACAACCAATGAGCTAAGGCCCTCCGGGTCATTCGGGTGTTGTCGCGACTCGTGCTGACTTGTATGCGCTGCAATATTCTGTTTAGGGCTCAACACGTCCCCGGGGTTGATAATGGGATCGCCGATGCATTGTCCAGGGGGCAGTGGGATAGGTTCCGTTTGCTGGCCCCGGAGGCTGATTTGGCAGGTTTGCCCTGCCCTTCTTATGTTTGGCAGGTCATCATGGCGGATTGGAAGGGCTAGCAGAGCTGTCTTTGGCTCCGTCCACTCTCGCTGGATACAATCGGGCCTGGAAGGAGTGGGAAGACTTTTCCCATGACCAAGGGCCTAGAGGTAAGAGGGGTCAGAGCTTGTTTCTAGACTTCGTTTGGCAACTCTTTGTAACGGGGAGATCGAGGGCCGTGGTGTCTCGATACCTCGCCGGGATATCCTTTTATTCTAAATTGAAGGGTATGCTGGATTTTACGAAGGGTTTCCTGCTGGCGAGGGCGCTTAGAGGTTGGGTGCGCTCGGCACCGGTCCCTCCTGATGGTCGGCGCCCTATTGATGCGTCCCTGCTTTCTTCCCTCTTGGTGGCGGGGGTGGCAGACTCCCGTTTTGAAGCGCTCCGGTTTCAGCTTGCTTTTTCCATGGCTTTCCATGGCGCGTTCAGGGTTTCTGAGCTGGTTGCGGCTTCTAAGAAGTCCGAGGCCATGATGCGGCGCGCAGATGTTGTCGTGGGTGGGGGGTCCGTGCTGTGCAGGCTGCGCCGCTCCAAAACTGATCAGATGGGTAGAGGTCATTGGATATCTTTGGCACCATCGGGTGGTGAGGACTGTTGTCCGGTGGCATTGGCTAGTCGGTATGCGGAGATCAGGCCCTTGTCTGAGGGGTCTTGGCTGGGGTCGCCATTGACGAAGTACCAATTTACATGGATGATGCGGCGCTGCCTGTCCAGTTTGGAGTCCATGTCGACCATGTCACTGTCGACCAATAGTGGTCGACCTAATGACCTAATGACTGTCGACCTTAACATGGTTGCCCATCCAAACAGATTCCTCCGGGCACAATTTCTAAACTGACGTCTGGAGGAGGGGCATAGAGGGAGGGGCCAGCCCACACGTTTAAAGTCATTTAGTGCCGATGGCTCCTACAGTCCTGTCTATACCCCGTGGTACTAAATGGACCCCAGCATCCTCTAGGACATTAGAGAAATGTACATTACTTAAATACAGTAGTAATAATGTGCAGTACTGGACTGTACTTACTCCTCAGGGACAGCCGCAGTAATTCCAGTTTCCTGGGCTCCCTGGTGACCAGATCACTCCACTTCCTCTGGAGTGACCTGAGGCTGCAGGACTGGCCATATTTTGCTCGGATCTCAAGGCGGGCTTTATTGTAAGCCCGCCGCTTCTCCGAGTTCGTAGTAAATGGCCGGTCCCGCCACCTAAGCAGGATCAGAAGCTCCCCTCTAATGTAGCGTCTCCCTGCCATTTTTGCCTGATGTACAGTAAGACGCCGGATGCAGTCCACAAACCGTGGATTGAATCTGTAGCCCACAATGCGTGCAAACTGAATTTGCTTCCCCACCTGCAATGTGGTATACCCATAACGGATTTTATCCGGTGTCTGTGTACAAAACATAATGGAGCCCAGCGGGAAAGAAAAAACAGACCAAACAAGTGTATTTATTGAAAAAAAAATATAAAAATAAATTCACCAGAAAAAAAAAAAATTCCAGTCTCAACAGGATTCGAACACGGGATACACGCATTGCAAGCAGACACTGTAACCATTATGCCACTGCTCACCATGTTATGAGTTGGTACTCCAGGTAAATATATGATGTGTTTTGATGTGGTGTACTATTAACGGATTTTGTCCGGTGTCTGTGTACAAACCATATTTATATTAGAAGGGATTAGGTACTTGGTTTGTCTTTTTTGGAGGCACAAGTATTATTTATATATTTTTAAAAAGATTATTTTTTTAATTTTTTATTTTTTTAAATGGAATGGGAAAAACCCGAAAAAAAATGGCGTGGGGTCCCCCCTCCAAAGCATAACCAGCCTCAGGCTCTTCGAGCCGGTCCTGGTTCTAAAAATCCGGGGGGGAAACGGACAGGGGATCCCCCGTATTTTTAAAACCAGCACCGGGCTCTGCGCCTGGTGCTGGTGCAAAAAATACGGGGGACAAAAAGAGTAGGGGTCCACCGTATTTTTTACACCAGCATCGGGCTCCACTAGCTGGACAGATAATGCCACAGCCGGGGGTCACTTTTATACAGTGCCCTGCGGCCGTGGCATTAAATATCCAACTAGTCACCTCTGGCCGGGGTACCCTGGGGGAGTGGGGACCCCTTCAATCAAGGGGTCGTCCCCCCAGCCACCCAAGGGCCAGGGGTGAAGCCTGAGGCTGTCCCCCCCATCCAAGGGCTGCGGATGGGAGGCTGATAGCCTTGAGAAAAATGACAGAATATTGTTTTTCCAGTAGTACTACAAGTCCCAGCAAGCCTCCCCCACAAGCTGGTACTTGGAGAACCACAAGTACCAGCATGCGGGAGAAAAACAGGCCCGCTGGTACCTGTAGTTCTACTGGAAAAAAAATACCCAAATAAAAACAGGAGACACACACCGTGACAGTAAAACTTTATTTCACACCTGCCGACACATACATACTTACCTATGTTGACCCGCCGACTGCCATGTCTCCCTCGTCACTGTAGAATCCGGGGTACCTGTGAATAAAATTAAACTCACCTGATCCAGGGTCCAGAGTATAATCCACGGACTTGTAAAAAAAAAAAAACGCAATTACCCGTACCAGCGGACTGAAAGGGGTCCCATGTTTACACATGGGACCCCTTTCCTCGAATGCAAAGACACCCCCATGACTGCTGTCACAGAAGTGTCTCTTCAGCCAATCAGCGAGCGCAACGTCCTTGCACTCTGCTGATTGGCTGTATGCGCCTCTGAAGTGACAGAAGCGCATCGCACAACTCCCTCCATTAGTTTCAATGGTGGGAACTTTCCGGTCAGCTGTGGGGTTACCCGCGGTCAGCCGCTGACCGCGGGTGACCTCACCGCTGCCCGGAAAGTTCCCACCATTGAAAGTAATGGAGAGGCTTTGCGATGCGCTGTCTGACCTCAGACGCGAGACAGCCAATCAGGTGAGCGCCACGAAGTAGCGCTTCCTGATTGGCTGAAGGGACCTCAGTGACAGGAGTCACATGGGGTCCCGGCATTCGGAGAAAGGGGTCCCATGTGTCAACATGGGACCCCTTTCAGTCCGCTGGCACGGGTTTGTCGTTTTATTTTTTTGCCAAGTACGTGGATTATCTCCCGGACCCTGGATCAGGTGAGCCTAATTTTTTTCACAGGTACCCCGGATCGTCGGAGACGAGACGTGCCGGTCGGCGGGTCAACATAGGTAAGTATGTATGTGTGTCGACATGTGTGAAATAAAGTTTTACTGTCACGGTGTGTGTCTCCTGTTTTTATTTGGATATTTTTTTTCCAGTAGAACTACAGGTACCAGCGGGCGCGTTTTTCTCCCGCATGCTGGTACTTGTGGTTCTCCAAGTACCAGCTTGTGGGGGAGGCTTGCTGGGACTTGTAGTACTACTGGAAAAAACAATATTCTGTCATTTTTCTCAAGGCTATCAGCCTCCCATCCGCAGCCCTTGGATGGGGGGGACAGCCTCGGGCTTAACCCCTGGCCCTTGGGTGGCTGGGGGGAGGGACCCCTTGATTGAAGGGGTCCCCACTCCCCCAGGGTACCCCGGCCAGGGGTGACTAGTTGGATATTTAATGCCACGGCCGCAGGGCACTGTATAAAAGTGACCCCCGGCTGTGGCATTATCTGTCCAGCTACTGGAGCCCGATGCTGGTGTAAAAAATACGGGGGACCCCTACTCTTTTTGTCCCCCGTATTTTTTGCAGCAGGCGCAGAGCCCGGTGCTGGTTTTAAAAATACGGGAGATCCCCTGTCCGTTTTTCCCCCGGATTTTTAGAACCAGGACCGGCTCGAAGAGCCCGAGGCTGGTTATGCTTTGGAGGGGGGACCCCACGCATTTTTTCCCCTGACTTTTCCCATTCCATTAAAAATGACATTAAATAAATTCACAAAAAAAAAAATTCTAGTCTCAACAGGATTCGAACACGGGATGCACGCATTGCAAGCAGACTCTGTAACCATTATGCCACTGCTGACAATGTTATGAGTTGGTACTCCAGGTAAATATATGATGTGTTTTGATGTGGTGTACTATTAACGGATTTTGTCCGGTGTCTGTGTACAAACCATATTTATATTAGAAGGGATTAGGTACTTGGTTTGTCTTTTTTGGAGGCACAAGTATTATTTATATATTTTTAAAAAGATTATTTTTTTAATTTTTTATTTTTTTAAATGGAATGGGAAAAACCCGAAAAAAAATGGCGTGGGGTCCCCCCTCCAAAGCATAACCAGCCTCAGGCTCTTCGAGCCGGTCCTGGTTCTAAAAATCCGGGGGGGAAACGGACAGGGGATCCCCCGTATTTTTAAAACCAGCACCGGGCTCTGCGCCTGGTGCTGGTGCAAAAAATACGGGGGACAAAAAGAGTAGGGGTCCACCGTATTTTTTACACCAGCATCGGGCTCCACTAGCTGGACAGATAATGCCACAGCCGGGGGTCACTTTTATACAGTGCCCTGCGGCCGTGGCATTAAATATCCAACTAGTCACCTCTGGCCGGGGTACCCTGGGGGAGTGGGGACCCCTTCAATCAAGGGGTCGTCCCCCCAGCCACCCAAGGGCCAGGGGTGAAGCCTGAGGCTGTCCCCCCCATCCAAGGGCTGCGGATGGGAGGCTGATAGCCTTGAGAAAAATGACAGAATATTGTTTTTCCAGTAGTACTACAAGTCCCAGCAAGCCTCCCCCACAAGCTGGTACTTGGAGAACCACAAGTACCAGCATGCGGGAGAAAAACAGGCCCGCTGGTACCTGTAGTTCTACTGGAAAAAAAATACCCAAATAAAAACAGGAGACACACACCGTGACAGTAAAACTTTATTTCACACCTGCCGACACATACATACTTACCTATGTTGACCCGCCGACTGCCATGTCTCCCTCGTCACTGTAGAATCCGGGGTACCTGTGAATAAAATTAAACTCACCTGATCCAGGGTCCAGAGTATAATCCACGGACTTGTAAAAAAAAAAAAACGCAATTACCCGTACCAGCGGACTGAAAGGGGTCCCATGTTTACACATGGGACCCCTTTCCTCGAATGCAAAGACACCCCCATGACTGCTGTCACAGAAGTGTCTCTTCAGCCAATCAGCGAGCGCAACGTCCTTGCACTCTGCTGATTGGCTGTATGCGCCTCTGAAGTGACAGAAGCGCATCGCACAACTCCCTCCATTAGTTTCAATGGTGGGAACTTTCCGGTCAGCTGTGGGGTTACCCGCGGTCAGCCGCTGACCGCGGGTGACCTCACCGCTGCCCGGAAAGTTCCCACCATTGAAAGTAATGGAGAGGCTTTGCGATGCGCTGTCTGACCTCAGACGCGAGACAGCCAATCAGGTGAGCGCCACGAAGTAGCGCTTCCTGATTGGCTGAAGGGACCTCAGTGACAGGAGTCACATGGGGTCCCGGCATTCGGAGAAAGGGGTCCCATGTGTCAACATGGGACCCCTTTCAGTCCGCTGGCACGGGTTTGTCGTTTTATTTTTTTGCCAAGTACGTGGATTATCTCCCGGACCCTGGATCAGGTGAGCCTAATTTTTTTCACAGGTACCCCGGATCGTCGGAGACGAGACGTGCCGGTCGGCGGGTCAACATAGGTAAGTATGTATGTGTGTCGACATGTGTGAAATAAAGTTTTACTGTCACGGTGTGTGTCTCCTGTTTTTATTTGGATATTTTTTTTCCAGTAGAACTACAGGTACCAGCGGGCGCGTTTTTCTCCCGCATGCTGGTACTTGTGGTTCTCCAAGTACCAGCTTGTGGGGGAGGCTTGCTGGGACTTGTAGTACTACTGGAAAAAACAATATTCTGTCATTTTTCTCAAGGCTATCAGCCTCCCATCCGCAGCCCTTGGATGGGGGGGACAGCCTCGGGCTTAACCCCTGGCCCTTGGGTGGCTGGGGGGAGGGACCCCTTGATTGAAGGGGTCCCCACTCCCCCAGGGTACCCCGGCCAGGGGTGACTAGTTGGATATTTAATGCCACGGCCGCAGGGCACTGTATAAAAGTGACCCCCGGCTGTGGCATTATCTGTCCAGCTACTGGAGCCCGATGCTGGTGTAAAAAATACGGGGGACCCCTACTCTTTTTGTCCCCCGTATTTTTTGCAGCAGGCGCAGAGCCCGGTGCTGGTTTTAAAAATACGGGAGATCCCCTGTCCGTTTTTCCCCCGGATTTTTAGAACCAGGACCGGCTCGAAGAGCCCGAGGCTGGTTATGCTTTGGAGGGGGGACCCCACGCATTTTTTCCCCTGACTTTTCCCATTCCATTAAAAATGACATTAAATAAATTCACAAAAAAAAAAATTCTAGTCTCAACAGGATTCGAACACGGGATGCACGCATTGCAAGCAGACTCTGTAACCATTATGCCACTGCTGACAATGTTATGAGTTGGTACTCCAGGTAAATATATGATGTGTTTTGATGTGGTGTACTATTAACGGATTTTGTCCGGTGTCTGTGTACAAACCATATTTATATTAGAAGGGATTGGGTACTTGGTTTGTCTTTTTTGGAGGCACAAGTATTATTTATATATTTTTTAAAAGATTATTTTTTTTGTTTTTTATTTTTTTAAATGGAATGGGAAAAACACGAAAAAAAATGGCGTGGGGTCCCCCCTCCAAAGCATAACCAGCCTCGGGCTCTTCGAGCCAGTCCTGGTTCTAAAAATCCGGGGGGAAAACGGACAGGGGATCCCCCGTATTTTTAAAACCAGCACCGGGCTCTGCGCCTGGTGCTGGTGCAAAAAATACGGGGGACAAAAAGAGTAGGGGTCCCCCGTATTTTTTACACCAGCATCGGGCTCCACTAGCTGGACAGATAATGCCACAGCCGGGGGTCACTTTTATACAGTGCCCTGCGGCCATGGCATTAAATATCCAACTAGTCACCCCTGTCCGGGGTACCCTGGGGGAGTGGGGACCCCTTCAATCAAGGGGTCCCGTCCCCCCCAGCCACCCGAGGGCCAGGAGTGAAGCCCGAGGCTGTCCCCCCCATCCAAGGGCTGCGGATGGGAGGCTGATAGCCTTGAGAAAAATGACAGAATATTGTTTTTACCAGTAGTACTACAAGTCCCAGCAAGCCTCCCCCGCAAGCTGGTACTTGGAGAACCACAAGTACCAGCATGCGGGAGAAAAACGGGCCCGCTGGTACCTGTAGTTCTACTGGAAAAAAAATACCCAAATAAAAACAGGAGACACACACCGTGACAGTAAAACTTTATTTCACACCTGCCTACACATACATACTTACCTATGTTGACCCGCCGACTGCCACGTCTCCCTCATCACTGTAGAATCCGGGGTACCTGTGAATAAAATTATACTCACCTGATCCAGGGTCCAGAGTATAATCCACGGACTTGTAAAAAAAAAAACGCAATTACCCGTGCCAGCGGACTGAAAGGGGTCCCATGTTTACACATGGGACCCCTTTCCTCGAATGCAAAAGACACCCCCATGACTGCTGTCACAGAAGTGTCTCTTCAGCCAATCAGCGAGCGCAACGTCCTTGCACTCTGCTGATTGGCTGTATGCGCCTCTGAAGTGACAGAAGCGCATCGCACAACTCCCTCCATTAGTTTCAATGGTGGGAACTTTCCGGTCAGCTGTGGGGTTACCCGCGGTCAGCCGCTGACCGCGGGTGACCTCACCGCTGCCCGGAAAGTTCCCACCATTGAAAGTAATGGAGAGGCTTTGCGATGCGCTGTCTGACCTCAGACGCGAGACAGCCAATCAGGTGAGCGCCACGAAGTAGCACTTCCTGATTGGCTGAAGGGACCTCAGTGACAGGAGTCACGTGGGGTCCCGGCATTCGGAGAAAGGGGTCCCATGTGTCAACATGGGACCCCTTTCAGTCCACTGGTACGGGTTTGTCGTTTTATTTTTTTGCCAAGTACGTGGATTATCTCCCGGACCCTGGATCAGGTGAGCCTAATTTTTTTCACAGGTACCCTGGATCGTCGGAGACGAGACGTGCCGGTCGGCGGGTCAACATAAGTAAGTATGTATGTGTGTCGACATGTGTGAAATAAAGTTTTACTGTCACGGTGTGTGTCTCCTGTTTTTATTTGGATATTTTTTCCAGTAGAACTACAGGTACCAGCGGGCGCGTTTTTTGCTTTGGAGGGGGGACCCCACGCATTTCAAAAAAAAAAAATTCTGGTCCCGCTAGGATTCGAACCCGTCAGCCAATCAGCAGGTAGCGCTACGAAGGGTCCGTTGGCTATTTGAGGCATTCGCCATAGAGTTTAGGAAAAACGACATCTGGTGGACAGAAAGTAGAATGCATGTTACAATTATAACGTGACGTCACATTTACAACGCATCTTATAACGGGAGTTATAGCGCAAGGAGCTGGCGCGAGTTGCATGGCGCCCGCTATGCGATACGCAGCAACGTTATAGCAGGACATATCTGTACATTGAATTTGGTGGTGCATAATTATTTAAAAAACGACAGGGGCGTGCAAGAGATGCTGTCGGTGGCCCGAAGAATTGCGGGCCACTTTCGGCATTCAGCCACCGCGTGCCGAAGACTGGAGCACCAGCAAAAGTCCTGAACCTGCCCTGCCATCATCTGAAGCAAGATGTGGTAACGAGGTGGAATTCAACCCTTTATATGCTTCAGAGGATGGAGGAGCAGCAAAAGGCCATTCAAGCCTATACATCTGCCAACGATATAGGCAAAGGACGGGGAATGCACCTGACTCAAGCGCAGTGGAGAATGATTTCAACGTTGTGCAAGGTTCTGCAACCCTTTGAACTTGCCACACGTGAAGTCAGTTCAGACACTGCCAGCCTGAGTCAGGTCATTCCCCTCATCAGGCTTTTGCAGAAGAAGCTGGAGACATTGAAGGAGGAGCTTAAACAGAGCGATTCCGCTAGGCATGTGGGACTTGTGGATGGAGCCCTTAATTCGCTTAACCAGGATTCACGGGTGGTCAATCTGTTGAAATCAGAGCACTACATTTTGGCCACCGTGCTCAATCCTAGTTTAAAACCTACGTTGTATCTCTCTTTCCGGCAGACACAAGTCTGCAGAGGTTCAAAGACCTGCTGGTGAGAAAATTGTCAAGTCAAGCGGAACGTGACCCGTCAACAGCTCCTCCTTCACATTCTCCCGCAACTGGGGGTTCGAGGAAAAGGCTAAGAATTCCGAGCCCACCCGCTGGCGGTGATGCATGGCAGTCTGGAGCGAGTGCTGACATCTGGTCCGGACTGAAGGACCTGCCAACGATTACTGACATGTCGTCTACTGTCACTGCATATGATTCTCTCACCATTGAAAGAATGGTGGAGGATTATATGAGTGACCGCATCCAAGTAGGCACGTCAGACAGTCCGTACGTATACTGACAGGAAAAAGAGGCAATTTGGAGGCCCTTGCAGAAACTGGCTTTATTTTACCTAAGTTGCCCACCCTCCAGTGTGTACTCCGAAAGAGTGTTTAGTGCAGCCGTTCACCTTGTCAGCAATCGGCGTACGAGGTTACTTCCAGAAAATGTGGAGAAGATGATGTTCATCAAAATGAATTATAATTTATTCCTCCGTGGAGACATTCACCAGCAATTGCCTCCAGAAAGTACACAGGGATCTGAGATGTGGATTCCAGTGGGGACGAATTAATAATCTGTGAGGAGGGGGATGTACACAGTGAAAGGGGTGAGGAATCGGAGGATGAGGAGGAGGTGGACATCTTGCCTCTGTAGAGCCAGTTCGTGCAAAGAGAGATTGATTGCTTCTTTTTTGGTGGGGGCCCAAACCAACTAGTCATTTCAGTCACAGTTGTGTGGCAGACCCTGTCGCTGAAATGATGGGTTTGTTAAAGTGTGCATGTCCTGTTTATACAACATAAGGGTGGGTGGGAGGGCCCAAGGACAATTCCATCTTGCGCCTCTTTTTCTTTCATTTTTTTTTTGCATCATGTGCTGTTTGGGGACAATTTTTTTGAAGTGCCATCCTGCCTGACACTGCCGTGCCACTCCTAGATGGGCCAGGTGTTTGTGTCGGCCACTTGTGTCGCTTAGCTTAGCCATCCAGCGACCTTGGTGCACCTCTTTTTTTCTTTGCATCATGTGCTGTTTGGGGACTATTTTTTTGAAGTGCCATCCTGCCTGACACTGCAGTGCCACTCCTAGATGGGCCAGGTGTTTGTGTCGCCCACTTGGGTCGCTTAGCTTAGTCATCCAGCGACCTCGGTGCAAATTTTAGGATTAAAAATAATATTGTGAGGTGTGAGGTGTTCAGAATAGACTGAAAATGAGTGGAAATTATGTTTATTGGAGTTAATAATACTATGGGATCAAAATGACCCCCAAATTCTATGATTTAAGCTGTTTTTAAAAAACACCCGAATCCAAAACACACCCGAATCCGACAAAAAAATTTCAGGGAGGTTTTGCCAAAATGCGTCCGAATCCAAAACACGGCCGCGGAACCGAATCCAAAACCAAAACACAAAACCCGAAAAATGTCCGGTGCACATCACTAATTATGAGGGTGTTATTAATTAAATACATCATATGAAATACTCAAACTTGGACCTATCTTTTACATATGATGTGTGAAATTAAATATAGTTAGCCATGCAATTTATATTTCATTAAAATTAAATGTTTTTATTATTTATTAGCTTTGTAATCCAGAATGTTTTTCAGTACTTCCTTAAAGCCTGAAGATGTCACTGTTGAAACTACTTGTGAGTATTGTGTCTGCAACAAGCCTTCATATTACACCACAAAACCAGCTGTATAAAACTACTATATTCCAAACAGGGAAAAAAATGTGTAACAATATGTATATCTCTCTAAAATGGTGACAGCTTTGCTTTTTTATTTATTAATTTCACAAATTGCATTGTGATAAATAGATATGTTCTCACAGAATGTAATTTTGTTTTGTGAGAACCTACTATGTTACAGGAAAAACAAATGGAACATCCAAATTTGCATGATACACATATACCCCTTTCAGATCGCACAAATAACCCGGTATCAACCCGGCCGGGTCGACACGGGTCGGTGTGTGGTGTGAAAGGGCCATGGTTGAATTCCCGAGTCGCCTGACCCAGTAGTTCAACCCAGGTTATTATAAGAAGGGATTTTCCCGACTTGAATACTTGGTCAGTGGCACTGTAAACGGGTTCCCCAGTTGATGGGACCCGTTTACTTCAGGCGGCGCAGAGATGAGCTCATCTCCCAGCGCCAGCTCCGACCCCCGCCGCTATGGCAACCAACCTGGCAAATTGCCGGGTCAGGAAGCAAGCGCTTAGGCCTCAATGCCGGATCCCACCCGTGTTTCCAATTTCCGGGTGAGATCCAGCATTGGAGATGTGAAAGGGGCTATAGGGGAGAATTGAATTGACAGCGAGAAATTCAAAGAACCCTGTGGCCAGGCCCATTTCTAGGGCTGGGCAAGCCATGCAATCACACTAAAGTGTTATTGGCAAGAAAGCACCCTGCATGTTTTTTTTCCACAGCTGTGGTGTTTTGCTATTCAGGGGATTTCTATAGAAACACAGTGTCTTTTTTCAGGCATCCCCAGAGCAAGTCTGATTTTTCCTAATAACTTTACTTTTAGGAAGAATCACCAGGACTTGCTCTGGCACCCTTACTGCAGCCCTACCCCCACAAGGACTAATTAAGAAAATGGAACTTTCCAATTTGATTCATTTGTCAGTAATTTCTCACCTTCCAAAGCAGTGTCTTCTTCTCCAACATCAGAATCTGCACTCCTGCAGCAGACGTGAGTATGTAAGGTGCATGTGATTATGTGTGACTGTGTGTGTGTGTGTGTGTGTGTGTGTGTGTGTGTGTGTGTGTGTGCGTGCGTGCGTGCGTGCGTGCGTGCGTGCATGTGCGTGCGTGCATGCACGCTTGTGTGTGTGCGTGTGTAACACTCGGTGTGTATGTCACCCCCCCAGAGGCAGCAGCTGGGAGAACTACACCTCCCAGAAGGCACCTCCCTTCAATGAGACAAAGAGCATGGGGCACTGGCGTATATATAATGCTGCACCCATTTTTTGAATACTTACACATCGCTGCGATCATTTTTCCAGCATTTCACATACGCAGCGTGCGCAGTAGAGAAATCGACCTCTAGTGCTCAGACTCTCTCTAGTGCTCAGAGTCGGCATTGTGACTGCCGGGATCCCGACAGGCAGTCTCGTGATGGCCTCCCCCATATGGGTATTTTACAGATGCACTGCAGGTCCCAGAGGGAATAAAGCCCACTTGATCAGGGTTCATCAGAGAGGCTAACACACTGTTTAGACTGATTGCTGAAATTATGGCAAATGCATACATATTTAATAATGAAATGGGTCTGTAGTTGTCACACTCTGGAATATATTTGTGTGACTTACCTTTGCTGCCTGTCTTGTTAGGCAGGGTTTTTCCAATGCACTTGTGTTGAGTAGCTGATGCATAGTTGTTGTCATGTTGGAACATGTCAGCTGACCACATGCCCAGTGGCGCCGAGAGGGGGGGCGGGTACAAATTACCCGGGCACGGGCTGCTGGAGAGGCCTGGAGGGGGAGCCCAGAGTCTGCTACCCCTTACCCCCTGAGTATACCTGCGCTGGGATCCGGCCGACGGTGGCGGCATCTTCCCAGTGATATCTACAGGAAGATGACACCGCACATAGAAAGTAAAGACTCTGGCACTGTGCCAGAGTCTTTGCTCTCTAGTGACCAGCGTCATCTTCCCAAAAATCACTGGGAAGATGGCGCCGGCCAGGAAGGAGGGATCCGCCCCCTCTCTCCTGCCCCCCCTGTGTTAAAATGGCGCCCCCCCCCACTTGAGGAGCGCGCGGCCCCACAATTATTTTATTATAACAATTATTATTTTTATTAAAGGGCATAGTAACGCCCACTTAAGACACACACCCTTTGCCGGGGCCCTGCGTGGCTCTTGACGGCCCTGCACATGCCATCCAGTCAGTGTCCTTCTTGCTCCAGATGATCATAGCAGCCAACCAGGACTGGTTGGAGCGCAGGCTGCAGGGAAGAAGGAGGCGGGATCCCGGGCATGCGGCACGGAGCGGGTGGAGGTGGTTGTACCCTGCAGAGGAGAGAAAGGAACGTGCTCTCCTCCTGTTCTGTGAGCGCTTCATTCGTCGCAGCCTTCACTTGCCATCAGCACAGTAAGACAGGCTGCATTAACTTTTTGTTTATTAGATTGTAATTTGAAGCTAATGTTCTGTATTATATTTATATATATATATATATATATATATATGTATATTATATATATATATATATATATATATATATACACAGCCTTTTCTTGCCATCAGCACAGTAAGACAGGATGCGTTACCTTTTTGTTTAATAGACTAAAATTTGAAGCTAATGTTCTGGGTTTTATATATATATATATATATATATATATATATACTGTGTATATGTATGTATATATATATATATATATATATATATATATACACTATATATATATATATATATATATATAAAATATATAATGAATTTCAATTTAGAACTTAGGGCCCCCTTGTTTTAAGTACCCCGGTCCCTCCGAAGCCTTGATCCGGCTCTGCTGGCAGCACAACTAGTGGTCAGGAGTGAGATCCAACAGTTCCTGAGCAAGTGAATGCACTTCATAGGGATCAGGTTCCAACTCAAGGCAACCAATCAGGAATCTTAAGTAGGCCCCAAGTCCAGACAGTTAGCGAGTGAGAGTGATGGGCACCAAGTTTGTACTTAGCAGTGATGTGCAGTGAGGCAGAGTCTTTCCTGTCATACTAGTGTGTACACCAGAGTTTTGACTATATAAAGTATATGAAAAATACAAAAGAATATAATAGAAATATCTTCTTTGTTTTATTTTAATGATTTTTATAGTTATAACTCTGGAGTAAAAGTCTATGGCAGGTGAGCCAGTGCCTCACCTTTCTACCTTTAATGCACATCTCTGATCAAAACTCACAAAATGTCCAGCAGTATGTACTGCTGCACCTGTGTATAATGCCCACATGAACCCTTGGGCTTATACTGTATATTGTGTATAAATCTGGCTCTGGTACTAGCTAGTGCCTCCTCAGCCATTTTCCTCACTGCACATGCCTGGTACGTAGACACTCCCGGTGATAGCGGGCAGCACAAGGAGCTATTTTGTGAACAGTTAACCTGTTCAGAAAATTCCTGGCACAGGTAAATTAATGGTTAAAATTCAATTTAATATAAAGTGGATGCAAACTTCCATATACTAAAATCTGCATCTAGTGAAAAAAAGCCTGGTGAGGGCTTAAATAATAAAAAAATATATAAAACAAAAAGGGGATCACTGCGCTGATTTATTGTGATAGTTTATATGCTTCCCATTCAGACAAACTAATATCGTGTATAGCTTCAAATAATTTATTCTTATGTATACACATTCAGTTGGTAGATTTAAGAAAACATTTATAAAATATTAAAAATTACAAATTTTCATATATATCAATTGGATTCATTGTCTCGCCTGAGATGTATAGATGTATTAATTAACGTTCACATCGAAACTCAATATATCAATCATATAAAACAATCTTTATAAAGCAGTTCTATATAAAACAATACTCAGGTGTTTAGATTAGTGCTTGGAAGAGTTGTGCTGTCCTTTTGATTGTAATGTATGCTTAACACTAACGTCCAAGTGAAGCTGTATATACCAGGTACTGTAGGACCGCCACTATATGTGAGGGGTGATAATCAACTATTAAAAATAGTTACCCTTTCCTGGGTAAGAGTGTTTCTTGTTGCGCCGGGTGGGTAATATTCTGTCCGTAACTTGAAGCTGCCCCATGCGGCTTGGGTGTGCAATGGATATCCGGCTGAGGGACGCTTACAGGATCCCTCGTACGGTAAGAGCCGGCATCTGTAATGTACCCATAGCGGAAGCTGTTCAATCCGAATTGAGAAATCACAATTCTTTCCTGAGGTTATCAAACGCGGTCCTCAAGGCACCCCCAATGGTCCAGGTTTAAGGTCAGAAGGAGCTGATAAGCAGTAGCGGATCTTGCTACAGGCACACGGGAGTTTTGCCTGGGGTGCCGCCTTCCGGAGGGCGCCGCTGCCATCTGGAGGGCGCTGCCACCGTGGCAAGATCCGCTACTGGTGGTGACCCCCCACCCCGGTGCCGGTACTGCTGTGCGGTGCGCGATGAAGTCATTGCACACCGCACTGCATTGTGTGAGCGGCACTTAGACACTAGGGGTCATGATTGACCTCTAGTGTCTATGCGGTTCTATGGGAGAGACATAATGACGTATCTCCCATAGATCAGAGGAGTGGCGCCAGCGGCCAGAGACAGAGGGCAGCAGCGGTTGGGCATCAGGAGCGTGGATGGTAAGTATTAATTTTTTAAAATACTGTTTAAAAGCGGCACAAAAGGGGCCAATACTACTGGGGGGCACAAATGGGAGCAATACTACTGGGGCAGGGCCGAAACTAGGATTCTTGTCACCCGGGGCAAAACAGTAATCCGGCGCCCCCCCTTCCCCACACACACACACACACACGCACAGACAACCAACCCACCACCACGTGTAACTCTGTGCGAGGACTGACAATGCCATCAGCCAGTACCAGCTAATGGGCTATTTCCACTCATTGGTGTCCACAACACCCATAGAGTGGGAATATAACCTGTGGCGAGCGTAGCGAGCCACCGAGCCCACAAGGGGCTTTTTACACTCACCCCCTGACGGCATTCTGGTGGCCGGGATCCTGGCATCGGTATGCTGACCGTGCACCGGCCACGTAACCCCAACCCATATATACTCCATGAGAGCAAAGGGCTGGTAGCTGCTATATAGCTTCTTTTCTAGACGTTTAGCTGAACTCAGGGGGTCATTTCCGACCCGTTTGCATGCTGCGGTTCATTGCAGCGGTGCGAATGGTTCAGAACTGCGCGTGTGCGGCGGCCGCATTGTGCAGGCGCGTCATTGCCTGGTGACGGCAGTCTCCGGGCAGCGACACCGCATACTAAGAAAGCAGTCGCAGCGGCGACCGCAAGAAGATTGACAGGAGGAAGGCGTTCTGGGGGGTGTCAACTCATCATTTCCCAGACGTGGAGATCCGAACGCAGGTGTGTCCAGGCGTTTGGAGGGTGGATGTCTGATGTCAATTCCGGTACCTTCATCGCTAGATCCCTCGCACAGGGTAAGTAGGTCTAGGGCTGGTCTTGTTTTACACAAAACTTTTTTAGCATAACAGGGCTGCACAAGCGATCACAACCTTGCTATGCTAAAATACACTCCCCCATAGGCGGTGTCTAGTTGATTGCTACGTGCGATCAACTCGGAATGACCCCCCTTAGTTAGACATTTGGGCTACAGATGAAGTTAAGAAGGAAATAATACCCCATACATTGATACATATGTAAAATCACACACATACATACTGTCACACATCTAAACACATACACGCACGCATACATTCATTCACTCACTCACGTACATAGTCACACACCTGTATACATACATAGTCACACATACATACATACATACATACATACATACATACATACATAGTGACACACAAGCACGCATACAGATATGTAGTGACACACCTATTTACATACAGTCACACACATGCACAACACATTTATACACACACACATATAGTAGTTGCACACACACATACAGTGTCACACTCACTATTTAGGCTTTGGTGTGTGCTGCTGCTGCTCCTCTCCCCTCCTCTCTTCGATGGTGCTGTCTGGCTTGGTACTGAGCAAATTGCCGTGTAGCTCCGCCCCCTTTTCGGACCATTCATTTTTCCAGCTCAGCAGTGCAGTGCGGTTATCAAAGGCAGCAGGGGGGGCTGGGGTAACTTGTTCCATGTGCCCCGTTTTAGGGCACAACAGGCAGCACACGACAGTCAGCATAGAAGAAACTGAAAGTAAACTACAGCTCCCGCAGCAAGGGCTTCTGGGAGCTGTAGTTTATTTTCCGTTTCATCACACACAGCCTGGACTGCTTTGTGCTGCTCCGACGAAGGGACCTGTGCGCATCGGGACTCGGAGGGGGTGTAAGCGTTGCGGCGCCCCCTCCAATCCGGCGCCCAGGTCACATGCCCCCCTAGCCCCCCCTTAGTTACGGCTCTGACCGGGGGCACAAATGGGGGCAATACTACTGGGGGCACAAATGGGTGCAATACTACTGGGGCCACAAATGGGGCAATACTACTGGGGGCACAAATGGGGGCAATACTACTGGGGGCACATTGACCACACCCCTTTATGAAGCCACGCCCCTGTTTTCACCTGGGGTGCTACAAGGGCTAGAACCGGCCCTGCTGATAAAGTATGCGGGAAACAGGTACTGGAGCCCTCTGATGTGGGTAATTTGATTTCAGGAGCCCAGACATGGTGCGATTGACCTGATTTCTGTATTAAACTGCAGTTTTTCTGCAGTTTTGAGCTTAGCAAATTGACAGGATACAATCCCAGGAGAAAAGCACCGCAATAATGCAGGATATAAAAATGAAATTTAGTAATTGTCCATGCAGTTTTTAACAAGTCATATTTTTTCCTCACTGATGTTTAGCTCATTTGAAGGAATATAAGACATACAGTATATTATATGTGATAGACAAAGAGACATATTTCTTTGTAACCTGTGTTATTCAAGCTCTGTACTCTAATATTCCACACATTTTGTTTCACAATTATTTCCTTTTTGGTCACACATTTTATTTACAGACACTTGGGATGGCATGGGAACGAGGATCGTGCCCAGCTTCGCCAACCTATATATGGTTGCCTTTGAGGAGGCGCACATATGGGGGTGGGACTTGGGCATGGAACTCGTATTCTATGGCCACTAGATGACTAATTTTTTGTTTTGATGGGGATTTACACTCACAATTCACTACACTCCTTAACACTAATTATTTTAATTTAAAGTTCACTAGCACCAAACACAAAACAGCTATCTCATTTATAGATATCTCACTTGTAGAAGACAACCAGATCATTTCTCAAACCTATAAAAAAGAGGTAGATAACTATAGCTTCCTGCATTATGAGAGTTCACTTTACAAACCCTGAATTAATAATATCCCACCTGGACAACTAAAACGATTAAGTAGGAATTGTACTAAGATTGACACCTTGGAAACGCAGACAAAGGAGGTAGTTGATGCTTTTATAGATAAAGGCTATCCAAATCATATTATGGACTCAGCAATTCTGTAAACTGGAAGCTTTAATAGATATGAGCTCCTAGAACACAAGGCGAGGAAACCAATTCCAATGCCAGATCAACCATCTTTTGTGTCAAAGTTCAATGGAGCATCAGGGAAATAAAAAACATTATTAAAAGAAATTACTCTATTTTACATATGGAACACCTGTATTTTAAGAAGACCAATGGTGATCTATAAAAACTCAGAAAACCTAGGACATTGGTTAACACCTATCTTCTTTATTGATAAGAGAAAAATGAATCCATCAGATGGAGAAATTTCACATTATTGGGAATTGAAAGGATCAACCCTACCCCCAGAGAGGATGATAGGTTTACAAAATTGTGCATCAGAGAGAATCACTGGATACACAAATTAAGAACCCTCATTCCTGGGGGACTTCATGGATCCATTGAGTTCGATCTCTGACTGCACCTTGGGGGATATGACCATTAGGAGCTCTGATAATGTCCCTTCTCCTCCCTAGTATCCTATAATCACCCAAATTGTTTGCCCTCTGCCTCCTCCCATGACTCAAATGTAGCATCATTTTCAGTTCTGTTGTTTCTCAGTCCCTTATTCTCCTCTTTTTTCCGGTGACAAAACAGTCAGCACAATCATATCCCTTTCACACTTCCTGAGGCGGGTCGCACCCGGGAGCCTGACACAGGTGTTTCCTGCATGTGACCCTCCTCAGGCCTCTCACCACAGTTGTCCCCCAACCTGGCATATTGCCGGGTTGATGGCATCACCGGTGACGCAGTGGATCTCCTAGCGTCACCCATGCACACAGAGTAAATGGTGAGTCGCATCGACCCGGCTTCCCATTCAGACAGCAAAGCCAGCCAGGTTAAACACATGTTCAACCCTGCTTGCTACCCAAGTTGGAATACCGGGTCACTCGAACCATATTGTTCCGAGTGGGCCCTTTCAGACCGCATAGCAACACGGGTTATGCACGCTCATATGCAATAGCCCGTGTTAAAAGCTGGCGGTCTAAAAGGGGTATCATTGTAATTATGTGGTTCTTTTTAGGTTTGGTTTGTGTCCTTTAATATGTAATTGTAAATTTGATAGTTTTATTGCATACTATCAGCTTTACTCCTCTATAATCAATATATGTGTTTATGTAATATAGGCTGTATGAGGACACTTAAGAAAGGTGGTTTATAGTGACGTTATATATGCCATATGGAAATAAATATTTTTTCCTCCTCAGATTCTGTTATGAATAGTATATAATATAACTCTCAGAGAGTAAAGGGTTTTTATAAATAAGGGTTCATATATATACAGGTTGAGTATCCCATATCCAAAATGCTTGGGACCAGAAGTATTTTGGATATCGGATTTTTCCATAGTTTGGAATAATTGCATACCATAATGAGATATCATGGCGATGGGACCCAAGTCTAATGACTGAATGCATTTATGTTTCATATACACCTTATACACACAACCTGAAGGTAATTTTAGCCAAGATTTTTTATAAATGTGTGTATTAAACAAAGTTTGTGTACATACACACAATTCATTTATGTTTCATATATACATTATACACACAACCTGAAGGACATTTAATACAATATTTTTAATAAAATTGTGTATTAAACAAAGTTTGTGTACACTGAGCCATCAGAAAACAAAGGTTTCACTATCTCCGTCTCCCTCAAAAAAAATCTGTATTTCAGAATATTCCGTATTTCGAAATGTTTGGATATGGAATACTCAACCTGTATTCTTATATATTTTTATATTTTTTTTCCTCCACAAATTCTGTTATGAATAGTATATAATATATCTCTCAGAGAGTAAGGGGTTCTTATATATAGGGGTTCCTATATATATTCTTATATATTTTTATATTTTTTATTGATCATCTATAGGTATAGACTATTGTACAAATAATATTGTTTACTTTTTATACATCCTATCCCCAGTGGTAGTCATCTCAGCCATATTTGATTTATTTTTGTCTTTTTACTTTAATTTTTATTTTATATAAATATTGTTACTAGTCATTTATTATTACTGTTTACATGTATCTATGTTTGCACAATTGAAAATGGATTTGTTCCTATATCTATGAGACAAATAAACTGTGTACAAATAGGAATAATGCTGTATAGCAGTCCAAATTGACTGAGCTGGGGAACTTAAATCGGAATACCAGATAATGGAAGTCATACTTTTTAAGAAAGTCACGTGAACATAACAAAACATGTTAAAGACTTCCGCTTTACCTGGGACCATTCACCTGTCCGTGTGCCTACATCACAGCCCAGAGCAGCGGGACCTGAGGACACTTGGGCAATCACCAAACGGAGCCCCTACACACACTATAAAGAGCAGTGTCATAAGACCCGCTGTGATTACAGTAAATGCTGTCTGCCTGCTGCATACCTCCCAACATGACCCTCTCCAGGAGGGACAAAATGCTCTGTTCCTGGACTTTTCTCTTAATGTATGCTTGCCATCACCTGCGGTAAAACACCTTTCTTATCCATTAACCTGTTCAACACAAGTGATGGCAATCACAAACTGAGAGAAAAGTCCAGGAGCAGAGCATTTTCTCCCTCCTGGAGAGGGTCATGATGGGAGGTACTGTATGCTGCTGTATGGAACTGTGACCAAATAACTAAATATACGGACAATAGACTTATATTATATTTAATCTGCTCCTGGAAAAATGTCTTCTTATTGATGACCTAGCAAGTGATCACAACTTACTTTATTAACGGCATACAGCTTCCTGCCAACACTTTATTTACATCAAATTGGCTTAAGACTGATTAGCATGCATGCTTTTAACTAACATCTGCCCTCCTGGCTATGCACAATTGTAGACTGTGAACTTGCAACATAGTTGCATATTTTAGAAACAATTTGACTTCAGTAACGATTTGTTTCCATTTCTGAACAGAGCATTAAGTCAATGTAAATGTTTTAACTTGGTATATGAATATATGGTGTTTAAATATTAATATTATTCTTACTAAAATACAACCAGGCACATTTTGATCCATGTGCACAGTTTGTTTAAAAAAAAAAATAACAGTATTATTTTATTATATTTTACTTATTTCTTTATTTATTAATTTATTTGTTAATCATTTTATCAGTTTTAGGGTGTTTTTTGTATAAAACAGTACACATACAGGGGGTGTATGTAGGTCCGAGTTTGCCTGAGGTGTGAGATGTCGGCCGTATTTTCAAATCGGCAGTCATTTGTTAGGTACAGTATTTGTAAATGATTGTTGCTTTAAAAAATACAGTCAATCTCGGCCAACATCCTGCACCTCCGACAAACTTGGGCCCTATCACATGTACCCCATAGTATGTAATATAAAATATGCTCACATAGTATCTGGAACCTGTCACCTATAAATGTAAAAAAAAAAATGGATAAATAAATAAAGTATATTAATAGTGTGGCTCAGTAATTTTGTCATGTATACAGTTACTGTACTATAGGGAACTCTGCTAAACAATATAATAATATATGTACCGATAGAAAATATCATCATTTGAAAGAAAGAAAAAATCCAGAGGACTCTGAATAATATATCACATACATTATGTACTAAAATCAAAGCTCAAAACATCCATTGAACATTCAGTATATAAGCTGGTAAAAAAAAAATGCTGCTAACAAATGCATTCAAATACTGTCTATGGAAGATTTATAAAAGTCTGTACACAAACTGTACACAACTTTTTTTCTCATTTTCTAAAAGACATCAGAGCAGCTAAAAATGTAGCCATTTGTTTATTCAAATTTGCATCAAGGTTTTAAAAGAAACAAATAATTATGAAGTAATTACTGTAAAAGCTACTTTGGGTTTCATGAAATATCAGGCATGGTGGGAAAAAAAGCAGACTTAATTTTTTTTGTAAACTGTTCCTCATGCTAGGTTCTCATAAAATCTGGAGTACATACAGCATCATGCCTAAGAGGATGATTAGTAAAGGTATAGGGATTATGCCAGCTAAGGACATATTTATTTTTTTCCAATGGCTAATATTGTTTTGTGACAATGTGAAAAGTCTATGCCTATAGTACTTTTGAAAGCAAACACAGAGCCACCGAGCCAAGTGGTTCTCAAACACAGTCCTCAGGGACCCCCAACAGTTCACGTTTTCCAGGTAACCCAGAGGTGCACAGGTGTATTCATTACTCACTGGCACATTTTAGAAGATGCTAATTATTTCAGTTGTGATTCTGTGAGGAGACCTGGAAAATGTAAACTGTTCGGGGTCCTTAAAGACAGAGTTTGGGAACCACTGCACCAAGCTAAAGTAAAACTCTAAATTGCTGTACAACATTCCATTTGTGCATTACAGTATCTCCCCAACACCATCCGGTGGCTATAAATTCTCCTCCACCGGCATCTTGTCATCCCTCATGCAGAGAACCATACCTCCCAACATGACCTTCGCCAGGAGGGACAGAATGCTCTGCTCCTGGACTTCCTTCTTAATTTATGATTGCCATCACCTGTGCTGAAACACCTTTCTTATCCATTACCCTGTTCAAAACAGGTGCCGGCAACCATAAATTAGGAGAAAAGTCCAGAAGCAGATCATTGTGTCCCTCCTGGAGAGGGTCATGTTGGGAGGTATGGAGAACAGCGGTCTCGGCGGGACTGATAAACAGTCCCTCTGCTGATTTCTGCACTCAGAGTGCAGAGGTTGTTGAATAGAGATCAGGGGATAATTTAATTTATTCTCTTCAGGCTTGAATGTAACTCATACCTGCCTACCCGACCCTCTCCATAAGGGAGAAAATGCTCTGTTCCTGGACTTTCCTGGTAATGTATGATTGCCATCACCTGTGGTGAAACACCTTTCTTATCAATTAAGTAGCTCACCACAGGTGATGGCAATCATACATTACCAGGAAAGTCCAGGAACAGAGCATTTTCTCCCTCATGGAGAGGGTCAGGTAGGCAAGTATCATGTAACTTTACTATCTGGCACATGCGCTCCAGAATGCAATATACAGGGCATTCTGGGGCGCAAAGTTGGAACTGAAGTCGACGGTCTGAAAAATAATAATCGCTCTCTCGTTATCTATCTATCTATCTATTTATCTATCTATCACAAAGTACAAACAGTTTAGAATTATGACACATTTAACACTAGAAGGATATTAGTCAGCTTTAATGTAAATACATATAAAAAAAATAATGTGCAGATGTAGCAAGTAAACCTCCTGGTCTACAGTTTCTCTCAGCATGCAAACACATAAAGATTAATTTTAATTAAGTACTTAAACAGTTTTAAATATGATTAGTGGTAAAATGCCAATAGTTTACACAGTATGTATCTCATACAAATAAAGTTTACAGTTGGTTATTGCTGAAGGAGTGTTATTTTTATAAAGTAGTGAAGCATTCTTTTAGAACATACTGTACAAAGCTACTAATTAAAATAAAATTACCAATTATATTATAATATGCTTGACACAAAAAAAAACATAGAAAAACTAGGTAAATGTGAAAGTTTCCTTACCACCCAATGCTATGATACAGAAGGCCACACAGAGCCAGGTGACTTGCTTGCCCATTATTTCCCTTTAGTCCTCTTAAAAAGTAAGTTCCTTATTGTCAGACCATAGCTCTGAAATGTGGTCCTTCTCACAGGAACACATGCATATACCTGTCTCTCCCAGGTTGATTCAATTCTAACTCAACTAAGTGGGAAGGGAGATAAGTATTGTTATTTATTACCCTCACTCTCCCACAGCTCTTGAAGCGCTCTGTACAGCCTGCTAACTGTATTGACACCCTAGCAATTATTTACATCTTCACTTCTGGATGTAGATAATGCAGAGATTACTGTATATTGCACAGATTATAGCTACACTGACTTTTGAATTATTGTATATTTGAAAGCAGAGACTATACATGATAATTGCAGGATATATTTAAGTCCAAATATGAAAATATTACAGACATACATTCCATATATCTGCATGTTGAGATCACGTAACTCAAGCATCAGGCACTCACCAGATTGCTTAGCAGCAAATTATAATAATACTGATCAAACAGTACAAATTGATTGGCATTTCCATTCCAATTTTATTGGTTATATGATTTCAAAAAGGTTCTAAATACAGAACGTACCAAAAAAAAAAAAAGTCAACTCATTTACTGGCATTCAATAACTTAATTTGGGGAATGGAGCCACTCGAGATAACTGCTTTTGAAAAAGAGGTGGACCTCTTCTGCACATGAGCCCCAATATACTGCAGAACATGACATAGAGGCTCTATCATTCTGCACCCATAAGCAACAGACGTACTCTTGCCCACTTTGCTGTATGGGGGCTCTGACCCCAGCACTCCTCACCTCTTCCTAACCCATGCTTGTGCTGCTGAGCATATGGGACTGTCATAAGGAGAAATCACAAGAAATATGCTCGGTGGACAGCATATGAGGTTGGAGGTCACAGGGAGTGCTGGCTACACCAGACTTTTTGCCAAGATTAGGCAGCAGATGTTAAAAAGCTAACATGATAACAATTATTTTTGTCACTTGAGGACAGTACTAAATGTAAAGGAATAGATTTCCATGACATTGTCAAATTCTGTTGCAATAGTATACAGTATATATATGGGTGGAAGCATTAGGATGACCGCAGACCAGTAACCATCATATAGTTCTTGTTCTTAAGAGCGATTGATAAAGATTTTCAGCTTCACACAGAAAATTCTCCAATGGCTCTATCACTATCTAACACAGACCTTCTCTCTAGCCACTGCCCAGCTTTTCTGGCATAGTTCATACATATGCCCCTAACAATCTTTTTATACATTAAACTCCTCCTCCCGCTCCCAGACTGAAAGGCAAGTGACACTTTCCCTTCTTAAGGGTGTTCCTTACAGCTTCTCTGTTTGTTTGATCGATCACATGCCTTCAGCTGCATTAGGCTGCAGGGGAAAAATACTCTGAAGTCAATGAAGTAGGTAAGAAACACATTTTCTATCCTGCAAATGCATGACTTCTCTGGGCTTAATCACTAAACATCCCTGGAACCTCTGTAGCACCCTGCTTTTATTGCCGCATGGATGTCTGTTATTGCTCAGTGGAACTAATTTTACAGTAGACAGTAGTGGCATCTAATATTGTGATGTACATTTTATATTTTAGATGTAGACATTGATCACAACATGTATTTGTAAAACAATATTTGCAGTTTTTCACTTATGTATTAACACAAAAAGATGCTTGCCCCAACTAACTCATGAGCAAGCCATGTAAATCTGCCCATGGGAGAAGCAGCTGGTCCTGCAGCCCTTAGCATTTGTCCTTGTGACAGTACAACAATAAGCAATAATACACAGTTTTCTGTTTTAGTATGTAAACCAAAAAATCCAATTGAAGGGGCAATCAATCTCACAGTCCAGTCTAAGTTCACTTTAGTCAAACAAATATTATCTTGTAGATTTGTTGCTACTTATCCTAAAGTAACACTGAAAGGTTGCATATAACATGACCAGGGACTTTATGATATGTAGTATTTGTCTTTCTGTGCCATCTATTGGATTGCCATGCATACTGCAACTTTATGAGTCAAGATAAGCTGAATGATTAGTGATTAATATATAGTCAAATTTTTCTGTGAAAAACATTGTGCAAAATATATATATACAGATGGAACCATGCTAGGTGCGCGCGACCGGATGGAGATGCTGAGAATGGAAGCACTTCCGGTGTGACTAGGCAGACAGATCACCTAGTCATGCTGGGAGTGCACGCCTGCAGTTATAATATGAATACATATAACTGTTTGTGTTTTATATATTTATATACATATATTTATATACTGTATCTATATACATACTGTCATTTTGGACTTGAGGAGCCTGTGCAATTTGCGCTAAAAAAAAAAATGTTGTCTCCATAGTTCAGAAACAGTTCCTAGAAGTATTTTTGTTCCAAAATAATACATTCATATACCTACATATAGTAATTTTTGACTTGAGGAGACAGCACACTGCAAGCACCGAGTGTCAAGCATCTGTTTTTTCCTTTTTTACTCCTCTCTCTGATCTCACATTGAGATAATACTGTACATACATCAGTTTCTTTCTAGGTCACTAAACTACACAATAGTAAAAATGCAATCCAAATTCATCCTGTCGGTAATAAACAGACAAATAAAAATTGCAGAAATTTTTTTTTGTCTTCATACACTGTCCCAAGGAATATATTTTTCCAAAAACATTTTCTATGTACAGACATAACCATTACAACAAAGTCTGATTAAAGCAGCTTACACAATGGGCGACAACACATTACGATATGAAGATAACAATCTGTTTTGCAAGATTTATCGTTCGTATCGTCCCGTGTGTATGGATGAACAAGGGCCCTCATTCCGAGTTGATCGGTCGCAAGGCGAATTTAGCAGAGTTACACACGCTAAGCCGCCGCCTACTGGGAGTGAATCTTAGCTTCTTAAAATTGCGACCGATGTATTCGCAATATTGCGATTACTAACTACTTAGCAGTTTCAGAGTAGCTTCAGACTTACTCTGCCTGTGCGATCAGTTCAGTGCTTGTCGTTCCTGTTTGACGTCACAAACACACCCAGCGTTCACCCAGGCACTCCCACCGTTTCTCCGACCACTCCTGCGTTTTTTCCGGAAACGGTAGCGTTTTCAGCCACACGCCCCTGAAACGCCGTGTTTCCGCCCAGTAACACCCATTTCCTGTCAATCACATTACGATCGCCGGAGCGATGAAAAAGCCGTGAGTAAAATTACTTTCTACATAGCAAAGTTACTTGGCGCAGTCGCAGTGCGAACATTGCGCATGCGTACTAAGCGGATTTTCATTGCGATGCGATGAAAAATACCGAGCGAACAACTCGGAATGAGGGCCAATGCACGTACCGGCAGGTCATTCTCGTTCATCCATGATCTACTGAACATGCAGTTAAATGTTAACTATATTTTTGAGCAGCATGTTCGGGTAGTGCGGGGGATGACATTACTGAGTGATACCATACATCGATATCGTTCAGTGTGTATATACTGGCGATCTCCCATAATTAGCAATCAGCGATATAGCGCTGATTGCTAACTGGGGGGAGGGGGGGGGGGGTCAACCAGTGTGTACCTGGTTTAAGGCTTCTTAAACATGGTCTAAAATTTCAGAGAACTGTTGTAACTCCACTCAAACTCAGAAAAAGCAATGAAAATCTACCCATTAAGGCTGTTGAAGCCAATGGACATGTTCTTGGCACAATACAGCCATGGTTACATACGTGGTTAACTTAGATTCAGCACATAGAGTAAGATTGCGGTCACTCACAAAATGGTGGAGCTAAAAAATTCATTTGTGTGTTCACTGGAATATACACATATAGTCTATGTAACTGAAGGTCTGCAGAGCTATAAAGCAAATATGATAGGTCTGTGCTCTTCCTCCATCAATGCCACTGTCTTTCCCCATCAATGCCGCTCTTTCTTCCCCTATCCGTGACGTTCTATCTTCATCCACACTGCTCTTACTTCACCCATTCACACCACTATGACTTCACCCATCCGTACCATTCTGTCATCCCCATCTGTGCCGCTCTGTCTTCCATGCACCACATTGGATAAGTAATGTTTCCATTGAAGTGGGGGATGAGCCGGACAGTGGAAATGATAATCGACAAAGAAATTAGGTAATTGGACAGATTGGGAAGCAAGACCTGATTATATATATTCCATGGACAAAAAAAAAAACTAACAGTTTAACATGTCCTATTAAGACTTACACAAATGTCTGAATCTCTACCTCTCAAACTCAAAAAAGCAATGAAATTATACCCATTAAGGCTGAAGTCTTAATGGAGATGTTTCTTGCGCAATAGAGATATGGTACCACACTCTGTGGTTACATGCAGATTGAGCACTCTCATAGAGAGATTGCTGTCACTCACAAAATTGTGGCGCTGCTTGATCACAGATTATGTGCTCACTGGACTACACACACTGTACACACAGTCTATGCAACTGAAGATCTGAGCAGCTATAAAGGAAAAATGATAGGCTTGCCATGCAGAGGCATCACTAAAGACGATAACACCTGGTGCGAGAGATACATTGTGCGTGCAGATGTGTCGCACACTGGCTCAATGGGGAGTGCCCTCACAGATTGGGGCGTGGCCTCACAGGTTGGGGGCATGGCTTCAAAGCCCAAACTCCTATTTCATCACTCTGTGGATCCCGGGGATGCGGGCTGCCCCTGGGGACCAGTGTGAGTGCAGTGCCAGCTACCACACAGTGACAGGAGCTGGGTGCTGCATGGAATGTTACAGCACAGTACCTGGTTCTTATCTGCACTTTGGTGTCACCCCTCGGCAAGTGACATCTGGCTGCAGGGGTGGACCCGTATTGTGACACCACTGTTGCCATGCCACTCTGTCTTTGCCCATCTATGTCCACCATCCAGCATACTCTATCTTCTCCATCCACCCCACTCTGTCTTCCTACGTTTGTGCCTCTCTGCATTCCCCATCCATGCTAGATGAAAGGATACAGAAGGGATGTGCTAATAGTGCAGTATGTAGTTGGAAAAACATAAACAAAATAATTTGTGTATCAGACATAAGCCTAAATAAGTTTATTTGTTTCATGTATGCCTGCTGCTTGGCAAATGTAACATCCTTACAGCATATGATATGCCAATAACCAATACAATAGTGCAAAATACTTATTTCGGGCAAGGGGGAGGGATGTGCAAAAGTCACTTATTGTGTCAGCCTACTTTGAAAATGACAATACTCTTTAAGGGGCTTATTTATCACCATCCGCATCCAAGGATGCGGATGTGAGGTGATAAAATCACCCGAATCCGCACCGTGATAATTGATTATATTGCACAGATGTATCAATTATCACATGCAGGGACAGAGCTTGCAATCAAGCTCTGTCCCTGCGATGACAAGCCGCAGCATCATTGGGGTATTTTTCGGGAAAAACACACCGATGTCCTGCCGTGCATGCACCGCCACCGCCGGCATCGCCACTATTATCGCCATTGGGTCGATCCCCCATTGTGGCTACCCCCCGTGCACCGCGGACCCCCTCCATGGTAAATATACTTACCATATCACAGTGCTGCCCTGTGCCCTGGCAAAATTATCACATGGTACACTGCAGTGTTTTTTTTTTTACTTTTTTTTTTCCGTAAATTCAGCCATATCGCATTTCCCATTACAAGTATGGGAATTGCAATGTGGGTTACTAAAACAAAATTTCAATTAAAGGGTGAAAGTAATGTGAAAAGGGTGTGAAAACACCCTATTGTCCAGGTAATGAGAAGAGTGCCGAGTCTTATCCCTCCAGATTTCGTCCGCAGTAGGACTTCATCAGGATGTACAGAAGGGGGATGACCTGTCCAGTTTATATGCCCCATTATTAGGATCCATTACCACAACTTTTGATCACCACTAGTTTTCAAAGTAATTAACCAGTAATTCCAGAAGTCAGCACTGCACATGTGCCATTTGGAATGCAGTGATTGTGGCTGTAGTTCTGAGAATTGGCAGACCAGAACTAGCAGAGGTCGGCACTTAATGCATGCCACTTGGGATACTAAAGCAACCAATGTCCTTATATCTCCAGTACACTCATGTGCATGTGACAATCTAACCAAATATAGAACATGTGTGTACAGAATCAGAAGCCACTGTTTTAGTGGTTTGTGACAAATGGAAAAATCTACTCAAGAAATATACAGTATGAGCAATATTTAAAGGTGAGTTGAGATTTAGTGTTATTTTGTGTTCTTATACAGTATTTATTGGCTGATATTCCAAATATTATAAAAAATATTCTGGCTAGGTAATATATAGTGTATTTCTTGTAGTGTCAATAGTAGATAAGAGTGATTACTAGTCCAATATAATATATTTGTAAATTCTGCTTTATAATAATTGAATTTTCAAAATAACTCAAAACAATAATAATATATTTTTTTTAAACTTAATAAATATATTAAGGAGGTTACAATGAACATGGTGTCCCTAATAAAAGATTAATGTACTGTACACACTATAGTGTTCTACTGCATTTAGTCTATATAAACATGTTGCCATAAACACCATCATTGCATGTATCAAATAAAAATGGACATATATGTTTGATAAAAATGAATAATAAACTACTAATTAAAGTATAATAATAAACTACTAATTACTAATTAAAGTGTGTGAAGCCAGCGAGTAGTGACATGACAGAAGATGACTGTCACATCCGGGTTACTAAACACATTCACTTACCATCCAAGTGTCTTCTGAGACTGTCTTGGCGCTCCAAGCTTGGATTCCGTCTGCGCTGTCTGCATGCAGTGTCCTGCACGGCATCTCCACAGTCTCTCCTCAGTGATCCGGGTGACACTGACATGACAGCTATCCAGCATGTCCATACTGTCCTAGCGGATGGCGTCACCTGCTCTCCACAGCCTCTGCCACCGTCGCCACTACTACAAGCTACCACATGCTGTTTACAAACAGACTTTTCCCTCTAGAGCCAAACATGGGTGCAGCCATGTTAGGGTTAATCACATGACTCTCCACAGCCAATCCGCTGTACACAGAATCCTCTTTGATTGCTCAGCCAGTCCCTGCTTCCCGGCAGGTATAAGTATCCTGAATGCTTCCTGTTGTCAGTGCTATGGTTGTCTAACCCAGTGTTGCATGTCTCTACATTAAGTGGTTGTTCCTGTTTGCTGTCTCCAGGTTTTCCAGCTCCTGTGACCTTGCTCCACTTAAAGAGACCTGCACCAGTTTCCATCCTGCAGTGTTGCCTGACTGCAGTGGTGTTTCCACATTGCCTCCTGTTACCAGCAGTGTTCCTTAACCATCTCCAGTTCTCAGCTGTGTTCCCACATCGTTTCCAGCTACCAGCTGTGTTTCCACATTGCCTCCTGTTACCAGCAGTGTTCCTTCACCGTCTCCAGTTCTCAGCAGTATTCCTACATCATTTCCGGTCACCAGCGGTGTTCCTACATCGCCTTCAGAGCCCCAACATTGAACTCTGTCATCTTTGGTGAGTTCCACTGTATTCTCACCATCTGTACCAGTTCCACTCAGCATTCTCGGCAGTCCTCCAGCTCTCAGCCTACCTCGGTGCTCTGCCATCGACTCCTGCTTCCAGTGTGTCATCCTCTGGTCAGTATCAGTTCATCTCGTCAGTACAGTGGTTAGCTGTTAACATCTATGGAGTATACCATCTCAGTGTCTTCCAAGACTGTACCATATTGATGTTGTACTATACCAAACAGCATACTTGCTACTACCGTATTTGAGGAACTGTGCTGCTATGTTAACACTGTGAATTCTAATTGCTGAGAATTGGTTCTTTCACCAAACTGCCGCTGTGATTATTGAACTCTGTGCACAATAAAGAACTTGACTTTTACTCCTGTCGTTTTTGGTCACGCCTTCGGGCGCCTGTGCTAGGGGTACCCTGCATGTCCAGGAATCCCATACTGCCACCCAGGTTTCTTACACGTCAGCCCCTACGCCTGAGGCTTCCCCAGGTCAGCCTCAACCCTCAGACATGACAATAACAGAGCAACAGAGCCTTGCGGAGGAGTACAGAGATAATCAATACTCATTTAGTCCTGATAATTTACTGGGTGTGAAAAAGGGTGATAGACTCAGGCATTAACGTCTGGGCCTTTTCAATTTTTTCTCACCCGGTAAATTAACTGTGATAGGGCATTTACACATGGAATAAGTTCCCAGACCTATGTGTTAACGTGGCTTTGACACTCAAAAATTGGCCATTTATCTGGGATTTTATTTTGACCCTTTAACTGCAGCCTTTGGACTACCTTTGCGGCTAATTGGATCGCCCCAGGGGGATCAATTAACCAGCAGTAAATACCACAGCTAAATGAATTCCCCCCTTAGAATAAGGTATCAAGTTGATTGTATTTCGAGATTGTTCCTCAATTAACATGTGTAAGGAAGTTTGATAAGAGATGTGGGAAGGTCCACTATACCTAACTAGAGATTAGATTACTGCAAAGGACTTCAAAAACTTTAACTGAGGCCTAATTATTGTCACCTTGATTTTTTTCATGAAATACAATCTCATTTACTGTAACATGATTTGTCAGAAATATCATTTAGTTTGCATAAAGGGTGAGGTTCAGAAGAAGGAAGTAAATTGTAGAATTCCACAAGATGTACCTTCAAACATTTGTGCTGAATTATTCTACAAATAGAGTTAATGTATAATCTATCTAAGAATGTATGTGTGTATCACAGACAGGTAAAACTACATATAAGAGATGTTCCACATCAGAAATGCACAGATTATGTCAAGATAATGAAATCTTTTTGTGCTTTTGAACCCTCTAATCACATGTAATGTATGTACATCGCCGGGCTTAGATCCTCTGTTTACCAGCAAAGTGCGTGATCTAGAAATCAGTGGTAAAACAATTTAAAATCCATGTTGCACAATGCTTTCATTTCCAGATTTATCTTTAATTTGCAACACGCATCACACATGTCCTTTTGTACAAGCATAGTATCCATGTTTGCTTTAATGTATATAATGACAATTTAGGAGGAAATGTACTATGTAATAGAACCAGTACTGCACTTTCTAAGCACACATTCTCCAACCTCATGGTAAGGCTCCTTCTTCCTGGTAGCTATTCTCTGGTCCAATGCATTGATTGGGGACTTAGGGGGTAATTCCAAGTTGATCACAGCAGGAAATTTTTTAACAGTTGGGCAAAACCATGTGCACTGCAGGGGGGGGGGGGGGGGGGCAGATATAACATTTGCAGAGAGTTAGATTTGGGTGGGTTATTTTGTGTCTGTGCAGGGTAAAAACTGGCTGCTTTATTTGTACACTGCAATTTAGATTGCAGATTGAACTCACCACACCCAAATCTAACTCACTCTGCAAATGTTATATCTGCCTCCCCTGCAGTGCACATGGTTTTGCCCAATTGCTAACAAAATTCCTGCTGTGATCAACTTGGAATTACCCCCTTAGAGCCACACACACAGCAAACTTAGTAGAAGTAGCTGCTATCTCAGGGCCTGTGCAACAGCTCTGCTCTGGCCCTTAAACTGCATGATGTGGTGGCAGCTCTAGTAATCATATTATATACCATTGCTATAGTCAGGGGCGGATTGGGAACAAAAAGCTGCCCTGGAAAATTTTGTACTAGTGGCTCCACATTGGCAGCACCAGAGGTGTAAGGTCTAGCCATGGGTCATGGCAGCAGCACCCTCCCCCCCAAGACTTTCCAGATAGTGGGCATGTCTAGCATCAAGGGGGAAGTTAAAAAAATAAAAAATAAAAATGTTATGAGCACATTATATGATACACCTTCAGAATTTAGGAAACTATATAATTCTTTAGAAAGATAGATTTTCTTGCTTATTACACCAACCGTATCCCAATCACTATTCACTCAATCTTATATGTCAGCCAAGCAGGCAGACAGAGCATACACTAGATCAGTGGTTCCCAATCTTTTTTCAATCACGGCGCCCTAGAGTATCAGAATTTTTTTCACGGCACCCCTAGGCCAAAGGTTTCTTATTGAGAAATAAAGAAAAATATTAAATTAAGTAAATATGTGCTTATATGTCATCATTAGGGTCAATTGTGTGGTGAGGGACAAGATTTGCTTCTGTTTGTCCACATACTTTATGATTGGCAGCCACCAGCACTGGCTTTGCCTATTACATTGAACATAAATAATTTTAATTGGTCCTGGACCACCAACCCGAGGCACCCCTGCAAGTGTCCTGAGGCACCCCAGGGTGCCACGGCACACAGTTTGGGAACCACTGCACTAGATCATCTGCAATCACAGGCGAAGTGGCAAAGAAATTTTCATATATGCAAATTATTTTGCATCTTATTCATTATGTCTATAAAAAGGACCACATGTCCTCAAATAAAACAGGCCCACGGGTGCGTCAGCCCACCAGGAATCATCCCTGTGAACCCTATGGCCAATCCGCCTCTGGCTATAGTGATAATTTGAGTCACTTGCCAGGCAACCAGAACTGCACCCATTTTTTCAATACTCACCTTTCCAGAGTCCTGCACAAATCACAGAGAAAATAATGCAGCAGCCATTTTCCTGGTGTTTTTGCGCATAAGCAGTAAGATAATCACTGGGAAAATGGCCGCAGCACCATTTCCCTGGAGACCTGTGCATGTGCATTAGAGAAGCGCTAGGGTCACCTAGTGACACTATTACCCAGAGTCTCTGTGCCTCCGGCTAGAGAGGAGAGGATCTAGATGGAGACTGCACATGGGCCTCCTCCTCTCCTGAAATGCACCTGGCTGCCACTGTTGTGTTTTTTTAAATCTTTATTTCTTTAAATGTTCTAAAACAAGTAAGCCTGGCAGGCTGGCATCCACCTGGCTTGTTAGAATTGTAGACTTATAAATCACGTCACTTCATGATAAACTGCAACCATTTTTACTGTGTGGTTTTAAGAAAAACACATGAAGTTTAGGGTTTTACAAACTGCCACACATTCCATGTAGTCATACTTGCCTACTCTCCCAGATCCTGCGGGAGACACCCGATTTTTCGTGTAGTCTCCCACACCCCGGAACAGTAGGCAACCCTTCTGCATCCCACTCACTTCCTGTGGGCAGAATGGGGGAGAAAAATATCTTGAATAACCGGTCTGCAAGGAGTGGAGCGGAGCCTAATGATGTTGGCCCTCATTCTGAGTTGATCTCTCGCTAGCAATGCAAACGCTAGGCCGCCGCCCTCAGGGAGTGTATCTTCGCTTAGCAGAAGTGCGATCGAAAGGTTAGCAGTTCTGCAACTGAAAAATTTCATGCAGTTTCAGAGTGGCTCAAGACTTACTCCTAGCTTGCGATGACTGCAGTCTGTTTAGTTCCTGGTTTGACGTCATAAACACGCCCTGCGTTCGGCCAGCCACTCCCCCGTTTCTCCAGCCACTCCTGTGTTTTTACCTGGCATGCCTGCGTTTTTTAGCACACTCCCTGAAAACGCTGAGTTGCCACCCAGAAACACCCACTTCCTGTTAATCAAACAATGAACACTCGAGCGACTGAAAAGCGTCGCTCAAGCTTGTATAAAAACACAAAGTTTTGTGTGAAAGTACTTAGCGCATGCGCGCTGTGTACCATGCGCATGCGCAGAAATGCCCTTTTTTCAATCTGATTGCTGCGCTGCGAAAAACCGCAGTGAGCGATCAACTCGGAATGAGGGCCGTTATTCTATTGTAATTGCGTCATTGTAGCCCCCCTATGCAAATGGTGCCAATTTCTGTGAAGAAGCAGATCCTAATGACACGACTGGTCCAGCTCTGCCCCTTTGCTGCCTACCATCTACTCCTTTCTGGGCTTCTCCTGGAGAGGACAATACAAATGTAGTCAAGTATGCATATAGTTTCAGTTTTTAGCCACCAAACTGCCCAACTGTAAATATAAAAACAGCATGCAATGTATGGTCCTTTGCAAACCTCTGCTTACAGGTATGTCTGTGTATTTATTTATTATAGTATGTTTAACCTTTTCCTGGCCACTTATTTATATTATTTAAATGTTCGATACAGCCTATACTATAGACGATCTATACAGGGGCGTACCTAGAGAGAGGGGACCCGTGTGCAGTCTCTAGGTGTGGGCCTCCTCTTCTCCCATCCCGTAGATGGCAGCAGCGCTGTTAGTGCTCTGTCTGAGCACTAGAGACTCTGGCACAGTGCTAGAGTCTACAGCGCATGCGCAAGTCTCCGAAAAAATGGCGCAGCGGGCATTTTTTGGAGACCAGCGCATGCGCTGTAGACTCTGGCACTGTGCCAGAGTCTCTAGTGCTCAGACAGAGTGCTAACAGCACTGCTGTGTCTGCCAGGTATGGGACTCGGGAGAGGAGGGGACCCACACCCGGACACCAGAAAGGTAAGTATATAGAAGAAATGGGTGCAGTGTGTGCGGTGTGGGACCCCCTCTGGACCCAGGGGCCCATGTGCACCACACACACGGCACCCATTATAGATACGCCACTGCATCTGTAGTGTTAAATATTAATACTGTATTCCATGCAGCATCCAGTGCATAAAAAGACCATTGTTTACATTAATGTCCAAGGTCGTTACAAGGTTTTTCTACTGCTCCCCCAGACTCCTGTACTTGCTCCAATGTTCCGCAGAGTGGGAGATTGTAGACTGCATTTGGAAGCCCCCCTCTATAAATCCTGCACTTGCTACTGACAGGGCAGTGAAAAACACTTCTGGTGTCTGTATATGTTAACCGGATTGACCCTTGTTGGGGAGTACTGCAGAGAGCCACTACCGGACCGGGGCTGGATGCATCAAGCATCACATTTTGAATACAATGCATCCCAACACTCATCATATGCATAAAGATTTCAGCAAATGACAGCTCTCCCTTTGCTGATATCACTGGTCTTCTGTGTATACATCTAGCCTCAAAATGCCACACAGCAGGAGATGCCTGGCATGAGTAAGCTGACAGGTCATGTGCAACTCCATTAGTGTTGTGACAAAAATGCATTTTATTCACAACGTGATGGACAAGGACACACCTGGAGAGACTGGTGATTAATTTGGTATGAAACACTTGTACATCTGTGTGTGTATATGAAGCACAATGGAATGGAAAATAGACATGGCTGCATTGTAGCACTTCTTACAGATCCAGAGATTCTGTTGCACACAGATATATAAGTGTCACATATCAAAGTAATCAACACAGTCTCCTAGTGCTTTCTTGTCACATCACATTACGACTAAGAGTCACTGTAGCAAAAAAAGTTGCAAAAAGACGTCCGATGCTAGCAGATTCTCATGGGACCTGGTGTGCCAAGAAGGGTTGTTTGGCGCGGCTTCAGCATAGATGTATGAGGAAACATAATTAGGACCGAGGAGTCCACCTCTCATGCATCATGTGATGCACGCACCACAATGGAGTTGGGAGGGATCTGATTAGATCCCTCTCAGAGAGCAATGTGAAAAAAAACCCATAGGCATCTATTTGTTAATACCATCTAAACATGGCGTTAACCACTGGGTCCAAGCTCTGTAATGTATCACATTGCGGAACTTGGTGCATATGCAATAAGCGGCCAAACTAAAATGCACATTGATCCCATCCTGGAAGAGAGCTGTGAGGAGAAGAAAGACGTGCAGTACCTGTAGGGAAGTATATCCGGACCAGAGTACTGTCGAAGTCAAAAATATTACATAAAAAGAACATACAAACTACACACATATAAGTAGCTATACTTGCAAATACGCGCAGCAAACACAGCAATATATGGTAACACACGCATTTACACGGACATGCCACAGAGATGGATTCGACACTTATTTCATGCAGTACATAATTATGATAGTGTCAAGCGCCGGACATCATGGTGATTTGGAATTATGTAATGAAGTGGTGTCATGTATGTGTATTATTTGAACAAAACAAGATAGACCAGTCATATTTACTATTAAAGCAACCAGATTAATGTGTAGATTCGTTTGATACTTGTTATAAAGTTGTAGGACATTGCAACAAATATTATGATTAAATGTATGTAAGCTAAAATCACTTTTATTAGAACAATAGATATTTCAAACAGGTAGTGGACAGGAAGCTCAGGCCAGCCCCTTTGGACATCCCCAAGGCTGAACCTGTTCAGCATATACAAAGAGACTAGTGACTCATCATGAATGAGTGAGTCCCCTCCCCAGAAACTAAATAACACATTGCTGACCACACAGGAGGTCAATTGCTTTTTGGTACCAGAAGATGAAGGAGTTGCTGGCAGAGCAGTTCCTGCATTTATTTACAGAGAGAGAGAGTGATATGGAAAGACGAATTTATATAACTTAAGGATAATGGTATTGTATGCTGGCCTGTAACTGTATGTAACTGTGACTGTAACTGTATGTTTTAACTGCTTACTGTGTGAGTTGTAACCATGTAACTATAGGTATACTGTACTTTGTAATATATTGAATCCATATCCTTTTAATAACAAATATATACATCAATGAGCTTTGGAACTCAGATAATGTGTGGGTGTATTGTTTTCTCTTATGGGATGCAGTGTTTTGCGATGTACAGCGCACTTTTATCGTATATGGTAATAAGATGCGCCTGGCGTCTGCAATATATATTAGAGTGGGCATTTTAAATATTTGTGAGAAAGCAATTTGGCATTCACAGATGGGGGCTCGTCCAGGATATCAGGGTCTTAATGATGCACTATACATTTCAAACGCGGCTGTAATCGACCGGCTCCGATGGACGCATCGTGACGCTAATGAAAATAACATCCACGTGTATTGTTGTGATATCAGTAAGCCATTGATATGAAATTTCAAGGGACAATGTGTTTCTCATAATATTTAAGATGCTAAAATGTATTTTTATTGTTGCAAAACAAAGTTCAAATAAGTCATATTGTGTTTGATTCAGATTGGATGGTTTATCTGTTAAGTAGGTTTAAAAGTCCGTTTAAAAGTTGTTGCATAGCCTTGATATAGTTTTTCTTTAACTCAGGCCTAAAATAACTTCTGGTGCTTGTATAATGTGTGATTTCTTTGTGACAAAGGAAGCCGCATGGTCTGTCCTCCATTTTGGACTAACCACATGGCCTGTCCACCATTTTGTGTAAACCTCATGCATGTGGAAGGGGGAGGAGCAGTGGCCATTTTAGGAAGGTCATTTTCTAAATAGCAGATTTTCAGTCTGCTCAGAATAATCAGTTTCCTTGGTCACATCAAACACCATTTATGAGTTACTAATGCATTTATTTAACACATGCCCTAGTCAATTACAAATAGTTTCATTTGGGCCTAGTGAGAGTAAATAGTGAGATAAATGCTTGGCTTGCTGTAAGAAATTGAAAAAAAACAAAAACTTTTTTTTCTTCTTCTTTCCCAGGATTTAGTTAACTCTCTGTTTGCTATAGGATAGCCATTGAAATGCAAATTAACCTGTGTAACTACTTTTTCTTAGCAGTGAAGACCAAATAGCTTTGATATGCAAATAAGAGGTAAGGTGTCTCATAGGAGACCAGTGAATGGTACATATATATATAATTTTATTATAATTATGTGTATATCTATATCAGTGTATGTTCTGCAAGATAGCTATCCAATCTGAATCATACCATTTTTAAATTATTGATTATTGCTAGAGTCATTATAGATCTGTGTGAAATAGGATACATTTGTTGCTATATAGGTAAATTTGAAATAACAGTATTTTAAGGAAGTAAGTGTAAAGACACAAACGCAGGTCTGCATAAAAGTTTATACAGAACATGTTGTGTCTAGTGGGCAATAGTAATTAGTATTGTACACATTTATAGAGCTGTGTGATTTATTGTGGACACAGGGTTTTGTACACGTGTCTCGGACAAAGTAAAGGACTGCGCACGCAGCGTAAGGGACACGCACGGTCGCATGTTTACGCAAAGTGCGTAAGAATGCGGACGCTGAGTACAAATTATACAATAGTGTCGTTTAGTTCAAAGATGGGATAGTAGACATTTAATACAATAGCACATAACTCAGATTTCAAAAGCAGGTTACTCTAAATTTAGTTTAAAAACTGTATTGCCTCTGGGGTAAAGCTGCCTATCTGAATGAATTGAAATTTTCTGTACAGAAAAAAATCAAAGTGTATTTGAGTGAGCGAATGTAGGAGTAAGTGGATATTGAACCCAGGGAATTCGGGATCCCGTAGTGTGGTACATCAAGTAAGTGGAGGCTTGGTGGCATGAGGCGGCTAACTCATGTTAATATACTGTAGATTGAAATAAGCAAATCGTGAGGAGATTTGCAGAGGAGCGTAATAGGTAATTGTGCATTGTGTAGTATTGAATTAAAAAGGTTTTTTGTTATGCTCCGAGCTGAGGGTCACAGTTTGTACATTGACCCGTGTTGTACGGCAGATAGGTAACAAGTACCTATACGCTGTGCGATTGGACCACGCGTTTGTGGGTGCGATAGCGCAACTTGATACCCCTTTTACGAGCTTTTGCGTAAAATCACGGTATCATTAGCGCTGTATAGAACATACGCAAGCGTGATTTGTGTATAAAAAGTGTTTAGGGAGTTTTCGCTGGTCTCTCTCAGGAAAATCTCCAGCGGCGGAAATTTACTGGAAAAGGTAAGTCACTCCGAACACTTCCAGTAAATAGAAACTAGATAGGGCCTCACTGGGTTCGCGGTGTTCACTATTGGAGTGAGTCGTGGTACTCAGCGGAGAAGGAGCGAGTGAAAGCGCTAGGTGTCTTTCACCGTCTATTTGCAGTGTGCATTGGGGATTGCGTTTATTGGCAAAAAGGTGGGATCCAATTGCACAAGCAGTGGGCGTTTGGTAGCTAGGGTTCAGGCTGAAGAAGAGTTGGGACCGAGAAGGTCAGACTCGGGACCGAGAAGGTCAGAATTGCGTCCGAGAGGGTCAGCAAGGTTTATTATGTGTGAAAAGTATGGTTCACACACGGAGGCTTTTTGCAATGAATGGTTATGTATGACTGACAAAGATAGGGTACCATTCCCTAAGGTGAGCAGCTTTGAACCAGAGGTATTGCAGAACTTAAGGATAAGGATATGTCTGATAAAATCCCGAAAACAAAGGGTCAGACATACAAATTGTTTAAACCTGTGGCAGCAAGAGGGGTTGGTGAGTTTGATCCTAAGGTATTGCAGGTGGTATGTCTAACCAAACTCATATAAGACAAGAATGGAAAGATAAGAACTGTTTGAACTTGTAGCAACAATAAACAAGTAGAAAGAAAAAAAAAAGAAAAAAAAAAAGAGGATGCAAGTACACCGCCTTATGTAGATGTGGAAGCAGTTACGGCCAGCATACAAACTATAGGAAATAATAAAAATACGAAAAATATGACTGTAACCTATATATGTACTAATGAATGTTGAAGTTTTATTTAGGAGTAGAAGGTGACCTGATTGTTTTCAGCCATTTCTCATGTACCCAGAGGAGTATCCAACTGGTAAAAGAAGAGCAGTAGCCTGTGGGGGAAGTGGCTGAGACCAGTGGAACAGGTAAGTATGGTATCATTCGTGTACATATATAGTAAAACAAAAAAATAAATAAAACAAAAAAAATCAAGAAAGTAACGTCAGAAATGGAGAAAAACCTGTCCGCACATTAGTATTTGCCAGTAGGAAAGCGGACAGAGACAAGATAACCCCAGGGTATTTCTTTCAGTTACCATATAAGAAGTATTCATTCCTAGTAATGCCCCTAGTAAAGAAGAGCTTGGAAATGTTTGTTGGACCATGTACAGACCCTTAATATGGGATGAGAAGGATTGAATGAAATACTTCGCATGACCTAGAAGCTTGTTAAACTTTTTTTTGTTTGTTTCTGTCTCTTGCAGTAATAGAAAACTCTCCATCTGGATAAGACCACTGGTAAACACTAATTCGGCAAATGGGAGGTGGCTGTCTCTGTGCAAATGGATGGGCTCAATAAGGCATTGAGTGTCAGGGTGCAGACTTCTTTGCAAAATTGGAAAGGGGTCACAGTAGCTAATCTTAGATAGTGTACTATTGAACATCACAAGAATAGTGCTAGGCGCAGAGAACAACAGGTGGAGAGGTTGAGGACGGTAAGTAAACTGGCACATAGAGGAAAGACCCATCAGTCCAAACCCCAGATCCCTAATGGTCAATAATATGTTACACTTGTAGGAAGGAAAGGCATTTTGCCAGAGATTGTAGGAGTAGTAGGACACATAGTCAATATAGATCCCCTAGACAGAAAACACAAGCCACATTATTTAACACATAGACGGGACCAAGGGACATATAGTAAGGAATCATAAGCCATATAGAAAACACAGATTCGGCTAATGGGAAGAACAAAATAAATGCAACATTACCCTTTGACAAAACTTGCTGGGGTTAAGATGGGGCCTCTAAACTTTTGCTTATTTTTCCTAGCAGAAATGGCCCCTGATTAACTTAATTTTGTTAGATATGATATACATATACTGTGCTCCAACAAAGACTAATGTTGCATTCTACTGTTCTAGATGCATGTCCATCACAGGTAGAGGAAATTATCTCACAGATACCGGGTTCCCTATGAACTTAGGATGGACAGGACACTGGATTGGTGGCTGGGATAGTCCCAATAGCGATATGATAAACGCAGAATTTTTTTTTAAGGGGAGTAGACCAAGTAGAGAATTACTTCCCCGTAGGGCCCAATCCAGTTGTCAAATTTTAATAAAATCTTCTTCACCTCTACAAACTCATCTGTCACCAACCTCTATTCTGTTTCTCTACAGTTTCCTCTTCATCTTTTGCATTCACACAGGGTGGTACAATACATGGACCCAAGTACAGTTCAAACTCCACATGCCTAGGTCCTTCAGAGATCTGCCCGAACCCAGTATATCTCAACAGCACGATGACACCAGTATTACTGCAGTGTGCCTTGTCATGCACAAAGGGTGGAGAATGGGAATACTGGTGAAGGGAAATTTTGTATAGACACTGATATGCCTGTTGGTGAATGGCAAACCTGACATTTTCTTTTTCATTTTCTTGTTCTTTCTCTCCTCTTGTTAGGGTCTCCTGCCCTGTGCTGCCACGTCGTCATGGCAACCGGGAGACAAGTGCTAGTGGAGTAACCTGAGCGCAGCTGATACTCCGGTTCGGGTCTTTTGCTGTGCAGTGGTTATAGGCTCTGTGCACGGCAGGGGATCCGGTGCTGGTTTTTGTGCTCACAGTCTGTGAGGTCTGAGTGGGGCGTGGACAGCACCTGCTTTATAAGGCCTCTTTTCAGGGTAAGCAGATGCTGCTGAATCTCTGTTGGTTAGTCAGTTCATGAAAGTTAGCCAGTACTGTGTAGCTTTGTATTTGTTTGTTGCTTACTGCAAATAGGCCTGGGGATTTGGTATTACACTCTGCCAATCCAGACCTAGCAGTAAGACTGGAGTCAGTCGTTTAGCTTGCTGGGGTTCTGTTATTACTCTGTGAACTTAGCAAGTTTGCGGCTGTATTCTAACACTTGCCTGTCTAATCCTGTCTCACTGTGCTAGGTGTCAGGGGTCAGTTTAGTGGCAGTAAGCTTAAACCTGTGCACTGCAAGTGAGAATCAGGATTGTGGAGGCTCTCCTTGTGTCTATCATTCCATCTCTGACCAAGGAGTTTACTGCCACACCCGTTGGTAACCCTTTAGGGTTTTGCTGTTGCCCTTAGCAACAGCATTTCGGGTTCTCTACGTATTAAAACACAACATCTTGCTTTTTACATCTGAGCAGTTCTAATACAAGGGAGATACCCAGTTCCTTAGCCTCTGGGCTTCTCTGTTCACTGTGTGTGTATTTTGTTACCCTATCACCTTCTGTGTACGTTATGTCATATTCCCCAGTTTGTCTGTGAGTCCATTTGTTTTGCATAACAGTTCAAACACCAGTACATTCCTGCAGACACTGGAGTGCATAACAGTTCTGACACTAGTACTTTCCTGCAGGCACTGGTGTGCATAACACCTCTAGAGCTGTTTCTTTTTTCTTTTTTTTCTTTTTTTTTTTGAGTTATGCTCATTGTACTCTACGATAGTTAAATTAAGATACAAAAAATGTGTGTTCCCTACAGGAAAAGGCAGTCTGGAGGACAAAGGGGTATGGCCAGGAGTCCTCAGGACTTTGGGCAGGTGGACATGGTAAGCCAGTAGCCCCCAGAGCATACCTTCCAAGTCTAGCTGAGGTGGCACACGGTCTGACTCATCTAGGCAAAGAGGGTAGGTGCAGGCTGATGAGAGCCTACTGGTGTGCGCCAGGATTCTATTCTCATGCAGGTAAGAGAGCAATGACCTGTCTTGCTAGCTTGAGGAAGAATATTGGTAAAGCAATACCAACAGAGCCATCCCATAACCCTCCTGCAGACGGATCTTTTCAGGAAATACATATCGACTTCGTACAGTTAACACCCTTTATTATTTATTTATTTATTAACAGTTTCTTATATAGCGCAGCAAATTCCGTTGCACTTTACAATTTGAAATAACAATAACAAACTGGGTGATAACAGTCATAGAGGTAGGAAGGCCCTGCTCGCAAGCTTACAATCTATAGGGAAATAGCACCTTTCCTTGTGTACATATGCCTATCTATTGCAAAGAATGAGAAGACATGTAAGAATATGTGTGGACTGTACAGAGTGGATGCAATTTGATAGGAAGGTTTAGGAAAGTTATCTGGGCGGTTCTGGAATTTGATACGCTTGCCTAAAGAGGTGAGTTTTCAGGGAACGCTTGAAGGTTTGGAGACTAGAGGAGAGTCCTTTAGGAATTCCTTTAGGAATTATTGTTATGTATTGGTGTGCACTGATGTTTTCTCAAACTGGGTAGAGGCATTTCCTGCCGCCACGGATGCTGCTGTGTTTACCGCAAAGAAAAATTGCGCAGAAATTTGTGTGTAGATAATAGTACCCCTAGAAGTAGGAGCAAAGCTTGAAATTGTACTATCGTGATCAGAGATACTGCCACTAGCATTATGTAGCTTTGGAACCACTCCCAGATCTTCACTCAACGAATCACCCTCTTCGAAATTTGTTTTTGTTTTGGTTTTGGTATTTGTGTCAGTTTTGGGTTGTTTTTGGAAGACAACCTCATGTCATGATTGATCCGCACAATGATCAGAAATACACCAATGAGGTAACAGTACAGTACCTTATTGAGATGACCCAGCATTTGAGAACTTGACAAAAGAACTTGAAACTGTTGATTGCTGGTATGCCAAATGCTAACTGTCTTGATTGTGAACCAAGAGACTGTGTGATTGTTCTTACGCTCAGGTTGCCTAATAGACAGGTGGGAAGGACCATACCAAGTTTTGATGACAGCACTAAAGGTCGCCGAAAGAGAGACTTGGGTCCACTCGTCCCACTGCAAGAAGGTCGCTGACCCGGAGAGAACTTGTGACAAAGTAGTTTATTGCTCACATTCATCGAGTTTGTGTAGTTTGGTAACTGTGTGTTCGTAGTGAACTGTGTGTTCCAAGTGAACTGTGTGTTCAAAGAGCAATGCAAAGAGAACCTCGTATCACTAGAGACTCTGTTCCGTGAAGACTGAGAGGCGGCACTGTTGAACACTACCTGAGCGTACTAAAGGACTGCAGAAAGACCAGTCATTGTAATTGATTTGTTATGAACAAGAGTTGTTTTATTCTATTTCTCTTTTCTCTCTTTCCCGCTGACAAACATTTTCTTTCAGGATATTCTATTTTTGCGAGGTTTTTTTTATGAGGAGTCGAGTGTGGGACTGGAACCGGTTCTGGAGGAAGGAGTGATTTCCTTATAGGATCCCAGGATTAGCCGATCAGTTTGTTAAAGTCAGAGAAAAAAATCAAAGTTCTAGTAGTTATGGAGTTCAGAGGTAATCAGGAACAATCAGACAATGGCTATTCACACATTGCAGATAAAGAGCTCATTAATATATGTGGAAGAAAGGTTTATGAGTGGCTCTCCCCGAACTCCGAAGGTTTATGTTATTTAGAATGATTAAACAGACCTAGCATACGTTCCAGAAATGGAAACAATGTTCAGAAAATGATAGGAATATGTTGATCATGAAAATTTTATATGTCACTGTCACGATTTGTTTGTGTCTTCTTCATCTACCCAGCAGAACCTCAGTCGAATCCAAACATCAGTGTACAAAGACGTAGGTACATGTATGTGTGAAATGTTCGTCGCAAATCAGACATTATAGGCCAAAGCACTGTCCCAGCATACTCTATAGGTTGAATGTTGTCCCACACCCAACCAGTGGTCCCGTGACCGCCGAGTGCATATAGAGGATGTCTCGTCCTCCTCCCTGTCTTCCCCAAATATAGTCAAGTGTCTGATTTGCAAAATGCATACATACTTGTGTCTAGGTCACCGATTATTGTATGAAATATTTTTTCTTATGTTAAGAATTGATGGCAGTTATTGTTCACTGCCAAAGGGTGGACTGTCGAAGTCAAAAATATTACATAAAAAGAACATACAAACTACACACATATAAGTCGCTATACTTGCAAATACGCGCAGCGAGCACAGCAATATATGGTAACACACGCATTTACACGGACATGCCACAGAGATGGATTTGACACTTATTTCATGCAGTACATAATTATGATAGTGTCAAGCGCCAGACATCATGGTGATTTGGAATTATGTAATGAAGTGGTGTCATGTATGTGTATTATATGAACAAAACAAGATAGACCAGTCATATTTATTATTTAAGCAACCAGATTAATGTGTAGATTTATTTGATACTTGTTATAAAGTTGTAGGACATTGCAACAAATAATTATGATTAAATGTATGTAAGCTAAAATCACTTTTATTAGAACAATAGATATTCCAAACAGGTAGTGGACAGGTAGCTCAGGCCATCCCCTTTGGACGTCCCCAAGGCTGAACCTGTTCAGCATATACAGAGACTAGTGACTCATCATGAATGAGTGAGTCCCCTCCCCCAGAAACTAAATAACGCATTGCTGACCACACAGAAGTTCAATTCACAATACCAAGAAATTCGAGATCTGTGTTTATACCAACAGCGCTATAATGAATTGAAAACCAGTTATAATAAAGATATCACCATTACGTCCCTTATTGGCGATTCCTGTGATAGAATCTTCAGAAGGTATTGACTGGTGCGATTTCTCCAGGGTATAGTAATATGTAAGGAAACATGAAAACAAAAAGGAACCAATGTGTAGTAAATTCCTCATAAACGTCAAATAAATCTAGATTGTTCTTTTTCTAGAAAGATAGTGGTGGTTTTTAGGCGTACCCCACTCACACTTTAATCAAAAATTTCTAAACCCATCAAGGTTTCTTTTTCCAATGCCAAGGCCTGATTCACTTGAACTGCACCTGGCAAATAAGTATGTTCTATAATATAATGATGGAGCGTACCCCAAAACTCACACTCGCGAGAGGGGCTATAAGCACATCAAGGTATCTTTGGAAACTTGAAATGTATAGATGGAGCGTACCCCAAGACTCACACTCGTGAAGTGGGTAAGAAGCACATCAAGGTATCTTTAAAATAACAGTGAAATCTGTAGATCAACTTGTGCGTACCAAAACTCACAGTTCTTAATGTAGTTGTACTCCCATCAAGGTATCTTTTTAGGTTCCACTCCTTATGTAGTGTCCTTGGTGGTAACAGTCTAGCCTCCCCAGCAAAGAACTCACTCTCCTCAGATGGAGGTAGGGGGGTACAAAAAATGTTTTAATAAGACTCACAGATGTAGACAGACTGTATTGAGTCCATAAAAACCACAATATACAGAATGAAACAATTCCTAGGCAGAGCCGGCAAGGAAAAAATTAGGGAGTCCCGAGAAAGCGGGATGACCCTTAGGTTAAATAACAAGAAAAAATCTAAAATGAAAAAATAAAAAGAACTGATAAAAATCCGGAAAATAGATTGTCACTACTCACACTCCTGCTTGTCAACGCGTTTCAGCCCTGGCCTGGGCCTTTATCGAGACATAATGGAGTGTGGTCGTGACCTGATATTTAAAGGACGGTTGTCCAATCAGAAATTAGCAGGAAGTGATGTCATAAATTAAATTACATAATTTAATATTAATCCTCCTTGCCGCTTCCGCAGAGGATTACAAAACATATACAATTTTTTTACAATTATTCTCCTTGTGTTTCTGTTAGCATAATATAAGTCAAGGATTTAAATATAGCTTTACAAACAGATTTTTCGCCGGACCGGAAGTCCGGCATCGCTGAGCATCATGGGTAATGTAGTCCGTTAGTCCTATAACTTGAATGGACTCTCTGCTCTTCATGTCCGCTCCCAAGGTTTCTGGGGAATGTAGTCCGTTTGCATTGTTTCTTCCTTGTTTAACCGGAAGTTGTCATTCCCGGAGATGTCGTGTTTCCGGTAACGATGCTCATGGGAAACGTAGTTTTTTAAGAATAAGAGTCCCGGATTTCACCATTTGGTTTATATTAATAATAGCGCCTATAAGGAAATATAAATTGTACTGATAAGCTAATGCAAAACATACCAAATATATAAATATAGAGGGACACAATGTATAAAAAATATAAAGTGCAAAGAAAAAAGAAAAAAAAGAAAAAGAGGACATTTTACGCGATTCTTTTTTATATATTGATTACACCGAGTTAATGGAACATAATTGGACTAATCACATGAACCATTTAAGCTCAAAGTCGTTATTTAAGCCTGCAGGATGTAATGTATTATAATTAAAAATACAGCTCATTTCCATTTTTGCCAAACTTGTTGCTGTATTATTGTTACGTTGAGAGCTTTTTATGTGCCTTAAACCACAAAACGCACTAATATCTGATGTGCGACATTCGTGTTTTAATTTGAAATGAGCCGATAGCGAGTGAGAGTCCATTCCTTTTTTAATATTTCTAATATGCTCACCCAACCTGATTTTAAATGGTCTTGATGTACGTCCTATATAAGTGAGATTACATTTGCAAGTAATGGCATATATTATGTTCTTTGTATCACAGGTAATGAAATCCCTGATTTCAATAACTTTGCCATTAATAGTTGTTTTGTCTATTTTATTGCACCCACTGCTTTTTATATTCCTGCACCCCATACAATTACCACATCTAAAAAAACCCTTTGAGGTGATCCCAGATGTGGATGTTTTGGTGTGAAAGGTACTCGATACCAATTTAGATTTTAAGTTGGGGGCCCTACGGTAAATATGTACAGGTTTAGTTGGAACGAGAGGGCCGATAATGGGATCGTTCTTTACAAGATTCCAATGTTTGTGGAGAATCTTTTCAATGGACTTATGTTGAACGGTATAGTCAGTTATAAACGCCCATTCAAATTTCTTATCATTCTGTCTTTTTGAATTTCTTTGGCTTAACAGATCTTTCCGTTCTACTATGTTAACATCTTCCATGGCCCTAGCCACATTTGTACTCTTGTATCCACAATTTTCAAATTTCCTAGATAGGACAGCAGCTTGTTCCTCAAAAATTACATTGTCACTGCAGTTCCTTTTTAACCTCTTTAGTTGACCAACAGGGATGGAATTAAGCCAACTCTGGTGGTGACAGCTATCCATTGGTATATATGCCCCAGAGTCTGTAGGCTTAGTAAACGTCTTAGTATTTATTTTCCCATCATTTATGTAGACTGTTATGTCTAAAAAGTTCACTGATTTTTGGTCAAAGCTAAAAGATAGTTTGATATTTCTGTCATTGGAATTTAAATCTGAACAAAAAGCATTTAAGGAATCTGTGTCGCCCCGCCAGACGAAAAAAATATCGTCTATGTAGCGGAGATAGGCAACCAGGTTCGTCCCGAGCACGCCACCGGACCAGATGACATCGGTCTCCCAGTGTCCCATAAAGAGATTGGCGTAGCTCGGGGCGAACCTGGTGCCCATCGCCGTTCCAGTTTTTTGAAGATAGAACTGGTCCTTAAATAGGAAAAAATTATTTTCTAAGATTAGAGATATACCCTCCACAGTAAATTCCCTTATATCCTCTGAAAGATTCGATTGTTCCAGAAAACCTTTAACTGCCTCTACACCCTGTCTATGGTCGATAATGGTGTAGAGGGAGGTCACATCTGCAGTTACCAGATGATTTCCCTCTTCCCATTTGATGGTTTCTAGGGCCAACAGGAAATCCTTAGTGTCTTTCAGATGTGATTTATTTAGTAAGACTAAGGGTTGGAGAATATGATCTATAACTTGCGACAAGTTTGCTGTGATGGAATCCACTCCTGATATAATTGGTCGCCCTGGAGGGTCTATGAGGCTTTTGTGTACTTTCGGGAGGATATACATTACCGGCACAATTGGATTTTCAATCATAATAAATTTCGCCTCCTGTTTACTTAGTGTCCCCTTTTTTTCGTACTTTTCTACCAAATTTCTCAATTTGGAATAAATTGTGTCACTGGGATTATTTCTTAATTTCTTGTATACGGTGGTGTCATTTAACTGCCTCAGAACCTCACCTTCATATTTCTCAGTGTCCATTAGGACAATCCCCCCCCCTTTATCTGCCGGTTTAATGATAAAGGTGTCATCCTTCTTAAGATCCTTCAGAGCTTGTCTCTCTTTTGCTGTTAAGTTAAACGATTTTCTTGATTGGTTTTGTAATTTATTTATATCGTCCATGACTAATTTTGCAAAGGATTCTAAGAAGGGTCCCTGTACATGTCTGGGGAAAAAAATTGACTTTGGTTTATAAGGAGTAAGGGTGACCAAATCTGGGTCATTTTGAGGGGTTTGATTAGCAAAGAATTTTTTTACTGTCAATTTTCTGACATATTTTTGAATATCTATATACAGGTCAAACGTGTTCACAAAGTTACTGGGTGCATATTTCAAGCCCTTTTGTAGAACAGAAATTTCATTCTTAGAGAGAATATGTGTACTTAAGTTAAATATTTTTACTTTTTTTGAGTCATTATCGATGGTATCTGTTTGACTAGTGGATATTACTGTAGATACTGTGCTGTCAGTTTCGATACTGGGCATATTTGTTTTACCCTGTTTCTTTTTCCTTTTTTTACCTTTTTTGGATTTTCGTTTTCTCTGCTTGTATCTACCTCCTCTTTTTCCCCTCCTTGGTTTAGATGTAATTATCTGTATCTGGGTAGCCGCTTCCCCTCGTCTAAAAAACGAGGTGAATCATTCACGCTTTCCAGGGGAGAGTAGCGGCCAGAAGTAACAACTCCCTCTCTATCCGATAAGTGTCTAGAGGGGTGGTTCTTTTTAGATGTTGGGGACCTATATTGGGGTATTAATTCCCTCGTATCAGATTCCCACTTTGTGGGTTCTCTTTGAAACCTTAAATTCCCTTTGTCTTTAAATGTTCTGTTTCTCCATTCAGGGGTCCGATCTCTCCGGTAGGCATATCTGGTATCTCGTCCATTCTCGGGTCTAAATCTTGGCCTTTGATGGGCGGTACCAGATAGTCCCCGATCGGAATGGTAATTTGCTCTTTCTCTATTGTTCCTATAACGGTAAGGGGAATTTTTTTGCAGATCCTTATTGTGTGTATAGGGATTTCTTCTATACCCACGAGGTCTATTCCCATAATCAACCTTTGGTAGCGGTTCCTTTTCTAATGTATTGTCCTTTTCTAGCTTATCCCTATTGAACTTTTTTAGCTTTCTTTCCATTAATTGTCTTTGGGTTCTCTTTAGCTTAAGCTCAATTTCTTTATCCAGGGATTTATATTCTTCAGAGTTTATATATGGGGATGCTAAGGACTTAAAGACTGCAATCTCATCATCAAGTTTATTTAATTCTCTCTTTCTTTCTGAGATAATGAGTTTTATTAATGAGAAGGAGCATGCATCAATGGTGTCCTCCCACTCTTTTTTAAAATCCTCTCTGGCAGTCTCAAATGTGGAGGTTTTAAGGATCTTTAGACCACGAGGGATAATTTCGTGTGCTAAGTACCGTTCCAGAGTGGCAACCTCCCACCATAATTTACACTCTTTAATCAAAATGATTTCTAATTTATTCATTATTCCATATATATCATCATCTAATAATTCCGTTTCAATCATATTTTCCCCAAAGGTTTTTTCAAACATTGTATGTCTTTGTTCTCTACATGAAAACATGATGACGTTCAATTGCCTTTTGGTACCAGAGGATGAAGGAGTTGCTGGCTGACCAGTTCCTGCATTTATTTTCAGAGAGAGAGAGAGAGTGATATGGAAAGACGAATTTATATAACTTAAGGATAATGGAATTGTATGCTGGCCTGTAACTGTATGTAACTGTGACTGTAACTGTATGTTTTAACTGCTTACTGTGTGAGTTGTACCCATGTAACTATAGGTATACTGTACTTTGTAATATATTGAATCCATATATGGTAACACACGCATTTTAATAACAAATTTATACATCAACGAGCTTTGGAACTCAGATAATGTGTGGGTGTATTGTTTTCTCTTATGGGATGCAGTGTTTTGCGATGTACAGCGCACTTTTATCGTATATGGTAATAAGATGCGCCTGGCGTCTGCAATATATATTAGAGTGGGCATTTTAAATATTTGTGAGAAAGCAATTTGCCATTCACAGTACAGTATCTCTCTGCTGCACATGTTGTTCCCGTTGGCACTGGTGGAAACTAGGAAAGATGCGTGTTTTGCTATGCAACAGGGACTTGTTCATAATACAGCCTGCAGCTTTTTCAGGATTAAGTTCTTTTTTTTTATCACTGCTACTTAAGAATACTGTAAATCAGGACATATTGGAGATATCTCCTGCATTTAGTATAAAATTAATCAAAAGTACTGCCCCAAGTTCTGTATGAGGACAGTTGAATGAGTCAATTTAATAACCTGAAAAAAGCCTGTCTCAAATGTAATAGCTTCTACCTATGATTAAGGCCCATCTGAGGGGGGGGGGTCGTCTTACAGTATCTTCTCATCCCTCCTCGGTTGACTGCATGCTCCTCCCCTTCCTGTTTGGCTATATATGTGTGTGTTTTTTTTGCACAAGAGTGGCCTGATGGCCATACATGTGCTGTGACTAGGCTGGATAGAATGCAGAAGAAAAGTGATAATGGCTCTCAGGTTATGTAGACTCTTCACCGGAGCAGTCACTTTTCTGAAAACTGTCCAGACATAATTTTGATACCTATACATTTGTCCAAGTTATCTTTCTCTCTCAAGACATGATACTTAACCACTTGCCTGGCATGGCCCACACCAGCAAGTTCTTTATCTGACCTAGTTGCACAGGATGCGACCTGTCAGATAAACAGTGTTTGCAACTTCAGGGAAGAGAAAATTCCATCTGCCGCTGCTCTGCCTTCCCGCATCCTCCCCCGATGTTTGCTGTGCTGCCAATCATTACTGATGGGTCAGCACGATAAGAATCCCACCCAGTGGCTGCAGACAGTAGCAGCCCCTGGGTAAGTTTAAATCAACCCCCTCAAGTCCCCATGTGTACCTGGGAGCTGTCCCCACTGTTAAAATGAAAGTGCAATATTCCCAATGTTCCAATGGTGTTGATCGATGTTCTGATGTTTGAAAAATTATATTTTTTACACGTGTGATTTTTTTATTTTTTATTATTATAACAAAAATCATTTTGGATAAGGTTAAATTCATGTTCTTCACCTAATTCACTATAAAAAAAAACTATTTCTGGGTGGTTTCTGGGGGGAAAAAATTGTCAGTTAAGTGCTGTTTCTGTGAATATTGATAAATAGGCCCACTAATATCCATATTGTATTCTTACACATATACACATTTGAGACATACATCCTACATGATAATACTAATAATAAGGCAAAGATCTCCATTACATACATCTGCAACAATATGGTAAGTCACCAGCCACAGCAAGTCGTCTCTGCTCTGATGGTCCTACACTACTTGATAATAGAATCTACTTTGGGTCATACATTTATGTATTTTTAAATTGAGTGCCAACTCACATAGAGGCAACCCAAGTTCCTCCAATATGGCACTACAAGGATCAACACAGATTCCAGTTACTGATCCCATACATGCCTTGTAGTACAGTGATACACAGAATGGTAGTTGTTTAAATTAATGTGTTGGTCCACAACAGGTGAATGTAAGGTAGGAGTTATTCTAGACTAGGAAAAACAAATTCCCCTTCCTTACAAATCTACCTACATGACTAGGAACCCCTAACATTTTGTGTATAGGTAGGCAGAGGCAATGGGCTTTTTTTGTTGTTGCCTTTATTAAATAGGAAATGTGGATTGTGAGGGGAACAGGGGAAAAGTGAATGGTTGTAGTAGACAATAAAGATAAAACTATGATTTAGGGCAGTGGTTCCCAAACTGTCTTGAATCACGGTGCCATGGAATATCACCATTTTTCACAACACCCCTGGGTTATTCAGAAATTCAGCAAAGATTATTACATTAAGTAAATTGTGCTTATCTGTCCTCCTCAGGGTCAGTTATGTGGTGGTGGTGGTGGTGGTGGTGGTGGTGGTTGTGGTCAGTGATGCACTTCTGTTTGTCCACATGTTTTATGATTGGTAGTGTCCAGCAATGGCCTTGCCTATCACATTAAACATAAATAATTTTATTTAGTACTGGACCAAAAACCAGTGGACCCCCTGCAAGTGCTCTGTGGCACTATAGGATACCAAAGCATTATTTATCAAGGCACATTTTTTCTAAAATCACTACTTTTTGGGACAGATTTTGCCTTTTGGAAATCATTTCTCAATGATGCACAATGACATACTACCCAGTATGCATACTGTAAAAAACAATCGAAAGAGTATGCAATGTAGTATTGTATCTTCAGATGGCATTAGTGCCTAGGGCCGAGCTCTGGAATTCTTCAAATTCCTGAGCTTTGTAAATCCAGCAGCATAGCAGCCCCCTTAGAAACCGATGGGAGCTGCTTTTGTGTTTGGAGATATCTTCTGCGGCGGAAAGCCTCCAATTTCCCACAAATACTGTATACTTTAATAAATATGCCCCTAATTATGAAAGGAGATATAACACCAACTGAAATAATTCTAAGATGCCTGTTTTTTGCCTAGAAGAGTTAAAAAATTATTATGCACTGTAAGCAATCTTATGTCCTATATAATAGCCCAGATCTGTGACTCTGTGCCTGTGTGTATAATGCTGGGCGTGGCTAGGAGCTTTCATTGGGTTAGCATCATGCCTATCACACCCAGCGAGAAAAGCCCTCCCACACACATTACATCCAATGGGATGTTCTGCCCTTTGGCTGTTGTGTTCCCAGAGCAGGATTAACAATGGGGCTGATGGAGCTGCAGCTCCAGGTCCATACCCTCCAACTGTACCTTTTCGGTCAGTACAGTACCTTTTTTTATGGTCTGTACCGGCCAAAAAGAGCTTTGTAACGATTTTTTATTCATTAAATCTCCATAGAAAGTATAGGAAAGGGTGTGTGGCTGCGCCCCGTTTACCCGTGGCTACTCCCCTTTTCCAAATTTGACCCGCTTTCCGGGGGTACAGTGTTGGAGGGTATGCAGGTCCACACCCCAATATAGGCCCACTGCATCTGCAGCAACATACCCTCCAACAATTTACACATAAAAATCGCTACAAATTCCAAAAAGGGGTGTGGCCACAGGTAAAGTGGCGTGGCACGCCCCCTTTCCTATACTTTCAATGGAAGTTTGGAGAGACAAAAATTGGTACAGACCATTAAAAAAAAGGTCTTGTACCTGCCAAAAATGTCCAGCTGGAGGGTATGCCACTGCATCTGCAGCAAGTCTCTGAGCTGTAGATAGGGGAAAAAAACAATCCTTTTACTGCTGCGTCCTATATCCTGCTGCCAGTCAGCCTGCCCCCTCCGGCATCAACAATCCCCACTCCCTAGCCGCGGTGCAGGTGGAACAAAAACTGCTGCACCCACCGGCATAGATGTGTATGAAAGCTGCGCAGCGGAAAGCTTTCATAGCCCTCCCTGCGCCAAATACTCTGTGAACCCCGGAGCCTCCTCTGCGCATGATGTCACATAAGTGCCTCCCCCGCTACAGCTGCGCCCAGTTCCCCAGAGGCCCTGACTCTGCAACACAGCACCTCGGCTGCCGGCCTGGCAGCCCCGAGATGGCTAATGTAACAGAGAGAGTGGGATATTGCGGAGGGTAATGTCTGGACGCTGAATCAATGTAAAAGGTGACAGTGCTGTGCAGTGCAGTGGGTGCACAGCACTCTCACCTTTTACATTGATTCAGCGAGTCAGTCAGTTCTGCCAAACAGTCACTTTTATTAGCGCCAGTGTCCCAATGCGTCGCATTACAGGGAAGTCAACGCACTAAATAAACTACAGCTCCCAGCAGCCCTTAGCACCGAAGCATTCCAGCACTAAGGCCTGCTGGGAGCTGTCATTTATTCAGTGCATCTTCTTCCCTGTAATGTGGCGCGTTGGGACACCAGCGCTAACAATAGTGACTGGCTGCTTGGCTGCTGTGCGAGTCTGTGGGAGAGCCACTGCCAAAGGGAGGACAGCAGCTTAGCTGCCTCCAGGATGAGAAGCATGAAAAGCATTACCCGCCCCCCCCCCCCTCCCTCTCCCCTCCCCTCCCACTCACAGTACCTCTAGATCCTATCCGCTGCACCCCCACACCCACACCCTCCACCCCCGCAGTGGCTCTGGTCCCCCCCCCCTCCCCCCTTCCCGGAGCAGCACATGTGTTTAACGTGTCTGTTGTTTTAATTGTTTAAACCACTGTTAATATGTGTTTCATATTGCATGCTATGTCAGTAACCAAGTGTGTATATCGGTGACATTGTAAAGTGGAGCCCTGACCGCAGCCATCTATATGCATACCTTCCAACATGACCCTCTCCAGGAGGGACACAATGCTCTGCTTCTGGACTTTTCTCTTAATGTATGATTGCTGGCACCTGTATTGAACAGGTTAGTGGATAACAAAGGTGTTTCACCACAGGTGATGGAAATCATAAATTAAGAGGGAAGTCCAGGAGAAGGGCATTCTGTCCCTCCTGGAGAGGGTCATGTTCGGAGGTATTTATATGCTATGCTGGAGACGGCTTAATATACAGTAGGAGCTGCTGCCAACTGCGTGTACACAGATCCCGGAATGGGAGTGGATATTAGCATTCAGCCTGAGACTCGCGGCAACAGGGGGCCAGAGTGAAAGCACAGTGATCTAACACAGTGGTTCTCAAACTCGGTCCTCATTACCCCACACAGTGCATGTTTTCAGGTAGCCCAGCAGGTGCACAGGTGTATTAATTACTCACAGACACATTTTAAAAGGTCCACAGGTGGAGCTAATTGTTTCACTTGCGATTCTGTGAGGAGACCTGTGGGGTCCTGAGGACCGAGTTTGAGAACCTGTGATCTAACACATATGAGACATTACATTAACTCATGCAGCTTTCGCTTGTCAGTAATCTTCTACCTGTGAAATACATATACAAACGATATAATCTATGTGTGTCCTCTATACCACTGACCAACTAGATTAACTCATAATGCTACATAGATTAGCGATTCATGTATGAGAGATTAGTAAACATAACATCAGGGGAGAAATCAATGTACCGTGCATAAGTAACACCCAATTGTGACTGGAGACGGCTTTTCAATAAAGACAACTGCTATACTATACTAGCATTCACGGTTCTGAGCGCCGCGGCCAGCAGTAACAACGCTGAGCTGCGCAGCCCTCAGACAATAGAACATACATACACTGAGAAATTTGATTCCCTACTGGAGATGGCATTTCAATAAAGATAATTGCTGTAATCACACCAACATTCACGGGTCTGAGCGCAGCGGCCAGTGGGAATAACGCTGAGCTGTGCAGCCTTCAGGTAATAGAACATACACATACTGAGAAATCCGATTCTCCACTAACAGTGTGAATAGTATATGAACAGAACTAAGGGGTACATTTACTAAGCAGTGATAAGAGTGGAGAAGTGAGCCAGTGGAGAAATTTCCCCATCAACCAATCAGCAGCTCTGTATAATTTTATAGTATGCAAATTATAGATGTTACTTCAGTGCTGATTGGTTGCCATGGGCAACTTCTCTACTGGCTCACTTCCCCGCTCTTATCACTGCTTAGTAAATGTACCCCATAGAGATCAGAAACTTCACACTTGAGAGTGACAGCATGGATCTATTGCGACTACATGGATCATATGTCCATGAGATTCAGCAATTCCCTACTAATATTCACCCATACAACACTCCCTAAGTGGTATTCATGACAGCAGCAGACTAAGTGATTCCAAAAATATAGAAGAATCAGAGTGTCTATAGAATGTGATAAAAAGACACTCTAATTGATGAGTTGGTACTATAAGGTCTGCATTATAGGATATATGTTATCCAAGTGAAGGTATTTATAGACACTGAACTTATGTCTGCATACGAGACATACATACACTGCCTAAAACCTCGATCCACTTCATTTGCAGCTTACATAATAGAAGGTGTACAAAAATGCAGTGATGCGCACACTGCCAACACCGATTAAATTACAAATAAGCCATTAAAGATATGAAGTAGGATCATGAATCATACTTAAAAGATTACAGTTACAACGGACACATTTCTATACCCCAACAGATACAAATGTTTCTTTCTTGGTGTCTGGAGGAGGTATTAGCAACAAAGTATTTCTTATATAAAGTGAAACATTTATTGAACATTTGAGTTGTACAAGGAATAGAGACAACAGTGGTTAACATTTTAATTCACTTATATTTTGTTTCACAAACTCACAAGCACAATATTTCGCAGAAGTTTTATGTAAAAATTAAACATTATATTTTATCATCAGTGGTCAAATATCAAATGATATTTGACTTTGAGTAATTAATAAGTAACAGTGTCCGAGAGTGCCCCTGATATGGAATACTTTTCTTTCTTTGGTTATGGATGTATCTTACTTTATTCCAGGAGCACCTCCCAAATCAGAATATAACACAATATTAATGGGAAAAGGGGAAAAGACATATGTACAATACAATTATATCATAATAACTATACAGGTGTCTGTGCGAACCTTCCATCTTTGCAAACCCTCCCCCTCCACGCCCGCAGCACCCCCGCACCAGCCCTTCCCTCACACATGGCACCATCGCAGCAGCCCCTCCCCCACCCGTGGCACCCCTGCAACTGCCCCTCCCGCACCGAAGGCACCCCCGGACCCCATCTGATTCTCCCCCACATCCGCCACTCCCCCAACCACAGCACCTATAGGTGATTCATCAGGCCTTGCAGGCATTGTTCTCACCATTGCAAGGGGCTTTGACCCCTTAACCATCGCACGCCCTTTGTCCGTGCAATATTTAACCACTCACATAATCATGATTGGAGGTAATACTCCATATAATAAAAATATTGCACTCCACAAGGGATTGCAAGGGTTAAGGGGGCATAGTCCCTTGCGATAGTGTGATAAGCACCCGTAGGGTGCGATGAATCACCTAGTATATTATATGTAAAGCATGCTATATGTGCATTATTGGACCCATGTTCAGCAACCTCTGAATACTTGCTCTTCCCCTAAATATCTCACATACACTCTCACAAGCCGAACACTGACAGTTTATATATGACAGTTAAACAATAAGAATATAGAGTTTTCAAGAGTAGCCTTAGGGAGAGATGTACTAAACCTTGGAGAGTGATAAAGTGGACAGAGATGAAGTCCACTCAGCTCATAACTGTCATGCTACAGGCTGTGTTTACAAAATGACAGGAACTGGTTGCAGGTCCAGCAACAGGGGGGTACAAAGGGGACAACTGTACCGGGCCCCAAAGATCAGAAGGGCCCCAAGTATATGCTGATATGTATTCGGCTGGAATGTGAGCCGTCTTGTCCAAATAGGGCAGCGAGCTGTAGGCGCGGCCTCAGAGTGACATGAGCCTCTCACACACAGTGACTGTGCAGAGTGAGTGTGCGTCCGCTCTTCTGGGTTCTGCTCTGTTGCGGGCAGTTATGGGACATGGCAGTAACTCCACTGGCTGGAATTCCTGTACCCTGCACTTGCCTCTTCTGGTAGGGTCTGCTGTGTGGTGTTCGGGTCTGGGGAGTGCAGTGCAGGTGAGTCTCTCCCTGGGGTAAGAGAGGCTTTGTGAGGGGATACAGGGCTTTGGGATGGGCTGGTGGAGCTGGGAATGGAGCATGGAGTCGTTGGGGAGAGACAGACTTTGGGGTTTGTGGGAGGAAGGAGAGAGGGAGACACAGACTATGGTGTGTGGGGGGGGGAAGGAGAGATACAGTATAAATGTGTATAAATATATACTGTATGTATATATATATATATATATATATATTAATATATATATATATATATACTGTATGTATTAATATATAGATATATATATATTAACAGTTTCTTATATCGTGCAAATTCTGTTGCACTTTAATATATCTATCTATCTATCTATCTATCTATCTATCTATCTATATATATATATATATATCATCTGAGGGGGCCCCAGAGATATCACTGTACGGGGCCCCAAGATTTCCGTTGATGCCCCTGGCTGGTTGGTTGGTACTTTATCTCTCTCCACTTTATCTATCACTTTATCTTCACTTCATCTTTATCTCTCTCCACTTTATCGCTCTCCAATGCTTAGTAACTTCCATTTATTTTGTTTGAAGAATGTATTGATCTTCCAATCTATTTTGCTCTTTTAACTAAAGAACATTTTTAAGTGATAGTCTGTTATGAACTCAACAACATAGCTGTCTTATAAACATGAAAATATAATTATATAATTTTTATGGGCAGAAAAGGACAAGTTTGTGATGCATTCAAAGCAGTTACGGATCCTTGGGTTTATACTCTGTTGAACATTGACTTTTTATTTAATATACATTAAAACAATTGAAAAATAAAATGCAGGAACATTTTGATATAAGTGGTTTGTACTGTACATTGGACAAAGGTGTCTGTGTAGGTAATTATTATCATGTAATATAAAACAGATAACCATCATTTATTTTATGGTGTAGTGAAGTATTATAGACAACTGATAGCAAGTGACGTATTAAATGTCTATAAAAATGTATACAATATATTGTAAATAGATTTGTCTACAGTTATTTCCTGGTGCACCATACCATATAGTAACAAGGTGATTGAACAAAGTGCAAAAAGTATGTTGTTTATTTGAAATCCTCCCTCAGAAACCAGTTACTAAGTACAGGCCACGTTATATAGCATGACCAGATAATATCTTGCTTATTTTTCATACCCTTAATTTATAAAGTCCAAACATATTACATAGAGCTGTTCATTAAGTGATCCTAATTCAAATAGGATGTAGTCAATATCCCAGCGGGGATCCCATACCCAACCCATTCAAATACCATAAAACATCATGAAACAGAATGAAAAGGTAGTCCTATACTGTACATATAAGCTTACACACCAAAGTGTGGCCAACTAATGATACATTTGGTAATGGAATAACAACTGTACCTGATGGTGAAGAGAATGCATGACTATGGTAAACTACATAGGCGCGTTATTAACAGCTAAACTCAAACCAACCATTGGCACCTGTTATTTCTGTGCATCTACCGTTATTGTGGAAGGTGGAGACATGAAAAACATTGAAAAATGAACTAGTCAGTAAACAATGTTAAGGAAGGTCGCTGCTGGCAGCCATGTCTGTCATTCATCACTTATATTAAATATTTTCTTCTAGTTACAGAAAAAGCTTTAGCTTTTGTGCTACATGGTTACTCTAATGGATCTGTGCCAGTTTAGAGGAAGCTGTGTGTCCAACTTGGTTTGGCATCATGCTCAGTGCAGGACACAGAGCCAGGACACTTGTTCCCCACATTAGAAAAAGTTGTGGTGGCCACTGTTAGCCACGCCTAACTACATTTCCAAATTTCCTTGAAGGGATATAGAGGTGGCCACTGCAGGAGATGGGGGAATTTGTGTCATTATAGCCAAGTCCCCTATGATGAAATGTCACAAGTCATGGCAATAAGCAAGGGTGTAGCCAGTTGCGCCGAGAGAGGGAAGGGTACTAATTACCATGGCCTAAGTATGATGGAGGGGACCAGTGGGGGCTCAGGTCCCCAACCCTTTACCTAGCAGCAGCAGCAGCTACAGCTCTTCTCCTCGGCCCAGCACACGCTGCTGTGTGCTGGGCTGCAGTGTGGCCAAGGGGGCGCTTAAAATACAAGTTATTATGATTTTTTTCTAAGGGTGCATGGCTGCACCTCTTGTGATTAGGCCACTCCCCTGAAAAGTACCTGGGCCCAGCAAGGCTCTCTACTGCTTTGGGCGTAGGTGTAGGAAGTGCAGCTGCTATGGGGCTCAGAGCTGAGATGGGGTCCACGTTCCCTGTCAGTTACATGTGTTATAGACATGTTTCTCCATTGGGTGGTACATACTCAGGGGTTCCTTACAAATGTTTGCCTTGGAATCTACAATACAATATATCGAGTAATGCCTCTGGACCTGCTCATTGTAATGTGGTATAAAATGAACTGCAGGGCGTTATACTGTAATGTTACATAATATGAACTGGGGCACTGTAATATGAATATGAACTGGGGCGCAATATAAAGTGGAAGCACTATTATGTGGCATAATATGAAGTGGGGCTACTGTAATGTGGTGCAATATGAAGTGGAGGCACTATAATGTGGCATAATATGAAATGGGGAAGCTCGTTGCCTATGTATCATCCTTGAATCTGGACCTTATTCAGCTTCATTTGCAGTTTTGTTAAAATAGCAAAACTGCATATGATCACATGCTGGGGACTGCCCAGCACAGGGCAAGGCTGCCCAGCATGCTAATTGCCGCCAGTGATGCAATCGCAATTAAATTGCGATAGCATCACAGACCTGACAAAATAGTGGTAACCCCCTTCATATGCAGTCAGGCTGCGTATGCAGGCGTCCCGAAGCCACGTTTTATATTCACGCCGCCACCGAGACAATGGCCAGGACCCGCTCCTGTTTCCATCATCAAGCCCCCGGAATGCCAAATTGCCACCCCTAACCACTGCACGAACGCCTCTGTGTGTGCACTGGCCTGATAGATGGGAAGATGCGTTCGCACCGCATTAGCAATGCTTACTGATTAAAGCCTTCTGATCTGTCCTTTGTTGCACACATTCAATCTGTCTCAAAATCATGTTACATGCATCTAAGAAACATATCCAAAATACGATCATACCTTACACAAGACACTGCAAAAACTCTAATCCATGCTCTCATTATCTCCCGCATTGATTATAGCAATAGTCTTATTACCAGTCTTACCAAAAAGAGACTCTCACTACCATAATCCATTCTGAATGCAGCTGCAAGGCTAATCTTGCTTGCTAAATGTTTATCGTCTGCAGATCCACTCTGTAATCCCTCCATTGGTTACCTGTATTCTACCATATTCAATATAATATACAATATAAAATACTTTTAGTCAAATACAAGGCCATTAACCAAACTACACCAACATGCATCTCTTCTTTTATCTCAAAATATCTACCTATACGACCTCTTCGCTCTTCACAAGATCTACGTCTGTCA